>NC_058080.1:717194253-717517392 GCF_014858855.1 Bufo gargarizans | reverse complement strand
TCCAGCCTGCCAGCGGCGATCGCTCGCTGGCAGGCTGGAGATGTGATTTTTTTAACCCCTAACAGGTATATTAGACGCTGTTTTGATAACAGCGTCTAATATACCTGCTACCTGGTCCTCTGGTGGTCCCTTTTGTTAGGATCGACCACCAGAGGACACAGGCAGCTCAGTAAAGTCGCACCAAACACCACACTACACTACACCCCCCCCTGTCACTTATTAACCCTTTATGAACCACTGATCACCCCATATAGACTACCTAATCACCCCCTGTCATTGATCACCCCCCTGTCATTGATCACCCCCCTGTCATTGATCACCCCCCTGTAAGGCTCCATTCAGAGGTCCGTATGATTTTTACGGATCCACGGATACATGGATCGCATCCGCAAAACGCATACGGACGTCTGAATGGAGCCTTACTGGGGGGTGATCAATGACAAGGGGGTGATCACGCATTTAGACTTCCTGATCACTTCCCTGTCATTGATCACCCCCCTGTCATTGATCACCCCCCTGTAAGGCTCCATTCAGACGTCCGTATGATTTTTACGGATCCACTGATACATGGATCGGATCCGCAAAACACATACGGACGTCTGAATGGAGCCTTACAGGGGGGTGATCAATGACAGGGAGGTGATCACCCATATAGATTCCCTGATCACCCCCCTGTCATTGATCACCCCCCTGTCATTGATCACCCCCCTGTAAGGCTCCATTCAGACGTCCGTATGTGTTTTGCGGATCCGATCCATGTATCAGTGGATCCGTAAAAATCATACGGACGTCTGAATGGAGCCTTACAGGGGGGTGATCAATGACAGGGGGGTGATCAATGACAGGGAAGTGATCAGGAAGTCTATATGCGTGATCACCCCCTTGTCATTGATCACCCCCTCTGTAAGGCTCCATTCAGACGTCCGTATGTGTTTTGCGGATCCGATCCATGTATCAGTGGATCCGTAAAAATCATACGGACGTCTGAATGGAGCCTTACAGGGGGGTGATCAGGGAGTCTATATGGGTGATCACCCCCCTGTCATTGATCACCCCCCTGTCATTGATCACCCCCCTGTCATTGATCACCCCCCTGTCATTGATCACCCCCTGTAAGGCTCCATTCAGAATTTTTTTTGCCCCAAGTTAGCGGAAATATATATATTTTTTTGTTTGTTTTTTCTTACAAAGTCTCATATTCCACTAACTTGTGTCAAAAAATAAAATCTCACATGAACTCACCATACCCCTCACGGAATCCAAATGCGTAATTTTTTTTTTACATTTATATTCCAGACTTCTTCTCACGCTTTAGGGCCCCTAAAATGCCAGGGCAGTATAAATACCCCACATGTGACCCCATTTCGGAAAGAAGACACCCCAAGGTATTCCGTGAGGGGCATATTGAGTCCATGAAAGATTTACATTTTTGTCCCAAGTTAGCGGAAAGGGAGACTTTGTGAGAAAAATTAATAAATAAATCAATTTCCGCTAACTTGTGCCCAAAAAGAAAATTTATATGAACTCGCCATGCCCCTCATTGAATACCTTGGGGTGTCTTCTTTCCAAAATGGGGTCACATGTATGGTATTTATACTGCCCTGGCTTTTTAGGGGCCCTAAAGCGTGAGAAGAAGTCTGGGATCCAAATGTCTAAAAATGCCCTCCTAAAAGGAATTTGGGCCCCTTTGCGCATCTAGGCTGCAAAAAAGTGTCACACATCTGGTATCGCCGTACTCAGGAGAAGTTGGGGAATGTGTTTTGGGGGGTCATTTTACATATAACCATGCTGGGTGAGAGAAATATCTTGGCAAAAGACAACTTTTCCAATTTTTTTATACAAAGTTGGCATTTGACCAAGATATTTTTCTCACCCGGCATGGGTATATGTAAAATGACACCCCAAAACACATTCCCCAACTTCTCCTGAGTACGGCAATACCAGATATGTGACACTTTTCTGCAGCCAAGGTGGGCAAAGGGGCACATATTCCAAAGTGCACCTTTCGGATTTCGCAGGCCATTTTTTACACATTTTGATTGCAAACTACTTCTCACACATTTGGGCCCCTAAATTGCCAGGGCAGTATAACTACCCCACAAGTGACCCCATTTTGGAAAGAAGACACCCCAAGGTATTCCGTGACGGGCACGGCGAGTTCCTAGAATTTTTTATTTTTTGTCACAAGTTAGCGGAAAATGATGATTTTTTTTTCCTTTTTTCCTTACAAAGTCTCATATTCCACTAACTTGCGACAAAAAATAAAAAATTCTAGGAACTCGCCATGCCCCTCACGGAATACCTTGGGGTGTCTTCTTTCCAAAATGGGGTCACTTGTGGCGTAGTTATACTGCCCTGGCAATTTAGGGGCCCAAATGTGTAAGAAGTAGTTTGCAATCAAAATGTGTAAAAAATGGCCTGCGAAATCCGAAAGGTGCACTTTGGAATATGTGCCCCTTTGCCCACCTTGGCTGCAGAAAAGTGTCACATATCTGGTATTGCCGTACTCAGGAGAAGTTGGGGAATGTGTTTTGGGGTGTCATTTTACATATACCCATGCCGGGTGAGAAAAATATCTTGGTCAAATGCCAACTTTGTATAAAAAAATTGGAAAAGTTGTCTTTTGCCAAGATATTTCTCTCACCCAGCATGGTTATATGTAAAATGACCCCCCAAAACACATTCCCCAACTTCTCCTGAGTACGGCGATACCAGATATGTGACACTTTTCTGCAGCCAAGGTGGGCAAAGGGGCACATATTCCAAAGTGCACCTTTCGGATTTCGCAGGCCATTTTTTACACATTTTGATTGCAAACTACTTCTCACACATTTGGGCCCCTAAATTGCCAGGGCAGTATAACTACGCCACAAGTGACCCCATTTTGGAAAGAAGACACCCCAAGGTATTCCGTGAGGGGCATGGCGAGTTCCTAGAATTTTTTATTTTTTGTCGCAAGTTAGTGGAATATGAGACTTTGTAAGAAAAAAAAATATAAAAATCATCATTTTCCGCTAACTTGTGACAAAAAATAAAAAGTTCCATGAACTCACTATGCCCATCAGCGAATACCTTAGGGTGTCTACTTTCCGAAATGGGGTCATTTGTGGGGTTTTTCTACTGTCTGGGCATTGTAGAACCTCAGGAAACATGACAGGTGCTCAGAAAGTCCGAGCTGCTTCAAAAAGCGGAAATTCACATTTTTGTACCATAGTTTGTAAACGCTATAACTTTTACCCAAACCATTTTTTTTTGACCCAAACATTTTTTTTAATGAAAGACATGTAGAACAATAAATTTAGCGAAAAATTAATATATGGATGTCGTTCTTGTTTGCAAAATTTTACAACTGAAAGTGAAAAATGTAATTTTTTTGCAAAAAAATCGTTAAATTTCGATTAATAACAAAAAAAGTAAAAATGTCAGCAGCAATGAAATACCACCAAATGAAAGCTCTATTAGTGAGAAGAAATGGAGGTAAAATTCATTTGGGTGGTAAGTTGCATGACCGAGCGATAAACGGTGAAAGTAGTGTAGTGCAGAAGTGTAAAAAGTGGCCTGGTCATGAAGGGGGTTTCAGCTAGCGGGGTTGAAGTGGTTAAAGGGCTTCTGTCACCCCCCAAAAGTAATTTTTTTTTTTTTAGGCTAATCAAAATCCTTATACTGCGATTTTTCAATATATAGAGCTCTTACCCTTTTCTGTTGGCTAGTTTCTATAAAAACTGCACTTTTATAATATGTAAATTACCTCTCTACCAGCAAGTAGGGCGGTTACTTGCTGGTAGCCGCCGCATCCTCCTTTAAAAAAAACGCCCCCTCCTCCTGCTGATTGACAGGGCCAGCGAATGCTCTCCTCCTCCGGCTGGCCCTGTCTGCAATTCAAATCCCGCGCCTGCACCTCATTCGGCGCAGGCGCTCTGAGAGAAGGACGCTCGCTTTCTCAGCACTCCCTCAGTGCGCCTGCGCCGATGACGTCACCGCTAAACCCGAAAGAGAAGACGTCATCGGCGCAGGCGCACTGAGGAAGTGCTGAGGGAGGGAGCGTCCTTCTCTTAGAGCGCCTGCGCCGAATGAGGTGCAGGCGCCGAATGAGGTGCAATCAGCAGGAGGAGGGGGCGTTTTTTTGAAAGGAGGATGCGGCGGCTACCAGTAAGTAATTGCCCTACTTGCTGGTAGAGAGGTAATTTACATATTATAAAAGTGCCGTTTTTAACCACCTCAGCTCCCCTAGCTTAAAGGGGTTCTGCACTTTTATTTAACTGATGATCTATCTTCTGGATAGATCATCAGCTTCTGATCGGCAGGGGTCCGACACCCGGGACCCCTGCCGATCAGCTGTTTGAGAAGGCAGCGGCGCTCCAGCAGCGCCGCGGCCTTCTCACTGTTTACTGCCGGGCCGCCCGCCCACTGACGTCACGACTTGTATCAACTAGAGTGGGCGCGGCTAAGCTCTGTTCACTTGAATGGAGCTTAGCCGCGCCCACTCTAGTTGATACAAGTCGTGACGTCAGTGGGCGGGCGGCCCGGGCGGTAAACAGTAAGAAGGCAGCGGCGCTGCTGGAGCGCTGCTGCCTTCTCAAACAGCTGATCGGCGGGGGTCCCGGGTGTCGGACCCCCGCCGATCAGAAGCTGATGATCTATCCAGAGGATAGATCATCAGTTAAATGAAGGTGCAGAACCCCTTTAAACCCCCTTAATGACCAGACCACTTTTTACACTTCTGCACTACACTACTTTCACCGTTTAATGCTCGGTCATACAACTTACCACCCAAATAAATTTTACCTCCTTTTCTTCTCACTAATAGAGCTTTCATTTGGTGGTATTTCATTGCTGCAAACTTTTTTTGTTATTAATCGAAATTGACCGAAATTTTTGCAAAAAAATGACATTTTTCAATTTCTGTTGTAAAAATTTTCAAATAAAACTACATTTCTATATAAAATTTTCTCTAAATTTATTGTTCTACATGTCTTTGATTAAAAAAAATGCAATAAGTGTATATTTATTGGTTTGCTCAAAAGTTATAGCGTTTACAAACTATGGTACAAAAATGTGAATTTCCGCATTTTGAAGCAGCTCTGACTTTCTGAGCACCTGTCATGTTTCCTGAGGTTCTACAATGCCCAGACAGTAGAAACACCCCACAAATGACCCCATTTCGGAAAGTAGACACCCTAAGGTATTCGCTGATGGGCATAGTGAGTTCATGGAAGTTTTTATTTTTTGTCACAAGTTATTATTTAATTTTTTTTACAAAGTCTCATATTCCACTAACTTGTGACAAAAAATAAAATTTTACATGAACTCGCCATACTCCTCACAAAATACCTTGGGGTGTCTTCTTTCCAAAATGGGGTCACTTGTGGGTTATTTATACTGCCCTGGCATTTTAGGGGACCTAAAGCGTGAGAAGTAGTTTGGAATCCAAATGTGCAAAACATGCCCTGTGAAATCCTAAAGGTGCTCTTTAGAATTTGGGCCCCTTTGCGCACCTAGGCTGCAAAAAAGTGTCACACATGTGGTATCGCCGTACTCAGTAGAAGTAGGGCAATGTGTTTTGGTGTGTATTTTTACATATACCCATGCTGGGTGAGAGAAATATCTCTGTAAAAGACAACTTTTCCCATTTTTTTATACAAAGTTGTCATTTTACAGAGATATTTCTCTCACCCACTCTCAAAATCTTCTATGAACTCGCCATGCCCCTCAAAAGTGATATTTATAGCGCCGCAGCGATTTTACAGTGTTTTTGCAGTGATCATAAAAAAAAAAATTCTGTCACTGCGGTGGGGCGGACTGAACGCAAGTGTGCGCACAAGATCAAGCCTGACGTCTGAATGGAGCCTTACAGGGGACTGATCAATGACAGGGTGGTGATCAGGGGTTAATAAGGGGTTAATAAGTGACGGGGGGGGGGGGTGTAGTGTAGTGTGGTGCTTGGTGCTACTTACAGAGCTACCTGTGTCCTCTGGTGGTCGATCCAAGCAAAAAGGACCACCAGAGGACCAGGTAGCACGTATATCAGACGCTGTTAACAAAACAGCGTCTGATATACCTTTCAAGGGTTAAAAAAATCTCATCTACAGCCTGCCAGCGAATGATCGCCGCTGGCAGGCTGTAGATCCACTCGCTTACCTTCCGATCCTGTAAACACGCATTCCTGTGAGCGCGCGTTCACAGGAAATTTCGCGTCTCGCCAGATGACGCGTAGATGCGTCAAGGAGGAATAAACCGACCGCCCGCAGGACGCATCCCTGCGTTAGGTGGTCGGGAGCTGGTTAAAGAAACTAGCCAACAGAAAAGGGTAAGAGCACTATATATATTGAAAAAATCGCAGTATAAGGATTTTAATTAGCCTAAAAAAAAATATGACTTTTGGGGGGTGACAGAAGCCCTTTAAGGACCCAGCGATTTTTCCCTTTATGCGTTTAGTTTTTTTACTCCCTGCCTTCCCCGAACCATAACTTTTTAGTTTTTCCGTTCAAAAAGTCGTAAGGAGAGCTTGTTTTTTTGCTGGACAAGTTGTAGTTTCTAATGGCACCATTTGATATTGCATACAATGTACTGGGAAACTGAAAAAAAATCTAAAAAGGATAGAATTGAAAGAAAAAATGCATTTCTGCCATTGTTTTATGGGTTTCGTCTTTCCGGTGTTGGCTTGAATGGGGCTGAGCTGCAACTAGGCCACGTGACCAATGTACGGTGATGTCGCATGACCTC
The DNA here is from genome assembly GCF_014858855.1 of Bufo gargarizans. Taxonomy (NCBI): domain Eukaryota; kingdom Metazoa; phylum Chordata; class Amphibia; order Anura; family Bufonidae; genus Bufo; species Bufo gargarizans. The sequence continues at coordinate 717,510,669 of NC_058080.1, read as the reverse complement.
GGAAGAGACCGCGTCACTCGCAGACCACCAGCTTCTTCTAACAGCTGATCAGCAAGGGTCTCGGGTGTCGAATCCCCACCAATCTGATACTGATGACCTATTCAGAGGATAGGTCATCAATATAAATTCCTGGATAACCTCTTGAAGCGGTTAAAAGGGTTTTCTGGAACTTAGATATTGATGACCTATCCTCAGTAATGGTATGTCTTGGGGCTCCCTGATCTCTGGGGCCACAAAATATTTCCTTGGTTTATGTGGTGGTAAAGTCTATGAACCGGTACCTAAACGTCAGCCCCAGATTGTCAGCTCTAAGGTAAGCAAAAAACTCTTGGGTAGTTTAGTGTAAATCCCAGTGTACAGTCGTGGCCAAAAGTTTTGAGAATTACATAAATATTGGAAATTGGAAAAGTTGCTGCTTAAGTTTTTATAATAGCAATTTGCATATACTCCAGAATTAGTGAAGAGTGATCAGATGAATTGCACAGTCCTTCTTTGCCATGAAAATTAACTTAATCCCAAAAAAACCTTTCCACTGCATTTCATTGCTGTCATTAAAGGACCTGCTGAGATCATTTCAGTAATCATCTTGTTAACTCAGGTGAGAATGTTGACGAGCACAAGGCTGGAGATCATTATGTCAGGCTGATTGGGTTAAAATGGCAGACTTGACCTGTTAAAAGGAGGGTGATGCTTGAAATCATTGTTCTTCCATTGTTAACCATGGTGACCTGCAAAGAAACGCGTGAAGCCATCATTGCGTTGCATAAAAATGGCTTCACAGGCAAGGATATTGTGGCTACTAAGATTGCACCTCAATTAACAATTTATAGGATCATCAAGAACTTCAAGGAAAGAGGTTCAATTCTTGTTAAGAAGGCTTCAGGGCGTCCAAGAAAGTCCAGCAAGCGCCAGGATCGTCTCCTAAAGAGGATTCAGCTGCGGGATCGGAGTGCCACCAGTGCAGAGCTTGCTCAGGAATGGCAGCAGGCAGGTGTGAGCGCATCTGCACGCACAGTGAGGCGAAGACTTTTGGAAGATGGCCTGGTGTCAAGAAGGGCAGCAAAGAAGCCACTTCTCTGCAAAAAAAACATCAGGGACAGATTGATCTTCTGCAGAAAATATGGTGAATGGACTGCTGAGGACTGGGGCAAAGTCATATTCTCCGATGAAGCCTCTTTCCGATTGTTTGGGGCATCAGGAAGAAGGCTTGTCCGGAGAAGAAAAGGTGAGCGCTACCATCAGTCCTGTGTCATGCCAACAGTAAAGCATCCTGAGACCATTCATGTGTGGGGTTGCTTCTCATCCAAGGGAGTGGGCTCACTCACAATTTTGCCCCAAAACACAGCCATGAATAAAGAATGGTACCAAAACACCCTCCAACAGCAACTTCTTCCAACAATCCAACAACAGTTTGGTGAAGAACAATGCATTTTCCAGCATGATGGAGCACCGTGCCATAAGGCAAAAGTGATAACTAAGTGGCTCGGGGACCAAAACGTTGACATTTTGGGTCCATGGCCTGGAAACTCCCCAGATCTTAATCCCATTGAGAACTTGTGGTCAATCCTCAAGAGGTGGGTGGACAAATAAAAACCCACTAATTCTGACAAACTCCAAGAAGTGATTATGAAAGAATGGGTTGCTATCACTCAGGAATTGGCCCAGAAGCTGATTGAGAGCATGCCCAGTCGAATTGCAGAGGTCCTGAAAAAGAAGGGCCAACACTGCAAATACTGACTCTTTGCATAAATGTCATGTAATTGTCGATAAAAGCCTTTGAAACGTATGAAGTGCGTGTAATTATATTTCACTACATCACAGAAACAACTGAAACAAAGATCTAAAAGCAGTTTAGCAGCAAACTTTGTGAAAACTAATATTTGTGTCATTCTCAAAACTTTTGGCCATGACTGTATGCCCTAAAGAAGTGGTCCCCAAACAGTGGCTCGCGGCCAGGGGTGCACCACCAATGAGGCTAGGTGAAGCGATCGCCTCAGGCAGCACCAGGTAGGGGCAAGAGGGGCACATTGGTAGGGCCATAGACAATGAGCGCTTTCATTGTGGCAAAGGGGTTAGGTTAAGAAATTGGCATTGGCGGGGGGAACGCTGTTTCAGTTTTCCCCTCAGGCAGCAGAAAGTCTAGGTGCACCCCTGCTCGCAGCCCCCTGCTGTGTGGCTCACCATGGGAGTCCTGAGTTATAACCATATGTGCTCGCAATTGACATTGTTGTGTTAAATTTCGCAGTGAAATATTTATCAGCTAATGTTTGCAATTTCAGATATTTTTTTCTTCACATTCTAAGGGTACTTTCACACTAGCGTTTTTCTTTTCCGGCGCTGAGTTCCGTCCTAGGGGCTCAAATCCGGAAAAGAACTGATCAGTTTTATCCTAATGCATTCTGAATGGAGAGTCCGTCCCTCAGGATGCATCAGGATGTCTTCTGTTCAGTCTTTTTGACTGATCAGGCTTTTCAGAAAAACGTAGCATGCAGTATTTTTACCTCCGGCCAAAAATCCTGAACACTTTGACTGAACGCCTGATCAGGCTTTTTTCCCATTGACTTGCATTAACGCCGGATCCAGCGCCGTGTGTTCAGTCAAAACGGATCCGGCTTTTGCATGTTAAACCCGAAAAATAGGAAAAAAAAGTTAAAGTCCATAAATGGCGGATCCGTTTTTTCCAATGCATTTTTCCATTGTGATCGAAAGCCTGATCAGGATTCAAATGTAATCAGTTTTCACACGTTTTTCCGGATCCGGCGGGCAGTTCCGGTGTCGGAATTGAACGCCGGATTCAAACAACGCTAGTGTGAAAGTAGCCTTAATTTCTCTCCTCTGTTTTTGAGTTGCCTGTTGCTCCCGACCATCACTGAAAGTTGAATGTGGCTCACAACATACAAATGGTTGGGAGCCTCCACCCTAAAAGATGGCTGGTCATTTTACATGCACATCAGTTTTCCGATGCATTATAATGAAAAACATGGCATTTATACAGTAGCTGTATGTATTGTATATAAAGTTTAATTTAAATTGTATATAACGTTTAATAAAATAAATACCATACTTAACAAATATGTATAAAAACACACGTTATATATTATACTGTCTATCCCATTAATCTGTGCAGCCTATGCAGCATAAAACAAATTGTTCAGAAAATAAAAAATAAAAAAACATGATGGAATGTATATTTTTTTTGCCACATTCCATTTTTCTGTCACTTTAGGGCAAATTGAAACTATACAATTTTTGATCGATAAAGATATAATTGCATATAATATATTGCATATAATATAGCGAGAAGTGGGAAAAAAATTATAAAAAGGGTGCAATTGAAAAAATATATATATTCTACCAGTTTTTTTTTTTACAGCGTTCACTAAGGGTGGGTTCACATCTGCATTCTGGATTCCGTTATGGCATTCTGTTATAACATGGTTATAATGGAAAATAACGGAATCCATAAGACGGAAGGACAGATCCGATATACTGCCCATAGACTTGTATTATGATGGAATGCAAAACGGAAGCCTTTAAAAGGCATTCCGTCTTAATAGAAGTCTATGGGAATCATAACGGATCCGTCCCGTTTCCATTATGCAGAATGGAGAAAAAAGTACTGTCGACAGGACTTTGTTTTCCGTCTTGCATAACGGGAACCAGACGGATCCATCATGATTCCCATGAACTTCTATGAAGACGGATCAAAACGGAATGCCTCTTAAAGGCTTCCGTTTTGACTTCCGTCTTATGGATTCCGTTATTTTCCGTTATAACCATGTTATAACGGAAAGCCATAATGGAATCCAGAACGCAGATGTGAAACCACCCTAAGCAGTAAAATTGATTGATTACCTTCCAGGTCGGTACAATTATAACGATACCACACTTGTATAGTTTTTCTTGTGTTTTAACACTGACATTTTTTTTTTAAACCTTGAAATACATTTTTTTGAATCACCATTTTCTGACCCCTATTATTTTTTTGTACTTATGCTTATTACAGAGTTGTGTGAGGGCTCATTTTTTAGTGGGATGATCTGTACTTTTTAATGAGACCATTTTAAAGTGTGACTTTTTAATCACTGTTTATAAAAATAATTGTCAAAAGTGACAAAAAATGCCAAATTGGCCATTTTATTTTATTATTATTTATTATATTTTATTTATTTATTTATTTTAATAGCATGATTTTGGGGAAGGGGGGGTGATTTGAACTTTTATATTTATTTTTTATTTTTTTATATTTTTAAAAACTTTGAGGCTTTGGGCTATTAGAGTAGCGAAACAGGTTCCCTGATCTCAGCTGGGGAACGATGGTATGGGAGCGCGTGGTTTCCGTTTTTGGACTGCTCAGATGCCGTGGTCACATTTGACCACGGCATCTGAAGGGTGAAATGTATGCCATCAGCCTTATGGCTGATTGCATACATGTGCCGTGGGTCTCTGCTGTTTGAAACAACAGAAATCTGGCATCAATGGCGCCCCGCTGCACGCACGAGCGAGTGCAATGTTTAAATACGTGATTTCCACGTATGTGTGGCAGAGATCATAAAGGGGTTAATGCTTGCCATGTAATTTAATGTTATTTTATACCAAGTATACCCAGTATGGGTATGGACGGAAGTTATTCAACTCTGGCACATCACCCTACACCCTACAGGAAGCTTGGGTGTGGTTCCTGGTTCTGACCTGAGCTCAGTCTGCAGAGTTCTAGCGGGAGGAAGCAATTCCACGTACTCTATTCCTCACTAGACTGGACTAAAGCTACAGAGACTCACTGATCTCTGTAGCTTCTACAGTAAAAAAAAAAAGAGAGAAGAAGACAAGAAGGTTCAGAAATCTGCATGGCTGAGCATTGGAGTCCGTAAGGTTTCCTGCTACCAAAGCTATTTAGACTTTACTGCAGTGAGGGGAATACTGTTAAGACATTCTTTATACTTGGACACAAGTTGGCCAGTCATATCTCTAAAGCCTGTGCGCCTTAAGTAGTGAATTACAGGCACAATTGCAAAAGTGGGATTGCCAGCTATAGATTCTGCAGGAAGAAACTTGAGAAAGAGAGGAAAGAGTATCATTTCCTTCCTTGATCAAATTTGTACAAAACAATCTGGGAAGATTTGCACCATATATTAACCACTTCAACCCCGCTAGCTAAAACCCCCTTCATGACCAGGCCACTTTTTACACTTCGGCACTACACTACTTTCACCGTTTATCGCTCGGTCATGCAACTTACCACCCAAATGAATTTTACCTCCTTTTCTTCTCACTAATAGAGCTTTCATTTGGTGGTATTTTATTGCTGCTGACATTTTACTTTTTTTGTTATTAATCAAAATGTAACGATTTTTTTGCAAAAAAATGACATTTTTCACTTTCAGCTGTAAAAGTTTGCAAAAAAAAACGACATCCATATATAAATTTTTCACTAAATTTATTGTTCTACATGTCTTTGATAAAAAAAAAATTTTTGGGCAGAAAAAAAATGGTTTGGGTAAAAGTTATAGCGTTTACAAACTATGGTACAAAAATGTGAATTTCCGCTTTTTGAAGCAGCTTTGACTTTCTGAGCACCTGTCATGTTTCCTGAGGTTCTACAATGCCCAAACAGTACAAACACCCCACAAATGACCCCATTTCGCAAAGTAGACACCCTAAGGTATTCGCTGATGGGCATAGTGAGTTCATAGAACTTTTTATTTTTTGTCACAAGTTAGCGGAAAATGATGATTTTAATTTGAATTTTTTTTTTTCTTACAAAGTCTCATATTCCACTAACTTGCGACAAAAAAAAAAATTCTAGGAACTCGCCATGCCCCTCACGGAATACCTTGGGGTGTCTTCTTTCCAAAATGGGGTCACTTGTGGGGTAGTTATACTGCCCTGGCAATTTAGGGGCCCAAATGTGTAAAAAATGACCGGTGAAATCCGAAAGGTGCACTTTGGAATATGTGCCCCTTTGCCCACCTTGGCTGCAAAAAAGTGTCACACATCTGGTATCGCCGTACTCAGGAGAAGTTGGGGAATGTGTTTTTGGGTGTCATTTTACATATACCCATGCTGGGTGAGAGAAATATCTTGGCAAAAGATAACTTTTCAATTTTTTTTATACAAAGTTGGCATTTGACCAAGATATTTCTCTCACCCAGCATGGGTATATGTGAAATGACACCTCAAAACACATTCCCCAACTTCTCCTGAGTACGGCGATACCAGATGTGTGACACTTTTTTGCAGCCAAGGTGGGCAAAGGGGCACATATTCCAAAGTAGCACCTTTCGGATTTCGCAGGCCATTTTTTTACACATTTTGATTGCAAAGTTCTTCTCACACATTTGGGCCCCTAAATTGCCAGGGCAGTATAACTACCCCACAAGTGACCCCATTTTGGAAAGAAGACACCCCAAGGTATTCCGTGAGGGGCATGGCGAGTTCCTAGAATTTTTTATTTTTTGTCGCAAGTTAGTGGAATATGAGACTTTGTAAGGAAAAAAGAAAAAAAAAGAAAAATCATCATTTTCCGCTAACTTGTGACAAAAAATAAAAAATTCTAGGAACTCGCCATGCCCCTCACGGAATACCTTGGGGTGTCTTCTTTCCAAAATGGGGTCACTTGTGGGGTAGTTATACTGCCCTGGCAATTTAGGGGCCCAAATGTGTGAGAAGTACTTTGCAATCAAAATCTGTAAAAAAATGGCCTGCAAAATCCGAAAGGTGCACTTTGGAATGTGTGCCCCTTTGCCCACCTTGGCTGCAAAAAAGTGTCACACATCTGGTATCGCCGTACTCAGGAGAAGTTGGGGAATGTGTTTTGGGGTGTCATTTTACATATACCCATGCTGGGTGAGAGAAATATCTTGGCAAAAGACAACTTTTCCCATTTTTTTTATACAAAGTTGGCATTTGACCAAGATATTTTTCTCACCCAGCATGGGTATATGTAAAATGACACCCCAAAACACATTCCCCAACTTCTCCTGAGTACGGCGATACCAGATGTGTCACACTTTTTTGCAGCCTAGATGCGCAAAGGTGCCCAAATTCCTTTTAGGAGGGCATTTCTAGACATTTGGATCCCAGACTTCTTCTCACACTTTCGGGCCCCTAAAAAGCCAGGGCAGTATAAATACCCCACATGTGACCCCACTTTGGAAAGAAGACACCCTAAGGTATTCAATGAGGGGCATGGCGAGTTCATAGAAATTATTTTTTTTTGCATAAGTTAGCGGAAATTGATTTTTTTTTGTTTTTTTCTCACAAAGTCTCACTTTCCGCTAACTTAGGACAAAAATTTTATTCTTTCATGGACTCAATATGCCCCTCACAGAATACCTTGGGGTGTCTTCTTTCCGAAATGGGGTCACATGTGGGGTATTTATACTGCCCTGGCTTTTTAGGGGGTTAAAGCGTGAGAAGTCTGGAATATAAATGTCTAAAAATGTTTACGCATTTGGATTCCGTGAGGGGTATGGTGAGTTCATGTGAGATTTTATTTTTTGACACAAGTTAGTGGAATATGAGACTTTGTAAGAAAAAACAAACAAAAAAATATATATATTTCCGCTAACTTGGGCCAAAAAAAATTCTGAATGGAGCCTTACAGGGGGGGGTGATCAATGACAGGGGGTGATCAGGGAGTGTATATGGGTGATCACCCCCCTGTCATTGATCACCCCCCTGGTAAGGCTCCATTCAGACGTCCGTATGATTTTTACGGATCCATGGATACATGGATCGGATCCGCAAAACACATGCGGACGTCTGAATGGAGCCTTACAGGGGGGTGATCAATGACAGGGGGTGATCAGGGAGTGTATATGGGTGATCACCCCCCTGTCATTGATCACCCCCCTGTAAGGCTCCATTCAGACGTCCGCATGTGTTTTGCGGATCCGATCCATGTATCCATGGATCCGTAAAAATCATACGGATGTCTGAATGGAGCCTTACAGGGGGGTGATCAATGACAGGGAAGTGATCAGGGAATCTATATGGGTGATCACCCGCCTGTCATTGATCACCCCCCTGTAAGGCTCCATTCAGACGTCCGTATGTGTTTTGCGGATCCGATCCATGTATCCGTGGATCCGTAAAAATCATACGGACGTCTGAACGGAGCCTGACAGGGGGGGTGATCAATGACAGGGGGGGTGATCAATGACAGGGGGGTGATCAGGGAGTTTATATGGGGTGATCATGGGTTCATAAGGGGTTAATAAGTGACGGGGGGGTGTAGTGTAGTGTGGTGTTTGGTGCGACTTTACTGACCTACCTGTGTCCTCTGGGGGTCGATCCTGACAAAAGGGACCACCAGAGGACCAGGTAGCAGGTATATTAGACGCTGTTATCAAAACAGCGTCTAATATACCTGTTGGGGGTTAAAAAAATCAGATCTCCAGCCTGCCAGCGAGCGATCGCCGCTGGCAGGCTGGAGATCCACTCACTTACCTTCCGTTCCTGTGAGCGCGCGCGCCTGTGTGCGCGCGTTCACACGAAATCTCGCGTCTCGCGAGATGACGCATATATGCGTCGCTGAGCGCAGGGCTGCCACCTCCGGACCGCAGATCTGCATTAGGCGGTCCGGAGGTGGTTAATGAAACTGTGTTTTTGCTATCGTTGGATGTACTACCCCAACTACCATCAGGAAGAATACCCAGACCCAGGGTGTGCTTTAGGAGAGAAAGAGTGTGTCTGTCACGGATGGTGTTGCAGAAAACTAGAAGATACAAATAAAGATCCGACTGACTTAATCCCAAACTAAGGAACATAAGGGTGAGCCCTATAAAAGCCCTAGAGCTCTCCCTGACTGCTCAGCCCATGCAAAGATCTTTATGATAGATAATTGCATGCCCTCATACCTAGACTGTGTGACACCTGAAAACCCTATAATAGTGAGGGGACACGACCACCGGCTCCCTACACTTAATACGGAGGGAGTCAGGGTCACCTAGGATCAAGCCAACAAGAAAACACAAATAAAGGAACAAACTTATCTGCGGAACCAGCATTTGCAGCATCTAGCAGTGAGCACAATCCACAAAGTTGTATAAACCGCAAAGTGATGCAGTATGGTAGGGGATATAAAGGGATGCAATCAGTGCAACTAGATGACAGCTGAGAGATGGAAATGAGATGACAAAACGAAACCAAAACAAAAGAACCTCAAGCAAGAGGTACTGAAGAACGTCTGTCAGAGCTTCTCAGAGATCTGGGTGTGACAGTACCCCTCCTTCTACGAGTGGACTCCGGACACTCAGAGCCCACCTTCTCAGGATGGGACCTATGAAAAGCCCTGATGAGACGAGTGGCCTTAATGTCCGCCACTGGGTCCCACATCCTCTCCTCAGGACCATAACCCTCCCAATGAACGAGGTACTGGAGAGAACCGCGGATAATGCGAGAATCCACAATCCTAGAGACCTGAAATTCAAGATTACCATCAACCACAATCGGAGGAGGAGGCAAAGAGGAGGGTACAGTGGGTTGGACATAAGGTTTTAACAGGGACTTGTGAAAAACATTATGGATCTTCCAAGTCTGAGGAAGATCAAGACGAAAGGCAACGGGATTGATGACGGACAGAATCTTGTAAGGCCCAATAAACTTAGGACCCAACTTCCAGGAGGGAACCTTCAATTTGATATTCTTAGTAGACAACCACACCAGATCACCCACATTCAGGTCCGGACCAGGCACACGTCTCTTATCCGCCACACGCTTATATCTCTCACTCATCCTCTTCAGATTACCCTGAATCTTTTGCCAAATAAATGACAAAGAGGAGGAAAATCTCTCCTCATCAGGTAAACCAGAAGACCCCTCTCCAGAGAATTTTCCAAACTGCGGATGAAACCCATATGCACCAAAAAATGGTGACTTATCCGAGGACTCCTGGCGACGGTTATTTAAAGCAAACTCTGCAAGGGACAAATAAGAACACCAATCCTCCTGATTCTCAGTCACAAAACAGTGCAGATATGTCTCCAGATTCTGATTGACGCGCTCTGTCTGGCCATTCGACTGCAGGTGAAAAGCAGAAGAGAACGACAACCGAACCCCAAGCGAGAACAGAAGGCCTTCCAGAATCTGGAAACAAACTGCGTGCCCCTATCCGAGACTATGTCTGAAGGAATGCCATGCAGTTTGACAATGTGATCAACAAATGCCTGCGCCAGCGTTTTAGCATTGGGTAACCCAGGAAAAGGAATAAAATGCGCCATTTTGCTAAAACGGTCTACCACTACCAAAATCACAGTCTTCCCGAGGAACGAGGCAGGTCCGTAATGAAGTCCATGGACAGATGTGTCCAAGGATGGGAAGGAATGGGTAACGGGAGGAGAGGACCCGATGGCCGTGAATGAGGGACCTTGGCACGAGCGCAGGTCTCGCAGGCTGCCACAAAACCCTCAACCGTCTTACGAAGAGCCGGCCACCAGAATCTCCGAGCAATGAGATCCACAGTGGCTCTGCTCCCCGGGTGCCCAGCAAGGACAGTATCGTGATGCTCCTTAAAAACCTTGTGTCGTAAAGCGAGAGGCACAAACAACCTCCCAGGAGGACAAAGATCAGGAGCCTCTGCCTGGGCTGCCTGAACCTCTGCCTCCAAATCAGGGTAAAGAGCAGAGACGACCACCCCTTCAGCCAAAATGGGACCCGGGTCTTCAAAGTTCCCCCCTCCCGGAAAACAACGTGACAGGGCATCGGCCTTCACATTTTTAACCCCAGGGCGGAACGTGACAACAAAATTAAACCTGGAAAAGAATAAAGACCATCTGGCCTGTCTCGGGTTCAGACGCTTGGCTGACTCCAAGTAGGCCAGATTCTTATGGGCGGTAAACACGGTAATAGGGTGTCTGGCTCCCTCTAGCCAATGGCGCCATTCCTCAAAAGCTAATTTGATGGCCAACAACTCCCTATCTCCCACATCGTAATTTCTCTCTGCGGAGGAGAGTTTCTTTGAGAAAAAGGCACACGGTCGCCATTTGGCAGGAGAGGGACCCTGAGACAAGACCGCACCCACACCCACCTCAGAAGCCTCCACCTCAACATTGAAAGGTAGAGAAACATCAGGTTGTTCCAAGATGGGAGCGGAAGCAAAAATCTCTTTGATACTAGAAAAGGGCTTATGCGCATCTACCGACCAGGAGGAAAAATCTACCCCCTTTCTAGTCATATCAGTGAGTGGCTTAACAACAGAGGAATAATTCAAAATGAACTTCCTGTAATAATTGGCAAAGCCCAAAAAGCGCATCAGCGCCTTCTGATTCTCAGGAAGCTCCCAATCAAGCACCGCGCGGACCTTCTCAGGGTCCATGCAAAAACCAGAAGCGGAGAGAAGAAAACCCAGAAATTTAATTTCTGGAACCGCAAACACACATTTTTCCAGTTTAGCGTACAATTTATTCTCCCGCAGAATGAGCAAGACCTGACGTAGGTGGTCCTTATGAGTTTTGAAATCAGGAGAAAAAATCTAAATGTCATCTAGATACACTAGTACAAATTTCCCCATTACATGATAAAAAATGCTGTTCACAAAATGTTGGAAGACGGCTGGAGCATTCATCAAACCAAAGGGCATAACCAAATTCTCAAAATGGCCCTCAGGAGTATTGAAGGCCATCTTCCATTCATCCCCTTCCTGACCCTGACCAGGTTGTATGCCCCTCTCAGATCTAACTTAGAAAAAACTTTAGCCCCAACAATCTGGTTAAACAGGTCCGGGATCAGAGGAAGCAGATAAGGGTCACGAATTGTGATAGAGTTCAGCTCCCTGAAATCCAGACATGGTCTTAAAGAACCATCTTTTTTCTTAACAAAAAAAAAAACAGCGGCAACAGATGACTTCGAGGGTCGGATGTGTCCCTTTCTCAGGCTCTCAGAGATATACGTACACATAGCGACCCTTTCAGGTTGGGAGAGATTGTATAAACGAGATTTAGGCGGCTTGGCGCCTGGGATGAGATTAATAGGGCAATCGTACTCCCGGTGAGGGGGCAACTCCTGAACACCACTCTCAGAAAACACATCCGAAAATTCAGAGAGAAAAGATGGTACAGTCTTGGTGGAAACCTCTGAAAGAGACGCCGAGAGGCAATTCTCTGCGCAAAAGTCGATCCAACCATTTATTTGCCTTGCTTGCCAATCAATGGTGGGGTTATGTTTAGTGAGCCAGGGTAGCCCCAACACTAGAGGAGTAGGTAATCCGCTTAGGACGAAACATGACACATCCTCAACATGAGCATCACCCACAGTCAAACGGATATTGTGAACTATGCCCTTTAACGATTTTTGAGAAAGTGGAGTGGAATCGATAGCAAAAACAGGTATATCCTTTCCCAAAGTGCATACCTGGAAACCATGTGTTATAGCAAATTGACTATCAATGAGATTGACAGCTGCTCCACTATCTACAAAAATCTCACAAACAATGTTCTTGCTCTCTAGCGCCACCCTGGCAGGTAGGACAAATCTGGAACTACAATCAAATGGAAAACCTTCAATCTCAGCATCAACCTTGCCAATAGTAACAGATGGAATGTTTTTAGAGGATTATTTTCTTTTTGTTTCTTTATTACCCTCAAAAAACTCCCTGAATCTCCTAGAGGGGGCAAACATTTGCCAAATGATTTATACCTCCACAACAGAAACAAACCCTCCTCGGAGAGCTGAATCCTCTATTATTAGAGGCAAGCAAACCCAGCTGCATGGGCTCCTCCTCAGAGGGCATTGAGAGAGACTGAGACCCCTGCGCACTGAATGAGACAGCCCCACTGTCCTTGGACTGAATATGACAGGAAGGAGTGATCTCTCCTCTCTCTCTCTAAGATGCCTGTCAATACGAACAGCCTGAGACATGGCAGACTCCAAGGAGGCAGGTCTCTCATGAAAGGCAAATGCATCTTTCAATCCCTCCGAAAGACCATGACAAAATTGACTTCGGTGCGGCATCATTCCAACCAGAATCAGCTGCCCATCTCCAAAATTCTGAACAGTATATCTCTGCGGACTGTTTACCCTGGCACAAAAGACGCAGTCTAGATTCAGCCAGAGCAATACGATCCGGATCATCATATATCTGACCCAGGGCTGCAAAAAACTCATCCACCGATCGGAGAGGCCGTGCCCCCACCGGCAGCGAAAAGGCCCAAGACTGAGCGTTATCCCTGAGCAGCGAGATGATGATCCCCACCCTCTGCTCCTCATCACCAGAGGAATGGGGAAGTAGGCCAAAATGGAGTTTGCAAGCCTCTCTAAAACGAACAAAATTCTCACTACCCCTGGAGAACGTATCCGGGAGCGAGATCTTAGGCTCAGAACAAACTCCATGAACGCAAGCTGAACCGGTCACCTGAAACTGAGATACAGTTTTACAGAGATCTGCTACCTCCAGTGAAAGACCCTGCAAGCGTTCAGTCAAAAGTGAAACCGGATCCATGCTTAAGACAGTTTTGGCGGTTTATAATGTCACGGATGGTGTTGCAGAAAACTAAAAGACAGAAATAAAGATCCGACTGACTTGATCCCAAACTAAGGAACATAAGGGTGAGCCCTATAAAAGCCCTAGAGCTCTCCCTGACTGCTCAGCCCATGCAAAGATCTTTATGATAGATAATTGCGTGCCCTCGTACCTAGACTGTGTGACACCTGAAAACCCTATAATAGTGAGGGGACACAACCACCAGCTCCCTACACTTAATACGGAGGGAGTCAGGGTCACCTAGGATCAAGCCAACAGGAAAACACAAATAAAGGAACAGACTTAACTGAGGACCAGCAGTTGAAGCATCTAGCAGTGAGCACAATCCAGGAAGTTGTAGAAACTGCAAAGTGATGCAGTATGAGAGGGGATATAAAGGGATGCAATCAGTGCAACTAGATGACAGCTGAGAGACGGGAAACGAGATGACAAAACGAAACCAAAACAAAAGAACCTCAAGCAAGAGGTACTGAAGAACGTCTGTCAGAGCTTCTTAGAGATCTGGCGGTGACAGTGTCCTCCTTTAACTGCAAGGCCCTAGAGAGCAATGGTGTGAGGAAAGTCACTGGGATTGACTGCTACAGACAGAGCAACTTCTACTCCCATCCTCTGATCCGGACCCTCCCCGGTTCACTGCACATTTTTATCACATTGTGTTGCATCCATTGCTAGACAAATGCAAAGCAACATGGTCAGCACACAACCATCAGGGGTTGTTGAGGTACCCACAGCAGTACCTGCAAAAATTATTTTAGTCTTCCCACCTCTTCCCACCTAGAAAATTAAAAAACACTCAAACAAGTCAACTCTTCTGACCATCCTCCTAACTATTAAGATAGCAGACACAGCAGCTGCTATGGAGCCCCCATAATTACATGGTCCCATGTCAAATATCTGTCAACTCCCCTCCCTTTCACCTACTAGACTCACTGCTTATGTAATCCCAAAGTATGAAATGGTAAGTCTTCACCGTAATATGAAGTGACAATGCTGTTTCAGTATCTATACAGTAGTGCATTCTGGTCCATATTTCCACCTTCTCATAAACAGGATGGAAGGAAGAGGGTCTGTATCATGAGGATATTGGAACGTTATACTACCTAACATTGGACATATTCACTCAACACATCCATGATTTCTAAATGTGCCCCTTCAAATACAGGAATTAGGCATAAATCCTGCCCAGCTGATTGCCAATGCGGGATCTCACAAAGGTCCCTCCTTCTAGAACCTTCCATATTTTCTCTCTGAGGAGATCACAAGGTTTTCGCTGCCTCATGCATTGTTATTCACATTCTTTGCATAGCGCTGGTCACAAGACTGTATAATAAGCTTTATTTTACTATATTCCTAAATACAAAAACCCAAAGAATTCATACACAAGACGACAATGGTGGGAATGGACCTTCTCAGGCAAAATCATAAAGTATGGCTGTAATGTACCTGGATTTAAAATGCATTTATTGCTTGGCTGGAATCCCATTAATAAGTACTATAGATGAGTGAATTTCATGTTATGAAATTCGTTCACACTTCGTTTGGTGTTAAAAACAGAATTGCATTATGGATTTCTTTACCACGGACCATAACGCAATTCTTTGACGGAATGCATAACGGAAGGCTTTTAGAGGCAAATACTGCAAAATATTAACGCTAGTGTTTAACTATACTCCAGAGCTTCACCCACTATTCTGCTGGTGGAGTCACTGTGTACAGTCGTGGCCAAAAGTTTTGAGAATTACATAAATATTGGAAATTGGAAAAGTTGCTGCTTAAGTTTTTATAATAGCAATTTGCATATACTCCAGAATGTTATGAAGAGTGATCAGATGAATTGCATAGTCCTTCTTTGCCATGAAAATTAACTTAATCCCTAAAAAAACTTTCCACTGCATTTCATTGCTGTCATTAAAGGACCTGCTGAGATCATTTCAGTAATCGTCTTGTTAACTCAGGTGAGAATGTTGACGAGCACAAGGCTGGAGATCATTATGTCAGGCTGATTGGGTTAAAATGGCAGACTTGACCTGTTAAAAGGAGGGTGATGCTTGAAATCATTGTTCTTCCATTGTTAACCATGGTGACCTGCAAAGAAACGCGTGCAGCCATCATTGCGTTGCATAAAAATGGCTTCACAGACAAGGATATTGTGGCTACTAAGATTGCACCTCAATCAACAATTTATAGGATCATCAAGAACTTCAAGGAAAGAGGTTCAATTCTTGTTAAGAAGGCTTCAGGGCGTCCAAGAAAGTCCAGCAAGCGCCAGGATCGTCTCCTAAAGAGGATTCAGCTGCGGGATCGGAGTGCCACCAGTGCAGAGCTTGCTCAGGAATGGCAGCAGGCAGGTGTGAGCGCATCTGCACGCACAGTGAGGCGAAGACTTTTGGAAGATGGCCTGGTGTCAAGAAGGGCAGCAAAGAAGCCACTTCTCTCCAAAAAAAACATCAGGGACAGATTGATCTTCTGCAGAAAATATGGTGAATGGACTGCTGAGGACTGGGGCAAAGTCATATTCTCCGATGAAGCCTCTTTCCGATTGTTTGGGGCATCAGGAAAAAGGCTTGTCCGGAGAAGAAAAGGTGAGCGCTACCATCAGTCCTGTGTCATGCCAACAGTAAAGCATCCTGAGACCATTCATGTGTGGGGTTGCTTCTCATCCAAGGGAGTGGGCTCACTCACAATTTTGCCCAAAAACACAGCCATGAATAAAGAATGGTACCAAAACACCCTCCAACAGCAACTTCTTCCAACAATCCAACAACAGTTTGGTGAAGAACAATGCATTTTCCAGCACGATGGAGCACCGTGCCATAAGGCAAAAGTGATAACTAAGTGGCTCGGGGACCAAAACGTTGACATTTTGGGTCCATGGCCTGGAAACTCCCCAGATCTTAATCCCATTGAGAACTTGTGGTCAATCCTCAAGAGGCGGGTGGACAAACAAAAACCCACTAATTCTGACAAACTCCAAGAAGTGATTATGAAAGAATGGGTTGCTATCAGTCAGGAATTGGCCCAGAAGTTGATTGAGAGCATGCCCAGTCGAATTGCAGAGGTCCTGAAAAAGAAGGGCCAACACTGCAAATACTGACTCTTTGCATAAATGTCATGTAATTTTCAATAAAAGCCTTTGAAACGTATGAAGTGCGTGTAATTATATTTCACTACATCACAGAAACAACTGAAACAAAGATCTAAAAGCAGTTTAGCAGCAAACTTTGTGAAAACTAATATTTGTGTCATTCTCAAAACTTTGGCCACGACTGTACATACATGACATTGCTTATCCTGTACTGATCCTGAGTTACATCCTGTATTATACTCCAGAGCTGCACTCACTATTCTGCTGGTGGAGTCACTGTGCACATACATTACAGTCATTACTTATCCTGTAACGATCCTGAGTTACATCCTGTATTATACTCCAGATCTGCATTCACTATTCTGCTGGTGGAGTCACTGTGTACATGCATTAAATTACTTATCCTTATATACACCATGTGTAACACCCCAGAGTTGTGTTACTACACGCCTCTACCCCGCTACTATCTTCTAAGAGCCTTTAAACCATCATCTGATATAATTTACATTATGTCTTCACAAATGTGTATGTAAAACCATGTTAAACACAATTGTTTCCTGTAATTTTCCAGGTTCACCAGCAGGTGGCAGCAATGCATTGGCCAGTTACTAGTCGTAGTTTAGTATATCTAGGCTCAAATGGATTGAGTGGGCTGTGCCCACATCCTGCAGTATGGATGGAGAAGGAAGTTAGAGTCAGTGTTGCCCACCCCCTGCTAGTATGTGAGGAGACCCCCTGAATAGGTAAGACAGCAAGGATCTTGTCTCAGCTGAGACCTGATCACATTCCCAGATTGAGCACCTGCAGCTTCAGCTGGATGAAGAAGCAGAAAGCCAAGCAGACAACTTATCCTGCAAGCTCCCCACATATAAAGCAGAAGTATTTTTTCCTGCCAATGATTGCCAAAACCCGCTGGGACCAGAGACCAAAGCTGTATTCTGCTTGGATATACGTTATCTTCAGTAAAGAAACATTTGAACTTCACCTAAAGGTCTGGATATCATTTCTGCTGCAAAATTCCTATATTACTCCTACTATAACTACACTCAAATTTATTGCAAGTGAGCCAGGAGTCCAGCCGTACCCAGGTAGGAGACACTGTTCACACAATTATCACCACCTTATAGAGACATTATAGGCCATTGCACCACTCTGGCATTCCTAATCTGAGACATGCGTTATAACACCTTAGAAGGGCCCTGTGATAGTACTCTGCACACGCTGAAATTGGCGTCACGAACAAATACAGAACTTTAAATACCCGTATCCTGGCCCACTGCATAAGTGGCGTCAGCGTACCCGTTCCTGGTCACTGCATTTTTGGGCGTCACTAGAAAAGCATTGGATTCTGTGCTTATCCCTGCTATAACAGGATCGGATTGTGTACCTATCCCTGCTACAAGACCTACAGACTGTGTGGACGCCCCGAAAATTGACTTTATTGCCTTTATTGCGGTGCCAGACAGCGCAAAATCGTTTGCCCCAGCACTCCAGGGGTTAATTTGCCATATTTTTTCGTAATGGCACAGCTTCTTCATGCCCTTTGGAAGCAGGAAAGCTCAAGAACGCCCTCTTAGAAGTGCGAAAATGATGACTACGCCCCCCCTAGAAGCGGGAAAATGAAAGACTGCCCACCAAGAACTCTGTAATGTGAGCCAAGGGAGTGAAGACTCCTCCCTCAGGCTCCACCCTAGTATATCTAGGCTGGAATGGATTGAGTGGGCTGTGCCCACATCCTGCAGCATGGGTGGAGAAGGGAGTTAGAGTCAGTGTTGCCCACCCCCTGCTAGGGGTAGGGTGTATGTGAGGAGATCCCCTGAATAAGGAAGACACCAGGGATCTTGTCTCGGCTGAGACCTGATCACATTCCTAGACTGAGCACCTGCAGCTTCAGCTGGATGAAAAAGCAGAAAGCCACAGACAACCTCCGGAGTTCCAGGAAGAAAGCATCCCCTGAGAAACTATCTGTGAGTCAAGTCCAGAGACCTAGGAGAAGCCATTTCTCCTCAGTTAGTCTGTCCCCACAAAGCAGAAGTTACAGAGAAGTGCAGAAGATTAATTCCTGCCACAGTTAGAGAGCTACCAAGCAGACGACTTATCCTGTAAGCTCCCCACATATAAAGCAGAAGTATTTTTTCCTGCCAATGATTGCCAAAACCTGCTCCGACTAGAGACCAAAGCTGTATTCTGGTTTGGATACAAGTTATCTTCAGTAAAGAAACGTTTGAACTTCACCTAAAGGTCTGGACATCATATTTGCTGCAAAATTCCTCTATTACTCCTACTATAACTACACTCAAATTTATTGCAAGTGAGCCAGGAGTCCGGCCGTACCCAGGTAGGAGACACCGTTCACACAATTATCACCACCTTATAGGGACATTATAGGCCATTACACCACTCTGGCATTCCTAATCTGGGACGTGTATTATAACACCTTAGAAGGCCCCTGTGATAGTACTCTGCGCACGCTGCAATTGGCGTCACAAACAAATACAGAACTTCAAATAAATGTATCCTGGCCCACTGCATAAGTGGCGTCAGCGTATCCGTTCTTGGTCACTGCACATGAACTATAGTAATCTGAAGTAAGAAAAATGAACTGTCCCCCTACATTATATTGGCTCAGCTAGGCTGTTAGGTGTCGACAAGCTTGTTGACTGTTTTCAATAATAATTGTCAAATTATGAATACAGCTCTGGAGTATAATATAGGCTGTAAGTCAGGATTAGATCAGCTTGCCGCTGGTAACTTTTAGTTTCTAAAACTTTTCAAAGACAGGACAGATATCTACATCTATGACCCTTGGGACACAGAGAGCAGAAGGAGAGTCTACAGTTTTCCTTGATGTCCTGAGTATCTGTCCCTTACTGCTGTGGTAGCTTTGGATCACCTGATGGAAACACACGGCTATTTGTTTGTGACCATTATCATCAGGGAGGCTACATGACGTAAGTAGTTGTGTCAGTACTCAGTACGCTGCTGTTTACTGGTTGTGTTAGGATTTGTATGGCTTTGTGCTGCCGTAGTAAGGCTGGGATCACACAGCGCTTTATCCGTCAGCTGTGCACATTTAAATAATGTTTTGGAGTTTATATATGGACAGACAATAGAACGGGAACCAGAGTGCAGTCTGTATCAGAAGGGAATTATAAAGGTACATCAGGCACATGGCAGTGTAGAGTATGCAGATTTTCTGTGCAGATTTTCTGTGAATTTCCGCACCAAATCCATACTGAAAAAACCTCATGTGTTGAGGATTTTATTGCAGATCTTGACATTGCCCCAGATCTCACCTTTGCATTGCACAGCAAATCTGCCCAAATAGTAGACATGATGTGGATTTCAAAATCCACACCACAGTTCAATTTCCTTGTGGATATTTCTGGACTGTGTACATAAGATTTTGAAAATGAAATCTACCTAAAGGGATATTCCGGTTGTTTGAAGTTAGCCTCTATCGTGATTGGTGGGGATCCCTGCTTTAGTGCCGGTCAGGCATGCGTGCAGCTGCTCCATTCATTTCTATAGGAATTGTGCTCAGATATCTCAGGAACTCCCATGCAAACGAATGGAGAGCCAACACGTATGTGAAACGGGCCGCTCCGTTCATTTAGGGGGGGCTGCAGGGTGTACGGGGCCCCTCGTTCTCATGATCAGTGGGGGTATCAGTGGTAGGACTCACACCGATCTAATAGTTGTACCCTATCCTGTGGATAGGGGATAACTTTAAACAACCTGAATGCCCCTTTAACTGGTACTGCATTGCAAATTTTCCCCAGAAAAATCCATCCAGCAAATCTGTGCGTAATATTCACCATGTGCACATACCCTGATGGAGTAATGCAGACTCTCTGCGACTAATCAGTACATCCGGATCTCTTGCAAGGCGGAGCACCATGCTTGTAATAACTGAACTGTGCAGGGCTGGTTATCTTCCCTGGGTTTTCCTCTCTCTCTGGTGAAAGTCTCTTCTTGCCGGTTATCACAGGGATGTTGGAGATCATTCACACTGGCACATGCCTTCCGATATGTTAAACATAATTCATGAGGTCTCCCCTTCTTCTCTGGTTTTGCTTTTCTCTTTGGTCAGGCTCTGTTTGTCCTCTGCTGCCAATGCTTCTCTGTCTCAGGCTGCTGCAGTTCCTGCCTTGAGATACGCACAGCAATACTGTGGAGGTGTCACCACATGTTGCTGCTCTCCGGAAGTGATGTAAGGCGGGGTGGACCCCAATGGGAAATAAGTTCAGAGAGTCAGGGTGCGCAGTAAACCAGTGTGCTTCTTTACTGGAGGAGGTCAAGTGGAAAACAATACAGGCAATACACTGAGCTTGCTTCCCCAGTCTCCTCTCGGGTAGAAGAAAGTTGTATGCTGAGGAAAGACCTGAGCTTGTTGTCCCTCTCTCAGAAGGCTGATGCCCTGGTCAAATTGCTAGTGGCCCAGACTCTGTGACTCATTCGTCCGTCTGGCTCCCTGGTCAAAGTGCTGGTGGCCCAAGGTGTGCAGCAGTGTATCCCTGTCTCAGCCTCTTCTTATGGTAGTGCAGTCTAGCAGAGTCTTGCCTACTAAACACTGGTCCCTATCTGCAGACATCTAGGAGCTCTAACTGCTCAATTTTTATACAGTTTCCAACTAATTCAGAAACTTCTAGTGGGAAGGGTGAAGCTGGAGAAGCACAGGATAACAGACACAATGTTGCAGTTCATGTCTCCCATAGACTTGTATTGTGCCTCAATACAAGTCCATGGGAATGACTAAGCAGTTTTTAGACATAGAAAACCGTCTGACAGATATAAACCAGACAGTCAAAAGTTTGATGTGTCTGGCTTTTCTCCTTGGCACTGCATAGTCCCTAATCCCAGCAATATAAAATTACTAGCCTCTCAGTGTACAGGCTGGAAAGTATCTCATTAATAGCTGGCTGTGCATTAACCCTTTCCACAGTGCAGTGCAAATACTGTACAATAACCGTGCAAATGAACAGGATATATTACAATACACATATAAAATGCATCTCAACAATATGAAACAGTATAAATGTAAACAACGGCATAAATCACAGTGCTGTCAAAGTGCACTACAGTAGTGAATTGATGGCTTTGCATAGCAGCAATGGGGCGAATGTCCACAAAAGTTCATACTCCAAGTACTTATGCTCCAGGGCATTACACAAGCAGGAGACCATAGCGAGAACACAGAGGTACAGAGATGGCTGTGCTGATAACTTGTACCAGACATTTACTTTGGCCTCAGCAACCTTGAAAATGTTTAGACTGAACTCTGTAGAACACATGGATGAACCCACAGACTGGTAATAAAACACTAATTTACAGACTTTTCTGATCTCATACTGGAAAGTCATGCATATTGAGCATTCGAATGTCTTCAGACCCTTTAAATTTTTAATTTACATTTTTGTTATGCTGTGGCCTTGTGCTAAAATATAAAAAATAAAAGAATTTTAGAAACATTTGCAAATTATATGAGTATGGAGATCCTTTGCGATGACACTTGAAATATAGCTCTTGGGACCTCTCATTTCTCTGGATCATCTTTGAGATGTTTCTACACCATAATTGGAGTCACCTGTGGTAAATTTAATTGATTGGACATGATTTGGAAAGACACAGTCCTATCTGTATAAGGTCTCACAGCTGACAATGCATATCAAAGCAAAACAAGCCATGGGAAGGAAAGAACTGCCTGTAGAGTTCAGAGACTGGATTGTATGGAGGCACAGATCTGGAGAAGGGCTGTGCTACCAAACTACGTAATCAGGTGAGAAGGGCCTTGGTGAGAGAGGTGACCAATAACCCACTGGTCACTATGGCTAAGCTCCAAAGACCTTGTTTGCAGATGGGAGAAATTTCCAGAAGGTCAACTGCAGTGTCCCACTTATGTGTGTGTAAGTGGTTCCCTTAAATTTCTGTATATGTATTTAATGTATTGTAATTCCTAAATTCAGTCTGGCATTTTCATTACATCTATTCGCCCCTAGGTGGTGCTGGCGCCACATATTATATATAGCTTGGGGTTTGCTAACAAAGTTAGTTGAAAATATAGGAAGCAGAGAGAAGAAGGAAGTGTATGGAGGAGCAGAGCAGGCTCAGTCCAGGATGTAGCTGCCTTTCTTTCCTCTGGGCCCTGATCAAGCCTGGAGAGGACAGACCAAGTAGTCACAACAGCCCAGCACAGACAAGTGAGTCTATGTACGAATATAGAGAAAGTCTAGTGAAGATTAGAGCTGAGTCTAGCCAAGGGACTTCACAAGCACCAGTGACCAGGAGGAACTTATAAGTACCTGGACAAAACTGGATGATTAAAGGCCATAATTATCTTTTTTCACTAAATGCCTTCTGGGACATAGTGAACCTGAATATTTCAGGAGAGCATCCTGCATAAAATAATGTAGCAGAGAGTTTGCCTGCCATGAGAGAGAACGCCCTTATTGGATTGCTCAACATAAAGTAAGGAAACCATTATATTCAGTACCTGAGTGCTAGAGATTGGACTTAAAGTAGAACTATCTAAGAAGAGAACTTTTGTCTTGCCTGTAAAGTAACAGCATTAGGAAAACTCCTCAACTGACAATTGCCAGACCTGTTGTAAGGATTACAGCTAAACTAATTTCTGAATCCTCCTTTATGCCATACAAGTGCACTGTACTGATGAACTGTACCAACGGTCCTGAGATATTTGATTTAAGTGAATGTTCAACTGTTTCTACTGTTAATGACTCCTCATCCTTTCTACTACCCTCAACATTTGCACCTTACGGTGCTGGTGTCACGAACACAGGGGCCCAGCCACCCAAGCACCTTAAATATCCATTACCATCAATGGCACCTCAACCACCATCTGGCTGGTGTTCCCTGCAATAGAGAGTGCCCCGGAGGATTTAGTGCTGTCTTCCCCATCACTTCACGCCGGCCCAGGGAGGCTCTGCTAACCGTGAGTACAGACTACTACTACCCCCATTGGCCCACCGTAGCCTCACGTGTTGCCCCTGCTGATCCGGTTGTTGCACAACCACCACTGCAGCACTCCAACAATCTGTGCAAAAAATCCCCTAAAGGACTCTCACACTGTGAGAAACAAGGTTATGTGGTCTGATGATAACAAGATTGAACTTTTTGGCCTCCATCCAAGCGTCATGTTTGGAGGAAAGCAGACACTGCCCAATACCATCCTTACAGAGAAGCATGGTGGTGGCAGTATCATGCTGTAGGGGTGGTTTTTCAGCAGCTGGGACAGGGAGACTGGTCAGGGTTGAGGGAAAGCTGAAAGTAGCAAAAGTACAGAGACATACCTCATGAAAATCTGATCCAGGTTGAAGCTTCACCTTCCAACAAGACAATGACCCAAAGCACACAGCCAAGACAACACAGGAGAGGTTTAGAGATAACTCTGTGAATGTCCTTGAGAGGCCCAGCCAGAGCCTTGACTTGAACCCAACCGAACATCTCTGAAGATATCTGAAATTGTCTGTCCACTGACAGTCACCATCCAACCTGATAGGGCTTGAGAGAATCTGGCAGAAAATCCCCAAATCCAGATGTGCAAACCTTGGGTCATCAAACCCAAGAAGATTGGTGGCTGTAATCGCTGCCAAAGGGGCTTCAACTAAGTCTTGGCAAAGGGTCTGAATACATATGACAATTTTTGTGCATGTACCGTTGAAAAAGTTGCCAATTAGCAGTTTGCAACTTTTTCACGTCACAACTGTGGCGAATCCTAATGATAACTTTGGCCTAAAGTTTTAACTGAGTGTATTAGGCTGTATTATGGAGCAGTGTTGTACAAATCTGTAATATATGCTAGGGGCTCATTCTGTGCATACATGTGGCATGTTCCACTGTATGCCATATTTTCAGGGGTGTAACTTGAAAGTCTTAATACAATTTGTAACAGAGCCCCTATTTATAATTCAGGTCTTTCTTATGTGACCGAGGAGCTTTTGGGACCCCTCATATATAGGGTCCAGGTGTGCTGCTACCTCCACACCCCCTATATCTATGCCTCTACACATGTGCCTTCATGTAGGCACCTTAGGGCAGCAGACAGAGTGCCTATGGCTCCATAATTCTGTGTGTCAGACTTATGCACTAGGTAATTTCCATCAAATGAGGGTGTTCGTATAACTTCAAAGGTCTTATGCAGTCAAAACATTTACATGCATGACGTTACCAGCCTTGCCCGCAGGAGTGAGATAACACCAGCTCTGCCAGCAAGCCTCCCACTGCCAGCCCTTATTCTAGACTTTACTATCGCTCTGCTGTTTCCTTGAAGTGAAGCCAATTGCCCAATGTAAATTCTTGATAATTACACTATATGAGAGTCCATGGGATCCTCCCAACAGTAATCACTGTAATGAAACTGGAAGGGCATGGACTGGCAGTGTTAGAAATTAGGAAGTGACTGGGTTAATAATAATACAGTCACATTATATGAGTACGTTGTTGAAGGTACATTGTCCATCAAAACAGATTTAATTTAATAAATGTTCAAGTTCAGGTTCAGTGCATCAGGCTCTTTTGTGATTTTTTTTTACTGTATTTTCCACCAGTTCTCTCCTCCCCTCTCCCAGCAGGAAGTCCCAGGAAAGGTTCAATCACTAATAAATGGTTGAATTACTCAACTACTTGTCAATAGACAATTCTCTTTCTATGTTTCTGAAGCTAAACAACTGTTTCCTATGGGAGAACGTGGACTTCTTCTACTGGAATAACACCAATAGAAAACAAACATGTGGAGGCATATAGGAGCAGCATGGTAGTAAAAGTGGTACTGTAGTCAGCGGTCCATGCTGATGAGTTACAAAAAAGACCACACTGACCCGACAGATACCCCCTGATAGGACTCACATAGCTCCAATTACTTTATTTTACTCCCCCATAAGGCCCCATTTAGTATTCTGTCCCCACTCTTGAAGGAATCAGCATAACACGATATAGGTCTACCATATTATTATTTCTTGCAAAATATACACAATCCCCAGTTCATTTTAAGGGCCCCATGTATTTCCAATGGTGGCCCTAAAAGGCATGTGAGAACTTTTTGGTAAGACTTTTGTAAAGGTATATAGTGCAGTTTAGCCATGCCCCCCTAATGCTCAGAGCCCTTGGGCAATGTCCAGTTGACGATCACGAGCTTGGGTTTCCATCACCTTGGGCGAAGGTGCAGTTTGCTGCTCATTCCTTGTATCTAAGTGGCAAAGATAGAGTGGCTTGCTGGGGCCTGTACCTAGAGGTAGACTGGCCATAGATCCTACAGGGAAATTTCCTTGTGGGCCAATGCCCAGGGGGGGCCACTCAAGACCTTCTCATGACTACCGGTTGGGTACATCTGATGCTCAATGCTGGAAGCATCTAGTACTTATGCACCTGGAAGGCAGAAGAAAGCGCCCTTCTGTATTCAACTGCATTACCGTCCTCAGGAGGTGATAGAGTTGAATGCTGAAGTTAGGGAACAGCAGTATTTTGTGCTGCACTGTGTATTTGGTTCTGCTGGGGCTGTATTTTGTGTGCACTACAGTATTGCTGGCCTCTCCTACTAAGGCTAGTTTCACACTTGCGGCAGGACGGATCCGACAGGCTGTTCACCATGTCGGCTCCGTCCTGCGGCTATTTCGTCGTGCCCGCGGACCGCCGCTCCGTCCCCATTGACTATAATGGGGACGGGGGCGGAGCTCCGGCGCAGCACGGCAGTGCACGGAGAAAGCCGCCGGACTAAAAAGCCTGACATGCAGTAATTTTAGTCTGGCGGCCCTTCTCCGTGCACCGCCGTGCTGCGCCGGAGCTCCGCCCCCGTCCCCATTATAGTCAATGGGGACGGAGCGGCGGTCCGGCGGCACGGCGAAATAGCCGCAGGACGGATCCGACATGGTGAACAGCCTGTCGGATCCGTCCTGCCGCAAGCGTGAAAGTACCCTTATGTTGGCCCTGCCTACTTTTATTGGCCCTGCCTTCTGTCAATTTGGACTTGCCTACAACATGGGGCCACTTTTAGTTTTTTTTCGAGAGCTACTTTAAGTTCCCTGTCCACCCCTGCCCCCACCCTTGGCACCCAGTCCCCTCCCTCAGCTACACCCCTGCAGAACCTGTCCTAGGTCTCCTAATGATGCATTTTGATTGCCTGCACAGAATCCTTTAACTTGAACATGTGCAATAAAGTGTTGATATCCTCGAGGTTATGAACCTACTTCTACCACATGACTACTCTGCTCTACTGAGTTCATTTTCAGTCATGAGACAATGTAACAGAGTTCATTCCACCTGAAGCAGGTACAGGTTTAATTACCTTGAGGCTGAGCTAGACGTGCAAATAGATGGATGGGAAGCACAAATCTGTAGATCACAAGTGCACCCTCTCAAGTGAATTACAAGCCACATACCTCAGTTTAATGGATAATAAGAGGCTGTAATAACATTTCCATGTGTAGCAGTGATCTAAAACACACACAAAGTCACATGCAGCCTGCAACACCGAAATGAAAGACGTCTAACCTAAAGCAAGTCATAGAAATCAGATTTTCCCCAGTGTATACTTTTCATCCACCAAGAAAAATCTGATTTACAAGGTCATGACTGATGGAAACGGGGATCCAAGCAATACGTTTTGACCTTTCTCCTTAAGATTAGTGTCACACAAGGGGTCTGGCAGCCGCTTATCTACCCAATAAAATAACAAGTCAAGATAAATTCAGTTTCTGAAGGTGGTGGAGAAAAGTTGGAAAGTAAATTTCAGTAGTCCTTCCTCCGACCTTGTAGAAGTCACATGTGGAGATTTTGTATCCATTTCTTCAATGGTTGATCAAATTGCAAAGCAAGAAGTTGCAATAGTCCTCATACCCTTTGCCACAGATATATCAGAGCATGTAGAAAGTACACAGGCAAATATTTTGGATTGTTGTGATCCAACAGCAGGTTGCAAAAAAGAAACCAGACACAAGTGTCCACAGTCAAAGGGCAGAGTCCTGTCCTAATAGTCTGACAACCATAGCCTAATCAGCTGTGTCTTTGAATAGACAAAACCCTGCACCCATGTTATTCGGGACATAACCTGGCACTTCTAGTGTCCATTACTTTGTTTGAACATTATGGAGGCCACCAAATATCTAAACAGGTGCATTTCTTAATTGCATTACATAGGAGATATTTCCATGGAAGAGCTGAATTATAGCAAGGGGAGATCTATACAGAGGCATATGGGGTGGGTTCCTGGGCACCAGGAGAGTCTACTAGTTCTCTTTACTAGTTCTCTTTTTATAAAATGCTTCTAGTGAGCCAAGCAGAATTTTCTTGCATACGTAAATCTGACAACGTGATTATTGTGGTGAGCTTGCAATTTAAAGGGGTTGGACCACCATAACAACCCATCTGCAAAACAGGCCTACTTCTCATCTCTCATATCTTCCCTGGCTCACAGCCCTAAACAACTTTTTAACACTTTTAACTCCCTTCTCCGTTCCCCAGCGCCCTCACCCTCTCATCTCAGCTAAGGATTTTGCCAAATACTTCAAACAAAAGATAGTCAACATCAGAGAAAGCTTCAGTACACAGTCCCCACAGACCCTCTACACAACTGCTCGGTCCTCTTCTCCCAAAATCCGCTTCTCCACCATTACAGAAGAAAAACTCTCCACTCTACTCTCCAGATCTCATCTGACCACCTGTGCACTTGACCCAATCCCATCCCACCTCATCCCTAACCTCACCACAGTGTTTATCCCAGCCCTAACTCATCTCTTCAACCTATCACTAACCTCTGTGTCTTCCCCTCTGCTTTTAAACATGCTACCATTACACCCATCCTCAAAAAGCCTTCACTTGACCCATCTTCTTTGTCTAGTTATCGCCCCATATCACTTCTTCCGTATGCCTCAAAGCTACTTGAACAACATGTCCGTTCAGAACTGTCCTCTCACCTCTCCTCCTGCTCCCTCTTTGACTGGCTACAATCTGGCTTCTGACCCCACCACTCGACTGAGATTGCCCTTACCAAAGTCACCAATGACCTACTAACAGCCAAAACCAATAAACAATACTCTGTCCTCCTTCTCCTTGACCTGTCCTCTGCCTTCGACACTGTTGACCACTCCCTTCTGTTGCAAACTCTCATCTCTTGGCATCACTGACCTGGCCCTCTCCTGGATCACGTCATACCTCACAGACCGGATGTTTAGCGTCTCCCACTCCCGCACCACCTCCTCGTCTCATTCCCTCTCTGTTGGTGTCCCGCAAGGCTCTGTCCTAGGACCCCTGCTCTCTCTATCTACACTTTTGGCCTGGGACAGCTCATAGAGTCCCATGGCTTTCAGTATCACTCTTATGCTGACGACACACAAATCTACCTCTCTGGTCCAGACATCACCACCTTACTATCCAGAATCCCACAATGTCTATCTTCTATATCATCCTTCTTCACCTTTCGCTTTCTAAAACTTAACATGGATAAAACAGAATTCATCATCTTTCCCCCATCTTGCTCAACCCCCCCAACAGACCTATCTATCACGATCAATGGCTGCACACTATCCCCGGTCAACCAACTCCGCTGCCTTGGAGTGACCTTTGATTCTGCCCTTTTCTTCCGACCGCAGATTCAAGCCCTTTCCACCACCTGCCGCCTCCAACTCAAAAACATCTCCCGCATCCGCGCTTTCCTTAACTTTGAATCTGCGAAAATGCTTGTACATGCCCTCATCATCTCCCGCCTAGACTACTGCAAAACTCTCCTCTGTGGCCTTCCATCTAGCAGTCTTGCACCCCTCCAATCTATCCTCAACTCTGCTGCCCAACTAATCCACCTCTCACCCTGTTACTGCTCTGCCTCTCCCCTCTGCCAATCCCTTCACTGGCTCCCTATTGCCCAGCAAATTCACTTCAAAGTACTAACAAATACATACAAGGCCCTCCACAACCTGTCCCCTCCCTACATCTCTGAGCTACTTTCCTGATACATCTCCACACGCAATCTCCGATCCTCACAAGACCTCCTCTCCTCTCCTCTTATCGCCTCTTCCCACAATCGCCTGCAAGATTTCTCCTGCGCATCCCCCATACTCTGGAACTCGCTACCCCAACATATCAGACTCTCACCTATAGTGGAAACCTTTAAAAGAAACCTGAAAACCCACCTCTTCAGACAAGCCTACAACCAGTGACCCTGCTGCCTCTATACCGCCATGACCAAGATCACCGGCACCTAGTGTGTCCTTCTCCCATACCATGTAGATTGTAAGCCCTCACGGGCAGGGCCCTCTCTCCTTCTGTACCAGTCTGTAACTCGTTTTGTTTATAATTAGTGCAATTGTCTGTATTATGTATGTGCACCCCTTATCATATGTACAGCAGCATGGAATTAATGGCGCTTTAACAATAAATAATAATAATAATAATAATCTGATAAATATAGAGTAATGTCGCACTAGAATGGGGTGGAGATCCAACAGAGGTGCTCCCACTAACAGACAACACCCAGTCTGATAGGAATAAATCTAGTAAAAGATTGAAGTGGGGCACTCTCTATAAGTAAAGGGATCTTTTATTGAACATAATACACAATAAAATTAGCAATAATTATCACAGTAAAAATCGACAATATTATAAAAATCAGCAGAGGATAAATAGTTGGTACTAGTGGTGAATTTTCAAAAATAGGTTAAAATATAAACAGTAAAATCAACATGAATAAGATCCCAATATAGGAATATTAAGTTCGAATATTCGATGAACTGAGGAAGGGGTCATTGTCTTAAATCCCCGAAACGCATCTTGTACTAATCCCCCCATCAAGAAAAAGGATACTGCCAGACTGAGGAGGCCTGGACACCATTATAAGAACAACGAATTGCTAAAGCGAGAAACCGCTATTACACGAAAGGTATTAATCCCACGTGTAGCCGAACAATCTATTGGCGTGAAATTCAAGTTCGAACAAACAGCCCTTGAGACCGGGATTCTAAAGGAAACACGCCGAGTCGAGGGATTACTGTCCAGTGTAAAGACCTTCTGGTAAGACAGTGCATATCCTATTCAAGCGATCGCTTTCCAAACCAATACAGCGGAACGCCGCTGTGCGTACAAGTAGTCAAAACTTTGTCTGCATAGATTGTTCAAGGCTGTATATGCTTGCGATTTCTACTATCATTATTCATGTGCACTAAAAGACTGGCCATAAGTCGATTATCATATTCGGCAGCAAGCGATTATCTACACTACTAGTATTTCGCATTGAAAATTTATTCCTGTATGACAAAGGACTGACCACAAGTCGATCATTATAATCGTCAGTAAGCGATTATTTTATAACATTAATATTTCGCATTGGAAAAACGCATTGACTTACCACCAGTGAATAACATCGTTTTTTCGATTATCATCGAATATTTAAACTTAATATTCGTATATTGGGATCTTATTCATGTTGATTTTACTGTTTATATTTTAACCTATTTTTGAAAATTCACCACTAGTACCAACTATTTATCCTCTGCTGATTTTTATAATATTGTCGATTTTTACTGCGATAATTATTGCTAATTTTATTGTGTATTATGTTCAATAAAAGATCCCTTTACTTATAGAGAGTGCCCCACTTCAATCTTTTACAATAATAATAATCTGTCAACAGGATTGGAGACAAGTGTATGATCGACCAACAGTAGGACCCCTACTGATCATGAGAATGTAGGGGAACCAAGGCCCCTGTGTGAATAGATCGACAATAAGTCATGCAGTGTCGAACTGGGCTGCCTAGGGCCCATCAGTAAAACTTTTTTCGGGGGCCCGCCGTACAGATACATTCAAATATTTCCCACCCACACAGCAGCAAGACGCTACAAGATAATTGATTATGGGAGTCCCTGAAGCAACTTAGAGAAGAAGGGTTACTGGGAAAAGATGATACTGTCTGGCCTGTCTCTGTACCTATAAGACTTCTTATCCATCTGATACACCTATAATAATTGGCTGGGAAGTTACTTAAATAATCTACCCAGTTTTTTTTTATATGAACTTAGCCTGGTTAAGGTGCTATATAAAGTGCAGTAAGTCTACTGTGTAATGTGCTAACTGTGCAAGGGGTGGGAGACTAGGGGCCCACCCTGCTCAGGGGCCCTCCGGGGGATTCACCTGTACCCCTGTTGGCCAGTCCAAGCCTGCAGTCATGCACGCTTCCACTCAATTCAACTCTATGGGGTGAATTTATTATGAGGGAAAAATTTGAAATCAGTTTTACTTGCGTCTGCGTTGGAGTACTTTATGCCACATTTATCAACAGTCCCATGTTACTTGATACATTTGTCTTATCCTTAGACCTAACCCTTTTGTCTAGAGAAGCTCCTCCAGTTTTCCTCTTCCTCTTTTTTGAAAAAGTCTCAGTGATAAATCTGGAGTAAAAACTCATTAACATAGCCACTTTCCCTCCCACATTACAAAACTGGAGTGAGTGGTGTAAAATGCAAAAAGTTGCAAACTTTGGACGAGTGCAAAAAAGTAAAAGAAAATTGCACAATCGCTTACATTTTGCGCAAGCGAGTGCAGAAAGTCACAAAAGCTCTATTTTTGCGACTTTTTGATGTCAGAATTCTGGAGTGAAGGTATGATAAATCAGGGCCTATGAGGTTAGATAAAGACACTTTTCATGGTTATGGTGGTCCAACCCCTCCAACTCTAAAGTTAGCCATTAGATGCTAAAAGTAGGTTAGTGGTTGAACAACCATTGAACAAATGATCATCTGGTGCACGATTATTCCTCTGATGTAGCCATACACATAGTTCATATTGGCTGTTACAGCCATTCAAACTGGACAAACATGTTCAATGACATTGAGCAGGAGGATCAACGATGTCTCAGGGAACAATGTGGGGACGTTCTATGAATGTTCTTTCAGGAAATGCTCTTTCATAGACTAGCAACTCTGGGACAAAAATCTTAAACACAGCTTCTTTCCAGAAGATGACAGTCTGTCCTTGGTCAGCTAATATGATCGTTGTTTGCAAATTTTCAAACGATTATTTTCATTGAATTTGTCCATTTTGTCCAATATGTCAACTTTTAGACCAACTTTAGACCAATGTGTATGGCCACCCTTACATTGTTAAAGGGACTCTCCGGGAATTCGGCAAAATGGACTCTAGACAAGGGGCATTGCTAGGTTAAAACATTCGGGGCTTGGGCCCCTGATGTTTTGTCCTAGGCCTCGAATGTCCTGCCTGCCTGTTAGATATAACTGTATTGCCATACTCAGGATGGCAATACAATTGAATCTAATGCCCTGAAAGAGCTGAAGGACCTGTGATGACCTCACAGTCCATGTGATCAGTTCTAAATGCAGTAGCTGAAAAGGACCTGCGATGATGTCACCATCATGTGAGCAGTGCAGGAGAGGACGGCTCAGCAGTGAAGAGAAGTCCTTGGGAGAAGCTGAGGTGATGTCTGCTACATGAGGAGAGGTAAGTAAAGGGAGAGGCAGAGAAATGCTGGGAGTTGTAGTTATTTAACTGGGACTGTATGTTAGGGCTTAAGGGAGGTAAGTTATTTACATGGGACAGTAGGATGGAGTGATGTTATTTACATGGTACTGAATGTTAAGGGGATGATGTTATTTACATGGGCATGCATGTTGAAGGTGGCTGGGGCAGGGTGATGTTATTTACATGGGACTATACAGGGAGTGCAGAATTATTAGGCAAATTTGTATTTTGACCACATCATCCTCTTTATGCATGTTGTCTTACTCCAAGCTGTATAGGCTCGAAAGCCTACTACCAATTAAGCATATTAGGTGATGTGCATCTCTGTAATGAGAAGGGGTGTGGTCTAATGACATCAACACCCTATATCAGGTGTGCATAATTATTAGGCAACTTCCTTTCCTTTGGCAAAATGGGTCAAAAGAAGGACTTGACAGGCTCAGAAAAGTCAAAAATAGTGAGATATCTTGCAGAGGGATGCAGCACTCTTAAAATTGCAAAGCTTCTGAAGCGTGATCATCGAACAATCAAGCGTTTCATTCAAAATAGTCAACAGGGTCGCAAGAAGCGTGTGGAAAAACCAAGGCGCAAAATAACTGCCCATGAACTGAGAAAAGTCAAGCGTGCAGCTGCCAAGATGCCACTTGCCACCAGTTTGGCCATATTTCAGAGCTGCAACATCACTGGAGTGCCCAAAAGCACAAGGTGTGCAATACTCAGAGACATGGCCAAGGTAAGAAAGGCTGAAAGACGACCACCACTGAACAAGACACACAAGCTGAAACATCAAGACTGGGCCAAGAAATATCTCAAGACTGATTTTTCTAAGGTTTTATGGACTGATGAAATGAGAGTGAGTCTTGATGGGCCAGATGGATGGGCCCGTGGCTGGATTGGTAAAGGGCAGAGAGCTCCAGTCCGACTCAGACGCCAGAAGGTGGAGGTGGAGTACTGGTTTGGGCTGGTATCATCAAAGATGAGCTTGTGGGGCCTTTTCGGGTTGAGGATGGCGTCAAGCTCAACTCCCAGTCCTACTGCCAGTTTCTGGAAGACACCTTCTTCAAGCAGTGGTACAGGAAGAAGTCTGCATCCTTCAAGAAAAACATGATTTTCATGCAGGACAATGCTCCATCACATGCGTCCAAGTACTCCACAGCGTGGCTGGCAAGAAAGGGTGTAAAAGAAGAAAATCTAATGACATGGCCTCCTTGTTCACCTGATCTGAACCCCATTGAGAACCTGTGGTCCATCATCAAATGTGAGATTTACAAGGAGGGAAAACAGTACACCTCTCTGAACAGTGTCTGGGAGGCTGTGGTTGCTGCTGCACGCAATGTTGATGGTGAACAGATCAAAACACTGACAGAATCCATGGATGGCAGGCTTTTGAGTGTCCTTGCAAAGAAAGGTGGCTATATTGGTCACTGATTTGTTTTTGTTTTGTTTTTGAATGTCAGAAATGTATATTTGTGAATGTTGAGATGTTATATTGGTTTCACTGGTAAAAATAAATAATTGAAATGAGTATATATTTGTTTTTTGTTAAGTTGCCTAATAATTATGCACAGTAATAGTCACCTGCACACACAGATATCCCCCTAAAATAGCTAAAACTAAAAACAAACTAAAAACGACTTCCAAAAATATTCAGCTTTGATATTAATGAGTTTTTTGGGTTCATTGAGAACATGGTTGTTGTTCAATAATAAAATTAATCCTCAAAAATACAACTTGCCTAATAATTCTGCACTCCCTGTATGTTGAAGGTGTCTGGGAAAGGGATTTATATTATTTACATGGGACTGAATGTTGAGGGGTAATGCTATTAAGGGTACTTTCACACTAGCGGCATGGGAGTCCGGCAGGCTGTTCCGGCGGGTGAACAGCCTGTCGGATCCGTCCTGCCGCTAGTTCACGTGTTCCTCCGGACTGCGGCTCCGTCCCCATTGACTATAATAGAGGTGGGGGCAGAGTTCCGGTGGCAGCTCCGCAGCGTACGCCGAGAGGCAGCCAGACTAAAAGTACTGCATGCAGTACATTTAGTCCTGCTGCCTCTAGCCGTGCGCTGCCGTGCTGCCTCCGGAACTCCACCCCTGCCCCCATTATAGTCAATGGGGACGGAGCGGCAGTACGGATCCGACAGGCTGTTCCCCCGTCAGAACAGCCTGCCGGACTCGCCTGTCGCTAGTGTGAAACTAGCCTTACATGGGACTGCGTGTTGGAGGTGATGTTATTTACATGGGACTGTATTTTGGAGGGGGCTGTAGATAGAGAGGGATGTTATTTACATGGGACTATATTTGGGAGGGGGCTGGAGAAATAGTGTGATGGTATTTACATAGGACTCTATGGCGGAGTAGGGAAATAATGTTATTTACATGGGACTGTATGGTGCAGGGGCTGAGGAATCATAATTTCTGAGGACAGTAAACGGAGGAATATTGGTCGACTTAGAGAATTGGGCCATATGCATTGGGGCTTGGGCCCCGGATCTTTTGAGACCCCTAGCATTCGTCGTTTTTCTGTCCAGCGCTTTTTGCCATCTGACATCACAACTAATGGCCAGACGTATGAGAACGATACCATAAAAAAAAACGAGATTTTTGTGAAACTCACCTGTAAAATCTCTTTCTCGCGTGGTTCATTGGGGGACACAGGACCGTGGGTATAGCTTGCTGCTGCCACTAGGAGGCGACACTAGGCTGAAAAGTGATAACTCCTCCCCTGCAGGCTATACCCCCTCCAGCCTGGAGAGAGCATATCAGTTTGTGCCCAAGCCATAGGAGTAGGAGAAAATAACCATACAGTAAACAACCAACTGACCACCGCCAGTCGGATCAAACCAGAACTGGGGCCATACTGGCTCCACCACCGCCAACAACCGGAGCAAACAGAAATTACTGGGTGGGAGCTGTGTCCCCCAATGAACCACGCGAGAAAGAGATTTTACAGGTGAGTTTCACAAAAATCTCGTTTTCTCGCTGGTATCATTGGGGGACACAGGACCGTGGGACGTCCTAAAGCAGTCCACGGGGAGGGAAAAAAATCACATGCCCCTGGAGAAAAAAACGTTCCAAGGACGCGCAACTCACTGCCGCCTGCAAGAATTTGCTGCCTGGAACAATATCCGCCGGAGCCTAGGAAAGCACCCGGTAAGACTTGATGAATTTGTGTCCGGAAGACCAAGCTACTGCCTTCCACACTGGAAGCTACCGCATGAAGGAGATTGACCCGAGAAACGCAGACCGCTGGTCGGGAGGGCCAAGACTCAGTCGGGCGTTGCCTACCCGAGGGCAGACTGCCCGAGCAACTGTTAATGGAACTATCTGGAAAACACCCTTTGGAGGCCGTCAGCCTTGACAAGGACCCCAGGATAAGAATTGGTAGAAGTCCGTAGGGCTGTAAGCGCTAGACAAGGACAAGCATGCTCACAGGCCAAATCACATGGCTGATGGAGAGCTCGGTCCGTGTACTACGAGGGAGAAGAAGAGAAAACCATGTCTGTGAGGTGTGGAAAGGCGACCACCTTCCGCGAAAAAAGAGGATCCTGGACGGAACACTGCCCCATGTTCATACTTAAAGACAAAAAAATACGTACAAGAAAGGCGTATCAACGCCAGAGAAAAAATAAAAATGAAAAATAATAATGCCACCCAACAGCCGGCTCCTGGCCGCAGCTGTGGAAGTAGAACTAAAAAGGCCAAGTCCGTAGGATTCACCTCTGGTCCAGAGAACGCACCCTAGGGAGCGGAATATCGGTAGACCAACGCCCTTATAGCCATAGAGGCAGGTGGTGAGATTTCTAGTGAGAGAAGCTGCCTGAGAATCCCTAAGAAACAAACGCCTGAGCCAGGCGTGCCCCACTGCAGGCCAAAGTATCAATACCACACGGGAAAGGTAAAGTAAAGCCAATGTGAGCACCGCTAGTGATGGGAAGCCCCGTCAGTGACTATACTTCAACAAAGCAGCAACGCTGCCTGGAAGGGCAGATGAGTGGAACAAAGATGAGAGGAATACTCTTGCCGGGTGGAGCTCGACTACGCTCCGCTAGTCTTGGGAAGGCTCTCAGTCCACCCCCGGAATGAGCAGTGAAAGAACAACCACCATTAGCTTGAGGTGACGTAGATATCACTGACATCTGAAGAGAGGTCGCACCAATGGCGTGACGTCATGACTACTAGAATCCAGGTCCCGCTCAGAACGGCACTTCAGTGTTGACGAGTGCCGTAGGGACTGATCTACCCAGTAGAACGCACTCAAAAGGTAGGTGCTGATCAACCATCGCCACACCCGAGCCGATGACAGAAGGATAACAAATAATAACAAGAATGAAGAAAAACCGGCACTCACTGTAGTCCTCAACAAAAGATGATGTCTCCATTGGTCACATACAATACTCTGACGCGTTACGGCTCACATCAAGAGCCTTCTCAAACATATGGAATGGATTAAATGTGGCAGGAGGACAACAGTTGTCCGAGCCACGGACCCTTACTGGTAGTAAACCAGAAAGAGGCCAGAGCTAAAGCCCATTCCCCTGTGAGACTGGAGCTCAACAGTGTCTAGTGGTGATGCGATACTCCATACTCCTACAAGGGAAGCCCCAAGAGTAATGCTCACGCCATACTCCAGCCGAGGAGTAGGCCACACCGTAGAGGTCACTGATTCTCGTGTTAGAGGAATCCGTTGCCTGACGAAAGAACTATGCAGTAGGACCCTTAGCATGTAATGGCGACTCAAACACCCCTCGAGCGGTAGGGGTCACCGCATGCTCCGCCAGCGTGGACATGAGGAGAAGGCCTGAGGACATCCAGTAGAAGTTCTGGTATCAAACTGGCCCAGGTAGTAGAGCTAACCTTAAACCCTCCACCTGACAAGGGCGCTGAACAGGAGCAACTGCCGAATTAGTACTAGGGTAGAACCCCTACCTGAAGGGGGCTGTCCCGCTACAGCGATAAGGAGCATCTAGCCCTAGCGTGAAGACTACCCTGCGAAGGAGAAGCCGTTGTAGTAGCCACTGCCGATTGCCAGCATAACGCACTCACCTAGACAAGGATGAGTGGTGGACGAAGAATCCGGAGTCGGTGGAATATTCTGCTTGCTGGATCTTGACCACAGTACTCTGTGCAGTGTGACTGACCTGAATGGTGGAGGCTCATGGGGGTGGGGAGTCTAGGACACATAAGGCTGGGTGACACCCCTGAGAGCACAAAGGCCGACCTTTTTGCGTCTCCAATAACGTGCATGAAGAAAAGAGGGATACAATATGGGTGTATCCATAGTCTCCAGTGGCAGTATCCATATGCCACTAGATGAGAAATATCCGGCACCAGCGGTACCGACGTTGCCACGGACCACCTGTGAAGGAAACCAAGGCCTCTAGAGTCGTGGCGTAGCTGAAATACAGCATGCAAAGATGCATAGTGATTCCCCCGTTACCGGATCGTTTGTAGAGGGTAATTCCATAGGAAGTATGTGATGGCAAATGGGAGATGGAATAGTAACCAACAGAAGCGCAATCCCCCGGTTAGGGAAGGGGGTAGCGTGATAGTCAGAACCGCAACCTACGGAAGTGTAATTACCTACTGAAAGGAGGGGGAAAAATCTACGGCAAGCACTGCGCCCAGTGGCAGTGCAAACGCTTTACCTATGATCGGGAGTAGCATATCCAGTAAGTACTGTAACCGAGGTAGTGTAAATACAACACCCATCGAAGGGTGTAACGCACCTAGCAAGAACTTGCATATGACGAGTTCTGTACTCTGTGGGAAGTGCCATCATCCCACCCCAGTAAGTGGGTAATGCGTACGTAAACACTGCGACAGCAGTGAGAATGCCATCATGCCACCTATACAAAAGGTTAAATGTATGCTGACGATACTGAGCTCAGTGGAACTTCAATTCCGCCACTCACAGAACGAGGGCACCTATGGCTGGCATTGAGGCCAATGCTAGTGAGGTCAGTCCACCTCAGGAAGGGGATAATACCCAAATTAAGCACTGTATCTAGTAGAAGTGTAAATAGTGCCTAAGGAAAGGGAGAATGCATCCACCAGAACCGGTGAGCACGGACGTAATCTAGGAAAAATAATCCGGATTCCTGTCAGAGTCCGAATAACTGTCCTGCTTCGGCCCGCTCGTGCGCAGTTCCACCCCTCAGCCTCTAGCCTATGGCTGTTGCAGGCTGTGGCGGTGTTGATATAAGAATCAACTACCCCGGAGGTGGAATGGAACTAAAGGTCTGCTCACCGATTGCGCAGACGGTGCTCTATTAACCAAACGACCCAGGAGGGTGGATTGGGAACTTCCAGCGGTCCTCCGCTGAGTTGCGCCGGAGGAAAAAACTCAAACAGACGCCCCCGGAGGGTGGATGGGAAGTGTCAGTTGTCCTCAACTGGATTTGCACAGTTGTAGTATTATTAACCAACCGGCCTCAGAGGGCGGATTGGGATCCTCCAAATGTAACCCACTGGGCTTTGCAGTTGGAGCATTATCAACCAAACGGCCCAGAGAGCGGATTGGGGACTCTTCGGATGTACTCCACTGGATTTACGCAGTTGGAGCATTAACAACCCAACAGTCCAGAGGGCGGAATGGGAGTCCCTCAGATGTAGTCCACTGGATTCGCGCAGTTGGAACATAATCAACCAACCGGCCTCAGAGGGCGGATTGGGATCCTCCAGTAGTATCCCACTGGATTTACGCAGTTGGAGCAGTATCAACCAAACGGCCCAGAGGGCGGAATGGGAATCCGTCAGATGTACTCCACTGGAATTGCACAGTTGGAGCCATATCAACCAAATGGCCTCAGAGGGCGGATTGGGAACCGTCAGATATACTCCACTGAATTTTCGCAAGTGGATCATTATCAACCAAACGGCCCGAAGGGCGATTGGGGACCTTTCATATGTACTCCACTGGCCTTGTCCGAGTGAAGCACTATCAACCAAGCTGCCCGTAAGGTCAGATGAACTCCACTGGATTTGCACAGTTGGAGCATTAGCAACGGCCCCGGAGGGTGGGTTAGGAACTGAAAAATTCTCCACTGTCCGGGATTGGGAACAGGCCCTGGGCATAGAGCTCGGTTGAGAAGGGCAGAACCTGTATGACCCCACTTTTTTTTTTTTTTTTTTTTATTAAAAATAATTTTATTTTTATTTTATATATATATATATATATATATATATATATTTAAAAAGAACAAATATATATAGGTGAGGACCTAACCTTAAATGGACAAGGAGGAAGAAAGGCTGTATCCTGCCATATTAAGGCACATCGTGCCTGCAGACAGAGACCTAGGGTAGGGGTAATCTGGTTACCGGATTAGGAAGGGTTAATGACCAAAGCCAGAGCGGAGCCAGCTGGCTCCCGGGGAAAATTCGCGCCAGAATATGGACCCGCCCTCCGTACCAGAGGTGATGTAGCGGCCTAGAAGGCCGCAAAGCCGGGAACTAAAGTTTCACATGGGACCCACCGCCAGCCGAACACAGCGGTACCTGGCGGTGCAATGAATGAGGCCATGGAACCTACCCGCGGGTCGGAAAAAACAAAACAGCGCGGCCGGGAAGAATCGTAAGGCCCGAATGAAGCCGGGGCCTAGATTTTTCTGTGCTCCGCCGTTGGGAAACGGAGGTACCCCGATCGGCACTAACAGGCGTCCAAGATCATACCTGCTAGAGGCGCGGTGCCTGGCCGACCGGGGAGCCCACCCGGACGGTCTGAGGAAGGGGCATTGAGAGTGCAGGGGCTAGTTTCTAAATGTCCCCTGCCCGATATGTCAGATCGGAGGGGGGTGGGAGGAAAATAATGCCGCCGCCGGTTCGGGATTAACCCCTTCATTCCCCGATTACTGAGGGAATATGCAGCAACTGTTGGGAGGACTCGCAGCCTCCATAAGAGGGGGCCATGGTGTGAGGGGGACAGAGAGGGACAGTATACTCACCTGCCTTCATCTGTGTTCTTCACCCATAGTCTTGTACCAGCAGGGACACCCCACGACCGCTGGCACCAGGCATCAGGGGTCCGGGCAGAGAAGGGCTGGAGAGCAGGTGTCCCTCTTGCTGGCGGGAAGCAGGGGAGCGAGGCTGCCCTGGTCCACTTTGTCTTCTTGGGGGAGGCAAGGCGGTGGAACAAGCAACACCGGCCAGCCTCCCAGGGAGACAGGGACGCAAGCGTGCCTGTGCCCCATCCATGAATCTGTAAAAAATAACAAAATTAAGAAAATCAAAAAAAAAGGCCACCCTGCTAAGCAGGGAGGTCTGCCTCCTACGACACTAAGCTAAAAACTGATATGCTCTCTCCAGGCTGGAGGGGGTATAGCCTGCAGGGGAGGAGTTATCACTTTTCAGCCTAGTGTCGCCTCCTAGTGGCAGCAGCAAGCTATACCCACGGTCCTGTGTCCCCCAATGATACAGCGAGAAAAAAAAATTATATATATATATATATATATATATATATATATATATATATATATATATATATATGGGATCCTGCCGCCCCCCCTTTTTTTTCTATCCCATTCACTCTCTCCTGGTGCCCATCATGGGATGCGTACTTATTACATGTTACACGATTTTTGAGGGGTCTCAATGGATTTGGTGTATGACCATGACTTTACTGATATATATTTATATATATAGCAAAGTTTGACATGTATTTTCATTAAAAAAATAATGACACTGTATATGGTTTTCTGCTTCCTGATCCCTCTTGACGCAGGTAATTTGCTAATCAATGGCCTCAGGGTTGACCAGTCTCAACCAGTAGGTAGAGACCGGTGGGTGAGCCAGGAAGCATCGGACCTGGAATGGAGTATGTTTAGCCATTTATAGGCCAACAACACTATCTTCAACTGTATAAAATAAAAGGATCGACATGGAGAACATGAGATTGACCAACATTGGCTTTTATTTCTAGATAACTTTCACTATATGTTGGAAATCTCAAGTTTATGATTGCGGTTCTGTGTTTGATTGGTGGGGACCTGCACTTATCAAGGAAGATCCCTGTTCTCCTGATACAGCAGGAAAAAGAGGTGTGCATACGAGAGCTAGGCCTCACAGGCATGTCAGTGATGACATCCATGACAGGATGGTCACTTTGGCCATCCATAAAAGATCATTTGGTCCAGTTTTGGCTGAAATCTAGTATCCAGTGCATCACCTACCAATGGCCTGTGAAAAGTCACTGACAGTCACAGAACACTGACACCATCTATGTCTTCAATGGACTTGTTTGGCCAACATCAGG
Source organism: Bufo gargarizans (assembly GCF_014858855.1). Lineage (NCBI taxonomy): Eukaryota > Metazoa > Chordata > Amphibia > Anura > Bufonidae > Bufo > Bufo gargarizans. Next base: position 717,468,373 of record NC_058080.1, on the reverse strand, counting down.
GACCAAAGTAGTGTATGTCTCAATGGTTCTTCTACTGACCCATGTAAAACCTAAGCACATTAATATCAATGGGTACATGTTCTGTCCGTAGAGAACTCAGAATGCAAACAGCCATGATTTACTAGTGTGAAAGAGGCCTTCTAGAATCAAAGGAGTGTGAGCACCTGTCCACCAAGCCTCCTGCTATATGCAGATGTCTCCAGCCATCTTGGATTGCTGATCAAGGTCCTCCATTGTGAATCATGACTGCATACCTTTGTTCCCCATTCTCTATTTTACTTGTGTATAGATTTTACATTGTTGTGCATACATGCTTTATGAAGACCTATAACTAGACAGGCTGGAGACAGCCTTCTGGATCCTAAGTTCCAAGTACATGGGCCATTTTGGGTAGGGTTTTGGGACAGCTTCTTACTACCTGATGAGGAATAGACTCAACATATATCAGAGATAAAAGCAGAGCACTGTGACTTCTCCAGAGGACAAGCGAAATGATGACATCACAAAGCTTCACTGAAGACTTTTGTGATGTCACCTGGTGATGCCATAATTGTAACATACATCTTGTTTCTGTTGCTTATGCTGCACCATATACAGAAATCAGAGTCATATACGAGAAATTTTAAATGTTGTATTTATGATTTTTAAATAATTTCATAAAAAAAAGATGTGTTTCTACACATATAAATTCAGAATAAATAAAAAAGAAAACAGCATACACAACATCATAGCAAATCCTGCAAAAATTCATTATATACACTGATATCTCATAAATTACATTTCCACGACAGACATAGTAGATGACAACTATACATTAACTTAGGTGGAATGGCTGCTTGTGACCTACTAAAATTCATTTCAATGCAGCAAATCTATGTACAATATATCTACACAGGTATTTACAACTCATGTATCTGACCAAGGTACTTACTCTCCAAGACCACAGACTACCCAGACCTGTGGAGCTTAGAGACTCATTAGACTTGGCTCATCACCAGCTTTGGGACAGGTCCACAATGTTGCACCAACTCCTCTGGCACAGTAAAAGATGACAAAATCAAAATTGAGAAACATTAAAGGCTCAGTTCATATTCTGAATGGAATAAGAACCAAAACCAATGCACCAATTCATCTGGCCTCTGCCGTACATGGTTCATAGTTAGACACAGTGATGTCACCAAGGTTGAAGGGAGTAGATGCAACATGGAGGATGATGGAAGTGCATAGGGGAAGAAATGGCCTTTTAGAGTCCACCTTGAAACATTCCAGTGATTGCCATGGAGGGGGTTGCACAAGGTTAGAAATACAGAGCTCAAACGTCAGACCTGTCCACAGACTGTGTGGTATTGCACCTCAAAACCAATGGTGAAGCCAAGCCACAATGCAACCTATGGACAGGTGTGATGCCGTTTCTAGAAGGGAGCAGCCATGTTTTTCTAAACCTGGATAATCCCTTTAACACATATGACTAGGGAAGAGTGGAGCAAAAGCAAAAAGAAACCCACTGGATGGATCGCCATGTGGCTGGACTACCATAGCTCAGCTCTTTGAATAAAATACTGACAACTGGATCTTCATGCACAATGTTAATAACTGAACCATCATAAATAAGAGGGACTACACGGTCACACAGTCCTTGCCACAGCTCACACTGTATAAAAATATATAAATCTCTAGACATGTACAAAAAACTGGGGGAGGGGGGGAAATAGTATAAGGAATTAAGGTCGGGGGGGGGGGCTGTTAGTATTGAAGGTTTGTATGAGCAGCAGATTATAATAATCTCATTAATCCAAATTATCCTTTCATGAAAAACTTCCTTCTTTGTAACAGTTCATATAAGGGGTGAGGGGAATGTAAACTTCTTCAAAGTTTCCATGAAAGGACCAGAGTGGAACAAATGGGCCCTGTTAGGTCAATGACTGCATCGTCACAGGCTGTCCAACGGCCAACCCGTTAATGGATCTACGACATTTTTTCATTTTATAAATAAAAAACAAGCAGCATCGTTTTCAGTGCTTTGTAGACAGATGTCTCCATGTAGAGCCCCACTTGGATGCAACGTCAGGGTCAGTGACTGCAGAACCCACCGGATGGATCCGTGACATTATAAGTTCACCCTAGTGAAATAAACATAAATAAGAGTCAATGAACAGCTTCAGGTTGAAAGACTGGGCCAACCATGGGAGCTTTGGACCCTTTAAAGGGTCACAGAGTTTTCAGATATGTCCGAGACCCATCAAAAATTTTCATCCATGGGGTCTCAGCACTCAGACTCCCACCAATCAAAACTTTTGATAGCTCTCACATATGGACATTTTTCTGACAACTCAGTGACCCTGTAAGAAGGCTGCAAAGATGCCCCAAAGTGGCCACACTGTTGATCAGGAGATTGGGTGTGAAACATACTCTTTTGTATTGTTGAAGTCTTACCGTTTGTGGCTCTTTACTTCCCAACCATCTCTACATTTTTCAAACACCAGTTCACCACCGGGAGCTATACCACTTTTATGTAACTCTTTCAGACAGAATGTAAATCTACAAAGTGAATTTAAAATAAATTATTATAAATACAACATTTACCATGGAGTACAAGACAGGCAACATGGACCGATGTCAAAATTTAATCAACTCAATCCAGGGTGAAGCAGAATGTGAGGGGTCCCTCTGTTCTCAACCCATGACCATCAAGGGAACTACTGTGTAAGATACTGTAGGGAACTCATAGCCAGTAGGTGTCTAATGTCTATGGACAGTATAGGTCCTCCAGGACCCCCTCAACAATAGTTTGAGCGAGATCCAATGGGAAATATGAATCCCTTCTGTTACTAGGTAAACTGTTAATGTATAGGAGGTCATAGTTGACTCAAAGTGATGGTTGGCCGGTCTCACCGAAACCAACAGGTTTGGCTGATTCAAGTCCAATGCTTATGGGCGCCATGAATATCAATAAAATGGGTTGTTTCCTCAAGATCAGCTCTACCCATCCCAAACCAACAAAGAACCAAGATACTCACTTCTGCTGGGTTTCTCCAGACTTCACGCGGATGCGACGGATGTGTAGTTCTTTTTCATTGCCCTTGGACCCAAACCAGTAATTGGAGGACCAGAAATTGAACCATGATTGTTTGGTCCCTTCCCATTTCAGTTTGACAGTAAGGAGATCACCGATATCATCTTCACTGTACACCAGGAAAGTGTTGGTGAAATTGTATCCGATCTGTTCTGGCCTAAAAAAACAAAGTGGAAAGTTTAAGCTTGGGTCGGACAGGATTGAGCTTGGGTAGGACAACACAATTGATCCTGCATGTCTGGTCAATACTTACGCATTTAAGGGCAGAGGGATGGAGTCGTTCAAAGTTCCAACCAGGACGACAGAGAAAGTGGGTTCAGTAGTCTCCTGCTCAAACATGTAGTTGAAGATATGCATTTTGAGCTGGTAGTGGAAAACTGCAAGAGGAAATATTATAGTAGACGTCATCAGCACATCAGACGGGTGACATTACTAGAAAGACAACATTCAATTGGCTAAAAAAAAAAAATATGAAGGGCAGTTAGGAAATAATCTTGAAACCAGAATATTTGTAGCAAATAAATCTGCAGTCCCATGCCATTATAATCACCCTCTTGATCATAATACAACTCAGACGCCTTGCTGTCCACCTAATGGCTATATCCCCTAACAAAAAAAGGCCATGTTGAAAGGTGATCCATCGGCATGGGAGACACCAACCTGCCTACACTGGTACAAGAACGAGCATGCGCTTCCCTGTACCCAGACTACAAATGGCACTTTATGGGTAGCGTATAGCAAGTTCACAAACCCCCCAATTCTAGAGGTAACCAGCCTCGTCTGGTGTCACAAGATGCAGAATTACAGACATCACTACATACACTGGGGATCCTTGGTCGTACCACCTATTACATTATGTTCCCTCAGTCTTACCTTTGTATGGCATCTGTGCCCGGGTCTTCAGGTACATTTTGCTGTTTCTTTTACTGGTGCTTTTCTTGGCATTATAACCAATGGCATTACATCGGTTCTTGCGACAGCTCAGGCAGATTCCTTTCTTGAAGCGATTGGAGTCAATGCATTGGAAGGCAAAGCTCTCCTTGTCTTTATTTATGAGAGAATCCACAAAAAGGTGCACAGAACGCTCATGTTCACACTTTACAGCATCCCCGATATCTAAGAGGAGAAGAAATATCACAATGTTACAATGTCCTCACAAAAAGAAGAACATTATTATAGTAGTTATATTCTTGTACATAAGAGTCAGTATTATAGTAGTTATATTCTTGTACATAGAGGCAGTATTATAGTAGTTATATTCTTGTACATAGGAGCAGTATTATAGCAGTTATATTCTTGTACATAGAGGCAGTATTATAGCAGTTATATTCTTGTACATAGAGGCAGTATTATAGTAGTTATATTCTTGTACATAGGAGCAGTATTATAGCAGTTATATTCTTGTACATAGAGGCAGTATTATAGCAGTTATATTCTTGTACATAGAGGCAGTATTATAGCAGTTATATTCTTGTACATAGAGGCAGTATTATAGCAGTTATATTCTTGTACATAGAGGCAGTATTATCGTAGTAATATTCTTGTACATAGGAGGCGGTTTATCCACAGGGTGCAGCCCCCTTGAATTCAATACAGAAATTCTGAAAACATTGTTACAACTACTATAAGTGCTATACTTACTTCCATAGGCTAGGGCACCAAGAACATCTGATAAGCCACAGCCTGGCTGATAATCGCCTCCATTGGGATATATGTCAATATGGCCAATGGGCATCTTGATGCCAATGCTAACTCCTAGCGCCTCTCGGGTATATGTATGAAGAACATCTACAAATTCAGCATCATCAGGTGAGAGCCGTTTGTGAGCTTCTGCATCTTCAAACATTGGTCCTGCTGGATCCAAGCCTGAAACACAAGTTTTGGAGAAGATGTTGACACTCCTAATAGATGATAATTGCTGTAAACCAACACAAGTCCCTGATGGTTCTCATTCCTAAGACTTACACAAGCCCTGTCGAAAGACCTTAAAAACAAAAAACTATTCAAAGGCCGATCTCCAAAACTGCATGAAAACCCATCTATTATGGTATACATGTATGCAAAGCCATTAATAGATTCAAGGCAAGTAATGGTAAAATCGCCAAAATCCATGTATTTTGGGTCAACAAAACGCCTAGGGTCTGGTGATATTTACTTTCCCAAGATATTTAGCAGCCATAATCCCTGTATTAAGGTCTAATCTCTTCCGATCAACATTAAGATTTGCTGGGCATGAAAGAACAATCCATATCACTCAGGTAAGAGCTGAACCCTGAGGGTTTGGGGTATATAACCTTACATACCTGTAATGCGTCCAAGGGTTCCTTTGACATGATTTCCTGCAAAACCTGCAACGTGTGCACCAAGACTGTAACCAATAAGATGGACGTTTTTGAGGGACATATTTCCTTTCTCCTGTAAGACAATAATCAGGCATGGGTTATCAGATCTGACCATTAAATTCTGTTGGTAGATGATCAGGAGAAGACTTATTCAGCTCGGAGACACTGCCACTTCAGATGCAGAAGTAACAGTCGCACCCAAGCCCTGGCCCCCAAAGGCCCCTCTACCATTAAAGACAGTACCATTATAATAAATGACACACAATGGGTGGGAGGCTGCGTTAAAAATTCTGCCTTCGAGCCCAGGTGCCTCAAGTTATCCTCTGCCTGGATACCAGATGTGGTTGAGTTGACTTATACAGTATGTTAGTAGAGTCAGAGTCAAAGGTTGCTCTACGTTTACCATAGAGTGCTATAGTAGTAAAATAAAATATGGAAAAGCTAAAAATACAGTGTACATGCCAATGGCATCTTATGGTCGCAACAACCAAGAATAGACAACCTTGATCATAACCATAGATCATCGGAGAAGATGCTAATATTTTGGATCCTACCACATGCAGACAGTAAAGGCTTCTCACCTGCAACCAGTCTATTAGAACAGCAGTCTCCTTTCCGACCAACTTTGTGTTATTGACGGCATCAGGGTAGAGTTGATGAGCGAGAGACATCCAGTCAACAACTATGATGTTGGCGTGATGCTCCCTTTGCTGAAGGGCCCCCACCAGTTTATGCAACCAACTCTCGAACAGTCCAGACATCTGAAGACAAAGAACAGAGATTTAGCAATAGAATGGTGACACACTTGGCAAGCTCTACAAGTCAACTGTATCCACAAATTTCACCATCATAGTACCCAAGTTTTTACCACGTAATATGGATTACCCATTGGCCCACTTTTCGTGTGGTCTTAGCGTTCAAAAAGAACATATTCTAACCCACTATTATAGTAAATCAACCAATGACCTTGTACCCTCCAGGTTCCACCACACCACAGATACATCTTATAGGTGGCATTAAAGCATACAGTAGGTATCTAGAGAACATACCGTCCACCCATGGATGACAATGAAAGTCTTTGCTGATGTGTTGTAGTGACAGTCTTGCAGGCAATCGTCATTTTCTGGGTCCAGGTAACAACCCTCATCAGGATTGGCAGAGAAGTGGGCATTGAACTGAATCTGAGGTTTCTTAGGTGCCAAGTCTTCATCGGCGTCTTTCAGTAGATTTGCGATTGTGTCATCTGCAAGCAATGAACAAAGATGTTAAACCGCTGGGGTTTCAAAAACCTTGCACTGGAGTAAGACCTGGTGGAACTTTAGGTTCCACATAGTTAAAGACCACTGGTTCCCCATCTACTGGAAGGCACAGGCATCCTTTGCCCTATGCATGCTGGTAGTCATCTAGTTAGCAGGTTTTCGGGTTAAATATTGCTCTCTTCTATTGTGTCATTGTAACCTATAAAAATAATTCATCCTAAATTTGAAGATCGTGTCCATAAGCAACAGAAGTACCTCCACTGCTGCCCCTAGAGGTAAAATATAGTTACTGTACCTGCACTCCTGTATACGTAACCAATCATTTTAGCTGGGGGCATGTAAAAGCCTAGGACATGTCTAACACACCCAGACAGAAACATGACAACCCTTCATTACAGAAACCAACCCGTGAGAGAAGGGAATGACCCACTTTTACGGATCACCTGATAACCACAAATTTGCATTTGAAAAAGCATTCCACTGGATACATTTCATGTCAACCTTTTGCCACCACCTACTATTTAATAATTGAACTTGGCAACCAAATCGTGACTTACAGGTGCATAGTGAAAATCGCTCCTTTGTTGCAACGTGTCGCACAGATGTCTTATTATGCAAAGCACCATGTGCATCCAAAAAGACACTGTGGAAGCGTCAATTCTCTGGAGCTTTATTCTAGGCCAGATTGGTCTCAGATGTCTGGGCCACCACCGTGTGGTTTAATCATCTCCGAGTCCCATTGTTTCCCCAACTCCCTTCTGAGTAGGAGTAATACCATTAGCAGCAGCGCTGTGCGCCCGCAGCGTTGTGCTGGGGAGGGGCAATTTAAAGCAAGTGACAGATCTGCTCAATGATACAGAAGCCTATGAAGAACTTGTAATAATGCATGAATATATATATATATATATATATATACACATATATACATACACACACAGACATACACACACACACAAAATATATAATCTAATGCATACAGAATAATCCATACCAATCACATCTACTATAACAAAAATTAGAATAATAACTTTTAATAATGCATGCCATGAGATGATCTACATATAATAAAATAATGCATATAGAATAATTCATACCAATCACACATCTATAACTACTATGACACTGTAAAAAAAAAAAATCACAAGCAGATAAATCTCAATGCATGTCATGAGATATCCATTCCATATACACAGTAATATATGGGATAAGTCATAGAAATCACACAAACACTTAGATAATGCGTATAGGATAATTCATACACATCCCACATATACACTATGGGATAATTTACCCAAATCAGACACTAATATAAAGCACATAGAATAAGTCATACAAATCACAAGTACACACACACACTACATATGGAGCAATTCCTATAAATCACCCACTACATATGGAGCAATTCCTATAAATCACCCACTACATATGGAGTAATTCCTATAAATCACCCACTACATATGGAGTAATTCCTATAAATCACCCACTACATATGGAGTAATTCCTATAAATCACCCACTACACATGGAGTAATTCCTAGCAGTCACACATCCCCCAGCTCTAAAGGCTATACACAATCCTACACAACCACAGTAACCAGCTCCAGGAATCCTTTCCCCCATGAACCTGACTCCAGTGTCTGCTCACATCAAGCAGAAGTGAGATCCATCATCAGGACAGAGGGAAGGCAGCAGCCACGTGTACCATGTAATCCCCATTCATTCTCTCCATAGGGGGTCAGTCTAACTACCCGGCTCTACAGGTGATCCAACATCCCAAAGTGAAGGAGCCACTCACTCACCTTTCAAGAGCCCTTCCTCTGCCAGCACGGAGGCTTCCCCAAGGGGCACTGCCAGCGCCAGGCACATCCACATGAACCTATAGAAGAGGGGCATAGCTGCTGCCTGCCAGAACCAGGGCAAGGAGGGGGGGGTTGGATGTAATGATCTGTATTGGGATGCCTTTATTAGCTTTGCAGATTGCTCCCTGTGATAATCAGCAGCGGTCCCCCCTCCCCTTTGAGATGATCAGCAGCGATCCCTCTAGAACACGAGTGATACAATGTATCGAGCCGGCGGCCGTTAATATTCCAGCGCGGGTCACGTGACCCATCATCAGATCGCTGCCTGTTTGTAGAGGGCGCCCGTGCTGCGCTCTGATTGGTCACACCTCCCACACGCCCAGAAGAGCAGAAAGTTTCATAAAAATGAATGGAAAAGAATGGGGATGTGTTCACACCTCCAGGACTGGAAACAATGCGGTCCTGTCTGCTGACTGGAAAATGGGTGTCGTTCCAGTGTAACATTACCCAGCACATCAGATGGGGAATGTAGTGACATCAGATGGCACTGGGAGGGGGCGATCCTGGGGACTGGGCTGGGAATCCTCACTATACAGCTTGCATATAGAATGAACCCACAGGTGAGTTGCTGAATTTACCATCCTGCAGCCGTCAGAGCTGAAATCTGTCAGAGCTTTCACTGGTGATTCCTATTGATGTAGGCTCCAAGGCAAAATGTATTATGGGCCCCGTGTCCCTCCCAGTACACGTGCGCCAAATTCAATGCAAAGCGCAATGTCTGAGATTTTCTGAAGGATTTATTGGGCAGTTCAAATTAAACAGCTGTCAGATCCCCAACCCCTACACAATAAGTGGGCTCAACAAAATTGGCGGGTTCTGCTGACATAATTAATGTGCATGGCCGTCTACCAGCATAAAGTCTCATGCACACGACTGTTGGTGTTTTGCGGAACCATAATAGGACAGTCCTATCTTTGTCCGTAATGTCCGACAATAGTAGAACATTTTTTTTTTTTTTTTTTGCGGACACGGAACACACACAGAGCCATTTCCATTTTTTTCATTTTTTTTTGCTGCCCCATTGAAGTTAATGGGAGACAGATCCGTTTTTTTGTGACAGATTGTATCAGAGAAAATGGATCCGTCCCCATTGACTTACATTGTGTGCCAAGACGGATCCGTTTGGCTCAGTTTCATCAAGCGGACAGAAAAACGCTGCAGGCAGCGTCTTGGTGTCCGCCTCCAGAGCGGAATGGAGACGGAACGGAGGCAAACTGATGCATTATGAGCAGAATTTTTTCCATTCAGAATACATTAGAGTAAAACTGATCCGTTTTGGACCGCTTGTGAGAGCCCTGAACGGATCTCACAAACGGAAAGCCAAAACACCAGTGTGAAAGTAGCCTAAGGCTACTTTCACACTAGTGGCAGGACAGATCTGACAGGCTGTTCACCCTGTCGGAACCGTCCTGCCGCTATTTCGCCGTGCCGCCGGACTGCCGCTCCGTCCCCATTGACTATAATGGGGACGGGGCGGAGCTCTGGTGGAGCATGGCAGTGCATGGCAAGAGGCCGCCGGACTAAAAGTACTGCATGTCCGACTTTTTAGTCCAGCGGCCTCTCACCACATCAATGAGGACGAAGCGGCAGTCCGGCGGCACGGCGAAATAGCGGCAGGACGGATCCGACAGGGTGAACAGCCTGTCGGATCCGTCCTGCTGCTAGTGTGAAAGTACCTTAACAAGGAGCTCAATGGCAAAATTCACAACAGGTGTTTGATCCATGAATCGCCCATTTAATTTCCTGGTTCAATTAGAATTGATATTTAAACAGTCCTCCTCATTATGCTGTTCACGTTTTGACATCATGAGACCAAGACAACACCTAACAATTGATCAACAGTATCTCGCCATTGCGAAGCTTCAAGCAGGATGTTCTCAGACGGAAGTGGCCACTGAGCTTAGAGTGTCATCAGCGGGTTGTATCATAGATACAGAGATTGTAAGAGTCACAGAAAGGCATAGAAGTGGAGGTCCTTTGGTCACATCCCACACTGATGACCGCTTCATTGTGAACAATGCCGCAGGGAACCAGATGATGACTGCCACACAACTCTAGGCACATCTAAGGGAAGTGAGAGGCACCTAATTGTCACGTCAGACCATTCTAAACCATTTACATCAGCGTGGTCTGCGTGCTAGATGACCTGCAAGGGTAACTGACCACAGGCGTCATCGTCTTGCATGGACCAGGAAGCATCTACGCTGAACAAGGGACCAGTGGGCCTCAGTGCTGTTCACGTTGGAGATGTCAAGGAGAGCACTATGTGGTGGTGGTGTTACAGTGTGGGCAGGTGTGTTTAGTCAATACAGAACTGTCCTACACTGTGTGAATGTTACAGTGACAAGCCCATACTACTTGAATAACATCATTAATCCCCTCATTGTGCCTCTGCATGAACAATACAGGCCTAATTTCATCTTCATGGACGACGATGCGCCAGCTCATGAAGGTCACATCATTAGGGAACGGCTGCTGGAAACTGGGGTACCTCAAATGGAGTGGCCTGTACCTTCTTTAGACCTGAATCCCATTGAAAACCTATGTGATCAGCTGAGTCGTCGTGTAGAGGCTCATAACTCTGTACCCCAGAACCTCAATGACCTGAAGGCCGCCCTTCAAGAAGAGTGGGATGCCATGCCTCAGCAGACAATAAGTTGACTGGTAAACAGCATGGACGTCATCATCAAGCTGTAATTGATGCTCCAGGCCACATGACAAGTTCTTGAGACACTGACATTTTTGTGGGGTATACCCACCACTGGTGTTGGCTTTTGTGTCAATAAATTGTTTGAAATGAGGAAATCACCATTTCTGCTTCTACGTAAATGCCCGACTTTCATTATATAATATCACTGAAGCGGAAACTTTTTACGTTTTCCATAAATTTCACCTGAAAGTCAAATATCCTTAACTTTTTGTGAGTAGTGTATTTGTACTGTGTGATGCCTCATTCACTTATCCGTTTGTGGATCTTTGGCTAAAATTTGCTGGATCACCACCAGAACCCGTTGCAGTCAATGGGGATCTGGCGGTGAAGTAGAGGATCCGACAGGCTCCTCTGTGTCAGAACAGCCTGCCGTTATATGTTCTTCTACATCTCTTAAGGAATGTGCCTCCTAGAACCCCTGGGTACATCACACTCCTTATCTATAACTGCTACAACAATTTACTGCTCCAACTGTTTGTTTTCTCCTCCAGTCATAATCTACTTAACATCACTTGTCTCATCTACCTCATTATTCCTATGTACTTTGGTGTTTGAATACGTGAATCTTCAGATACTGGTACTTTTTTTTTTTATCTTCCAGCAAAAATGACAGACATACATTTTTTCTTTTACAAATTGTAAAAGAACGTCAAAAATCTCAAGAGTTATAATTTAATATGATCACAATTTACCATGAACTGTAAAATCCTGATCATTCCAATGGCCTTTACAATCACACCTAGCTTCAGAAACAATCACCAACACGTCTATGCAGAATGGAGATATGACAGCTATGCCGAAGATGGTTTTAAAGACTATTGACTTATAACAGTGCCCATCAGGTTTCAATTGGGGTTCATTATGTAAATGCTGTCAAAAAATACCAGGACCCCTAAGAGAAAGAGGAAAATGTATTAAAGGGGTTTTCTGAGGGATGATTTAAAAATAAAAAATAATACCAATTCCCCATCCTGCTGTCCAGACGCTGCTACAGTCTCCGCTGCTCCCCACTTCCTGGTCCTGGGCTTGACACACAGGAAATGGCTTGGACTGTCCTCTCAGCCAATCACTGACCAGAGCAGTGACCCTCCCTAGGCATTGATTGGCTGAGCAAGTGTTCCAAAGTAATTTCCTCTGTGTTGAACCTGGGACTGGCACTGGTGCCTTGCAGCGCTGGCGGTCCTATGTTCAAATCCGACCAAGGACAACATCTGTATGAAGTTTGCATGTAAGGGTACTTTCACACTAGCGTTTTTCTTTTCCGGTATTGAGTTCCGTCCTAGGGGCTCAATACCGGAAAAAAACTGATCAGTTTTATCCTAATGCATTCTGAATGGAGAGCAATCTATTCAGTATGCATCAGGATGCATCAGTTCAGTCCCTCTTACGTTTTTTGGCCGGAGAAAATACCGCACCGTGCGGCCAAAAATCCCGAACAGTTGCCGGAATGCCAGATCCGGCATTAATTTCCATTGAAATGTATTAGTACTGGATCCGGCATTAAGTGTTCCGGCAAAACGGATCCAGTTTTGCGGTCTGCGCATGCGCAGACCTTTAAAAATGCAAAAAATAAAATAAAATACCGGGTCCGTTTTTTCGGGTGACACCAGAGAGACGGATACGGTATTTCAATGCATTTGTCAGACGGATCCGTCTGAGAAATGCCATCAGTTTGCGTCAGGATTGCGGAACTGCCTGCTGGAATCCTCTGCCGCAAGTGTGAAAGTACCCTTAAATAAATAAATTGGTGAGCAGTTTTTCTTTGTTTTTGTCCCATTCCGACTCTATTTTTTTAAAATTATTCCCCTTGAAGTACAGTTGCACATGACTGTACTATGGCTCCGTAGTAGGACTGTCTTAAAGGCACTTGATCGCCCAGTCTTAGAGGAGCTTGATCGCCCAGTCTTAGAGGAGCTTGATCGGCCAGTCTTAGAGGAGCTTGATCGCCCAGTCTTAGAGGAGCTTGATCGCCCAGCTGTAACTCCACATGCCCCCTATATCACGCAGAGCCATACAGAGGTAAGGGCCATCAGGTGCCAGAATATACAGAGGTATAGTCTCCTACAAGGTTACATTGCTGTACAGGCTCTGGGAATTTACTGACGTTTGGAAATAAATCTGTTCCATAAGCTGTAACGTGCATGTGGAGATTGGTAGCAGGACTTGAGACGGACGTTATATCACATGGTGAGCCCCACAGCTGACACCCCATACCCCTGACCTCAGCAGTCCTCCTCCTGCCGCTGTATGTCATTCAACTCCAGAATGTCTTTCCAAAACTAAAGACTGTCTCCGTCATATGTACAGCACCTTTATTTTAACCCTGATATTGAACCTGACACCTTCTCCAGATGTACACCCAGCAGGGGGGGGGGGGCGTACTGAGCGCATTACCCCTCACCCTGCCGTAACTACATGCACCAGGTATCCGACATGTCGGGTATTTACTGTCATGTATTCCTGATGGAATCTGAAATAAACCTTATTGATTGGGTGTAAGGGTTTAACTAACTGATCTATCAAGAGGGGCCTGGATGTGTTTCTGGAGTGTAATCACCTCCACAGTATGAGGATGAGCATTAGCTGCTGCTATCTCTGGTCCCCATGTACAATCATTGCTCATGGGCAGCAGAGTGCGGTGTAGACGGTACGATCTGCTGCCCCGGAACGATGATTAAGGTGTCTGCACCTCTGATCTTTTCACCCAATGAACGAGCATTTCACTTGTTCATCGGGTGATCTGCAGCACTTTTAGACGGGCAGATTGTCAGGAAGGAACGTTTCTACGAGCGCTCGTTCCTGACAGTAATGAGCCTGAATATTGGGCCGTCTATATCCAGTTTAAGACTTTACCGTGCTTCTCCGAAAATAAGACAGGGGCTTATTATTGGGTTAGAGCTTATTTTGGCTCCATGAACATATTTTATATAGACACATGGCAATTACAGAACAGTCCCTGGACAGTATTTATATTAAATATGACTATAACCCCCCTCATCCATAGGAAAGCACCCATATACTGCAGTACATGGGTGCATTCCTATGGATGAGGGGGGTTATAGTGATATTTGTCACACATTTTTCATTCTGGTACCATATATTGCCCCTGAGCTGTCCTCCTTATCCAAGGGACCTAGGCAGCAATCTACGGTACCAGGGAGAGCAGATACGGCACGGGAGAGATGTAGGGAGCTCCACCAGGCAGCAGAGAGGAGAAGGAGATCCTCCTGTTGCCTGCTTCATGTAAGTAAGAACGTGCGGGCTGGCGGCAATACAGAGCATACAGAGAAGCCGCCAGCCCGCCCAACGTGAAGGGAAGCGCGCCCATCAGGTGCTGCTTAGTGCCGCGATGGATGCGCGTGCTGGCGGCTTCACTGAAGGCTAATTCACTGAAGCCTGCGCTGCCCGCCCGCCAAGTTTCATGGCAGCTCAGGAGCCATTAGTGAGAGCTGCTGCAGCCCGCACATTTCCCACACCTTCCCTTTATATAAAATAAAATACGGCTGTATCTAGGGCTTATATTTTAGGCCTACTCCAAAAACTATGCAAAATAGCGCTAGGGCTTATTATCGGGGTAGGGCTTATTTTCGGGTTATGATGTACACCCATGGTGCATGATGAACCCCTCTGACTACAGTGCTTAATGGGGTCCGTCAGGCTTATGTTATGGTGTCCATCATCTTCCAGGACAAAATGGTGCTGCATATGACGCCATTCTGTCTGGAATTATTCTGCCAAGGCGTTCCCTAATGAAGTCTCCAGCGCAGATGTGAAGGTAGCCTAACTCAATGCCATGGCTGACATTAGGGAGTAAATATGTGGAGTGTGGAGGTAGCAGTGCAGGAACCCGCTGCAGCATAAGAAAAGAGTATTAGAAGTGGTCCATGCCAGGTGGGAGCATCACCGCGGGTCCTGATGCCGACTCTGCTCCTTGCTAAAAAAAAAGGGAAAATGTAATTATGAAATATTCACGTTTTCTCAGCATCAGCATTTTATAAAGCGGCAGTGAAATGAAATAAACCATTAGTGGAATCTGTCAATTCATAATCTGCTTTCCGAGCTTTATTGTTCTTGTTGTGGAAGTTCAAACACTTTCTGTAAGTGACAAACACTTTCTGTAAGTGACAAACACTATCTGTAAGCCGGGCCGCATTAATCTGATAGATTTCCTGTTGATCTGGAGCAAGTTTAAAAAAAATTCTGCTTAAAGTCCTGCTTAAATAATATTTACAGTGCAAAAAAGATAGATAGATAGATAGATAGATAGATATGAGATAGATAGATAGATAGATAGATAGATAGAAGGGAAGTAGATTTATCAATGTAATTATGCCAGTTGAGAAATATGGTGTTCGGAATAAGCACTATATTTATTAAGCACCTGCTCCACTTTTTCCAACACAGGCAGAATTTTTTTTTTAATTACATTTATTAAATTCAGTTATTTTAATTGATAAATTATATTAATTTAGAAAATTATTTAATTAAAAAATATATTACTTTATTAAATGATTTATTAAAAAAAAAAATTTGTCAGAAATCTAGGGAGTCTTGCTTTACTTTCCACATCCAATATTAAGTTTTGCTGTGGGGCCTGGAGGTTTCGATCTCTTCCCGCTTTTAATTCTCCATTCTTCTTTATTTTTTTTTATTTCTTCTTTCGGAATGACAGAAGGTTTTGAGACGCATTGCAAGGGTAGGGAGGGCTGGGTGTTGGGTGGGTATAAGTAGGGAAAAATAATAATAATGCTATATTGTAATTTTGCATGAAAATGAGATGTTCTGTCCATTTTTACTTTAGTAAAGATGTAAAATTGGGGGGGGGGGGGCACAGGTATTGCCTCCCCCCAGCATCGGTGTGACTCCCAGCACCAGAAGACCTCAAAAGTCTCATTAGGGCAGATACAGGCCTTCATCACCAATTAAGCGTGGTGAGGTGATCGCCGGGCCGCATACGGTGCAGGACCACATGGAGGTAAGTATATGTTTTTAATTCTTATTTATTTGACATTATGCTGTTGGCCAATATGGGGAAAGGGGAGAGGAGCACTATGAGGGCATATGGGGACATCTACTATCTGTGTGGTATCAGTATTTTCAGGGGGATTATCTGTTTCTGCAGTACAGTATTGGGGGGCACAGCGGGCACAGTATAGGTGGTGGCAGGATGGGGTGTTCAGAAGGTGGGAGGATGATGGAAAAGTAGGAAACTAAGATGTCTGTTTGTCAAACTCTGCAGAGAGAAGAGATGGCTGAAAGAAATCATCATGGTGGTCTGGTCTGAATGGAGAAGATGAGGAAAGAGTCTACATCAGAGGAGACATCACTGGATGTAAGAGGTATGTGGCGCTGTATTACCCTGTATGTTCTGTAGTTCTGTATGTAATGTTAGGAGAGAAGAGGTTAGGTTGAGAATTTGGTATGGGGGCGCTGTTTCAATTTTCGCCTCAGGCAGCAGAAAGGCTAGGTGCACCCCTAGGCACATATGTGTAATAAAGGGGTTCTCCCTCTCCATGTGTCCCTCCTTAGGAGACACTGAGGTACAGCCATGCAGACATAAACTAGTGTCACACCATGCTACTGATATCTGTATCCCTATCCCACAACTATATGTGCACTAAATGTATGGTATGAAACTGAACCAAGCCTTAGCTTGTCAGCAGATCCTGGATCCAGATCATTGGGATCCGCAAGCGGAAATCTTATGCCTTCCTTTACATCGTCCCATCACCAAACCCTGTCGGCCCTAGTAATTTATGCTCCATATGTGTCCCTCTGACTACTGTGGTGGAACTACAACTCCCAGCGGAATTCATACTGCCAGATCATCTGATGAGCCTGAGGCAGTAAAAGACGTAATAACTTATTCAATGATGATGATGATGAGGCTGAGCACAAGCTGCAGGTACCAACAAAGGCAAATCTTTGCTTTATGTGTATAATGAGGCTTCCACACAGGCTGTGCATGACCGAGAGTAACCCGGAGGTTGGGCTTACACCCTGCTGCGCCCTCCCCTCATCATCAGGCCACATTGAGAGGAGGGCAATCCTCGCATGCACTTGCCAAAATCTTTCCTCATTACTCCCTATGGTAAAGAACATGCAGCGTTCCTTCCAAGATCCTGCATTGTGTCTGGAGTGTAACCACAAACTGCCTGAAACTATCTCCAAGTAGTTCACTGAAGGATGACTCAACCTTTGCCGGTTCATTCCTGGGCTGTGAATATTTTAGACTTTTTGAAAAAAAATTGGGTGAAATATAGCATATGTTTTTTTCAATTCCTTTGTTGCATCCATCACAGCGGTAAATAAACCTGTTACGCTTTATGGCACGTCAGTAGGGCCGGACATTAACCCCTCTAGTACCAGGCTAATGTTTGCTATTGAGGACCGCACAGAACTCTTTGTTATTTCATTTCAGCATTTTGCAGCAGTGTTGTAGGGGAAGTTAGGGGGGTCTATAAGGTAACATTTTGTAATGTGTGTATATCTGCAGCGAGCAAAATAATTACGGTAGATCATCAATAAAGTTTAAAGGAGTTTTCCACATGCTTAATATCGATGACTTATCCACAGGGATAGATCATCAATATTTGATCATGGGGGTCCGACACCCCTAACGAATGGCGTTTATCAGCTGTTTGAAGAGGCTCTGGAGCTCTGCGGCCTCCTTAGTTTACCAAGCACAGCGCCATCTATTGTATAGTGGCTATACTTGGTATTGCAGGTCAGCCTCATTCACTTCTTTGGGGCTAAGCTGCAAATAGGTCATGTGACCGATGAACGTAACATCACTGGCCTTGGAAGAGGCTGCAGTGCTCACCCAGTACAATGGTCTCCCCCAAATCTCTCCCAGAAATCAGATCCCCCAACGATCTAAAACTGATGACCTATCGTGAGGATAGACCATCAATATCAAAATGCTGAAATGCAACTGGTGTCACAACAAAAAACACCTTCACTTTAAGGGACCCCGTGTCCTGCGCCGCTCCACTGCACTACCTCAGTCCATTGTTTGCAAACAGTCCATTTGCAAAACTCCCATTCATTTTCATGTAGAGCGACTTCCCATGAGTGCTTTCCGTATTAATCAGATCCATCATGATCAGTGGTGCAGAATGCAAAAAAAGCTGCGTCCACCCATACTTATCATCAACCTACTGCTTCATTACCCATGACCTGAATCCATGAAAAGCTTGTAAAACAATGATTAACTGGTCAGAAGTCTTCAGATTTGTCCGGATTTTCTTTTCTTGGCTAACTCTCTGGGGAGGGTGTGACCCTGCAATATCAAGGTGTTCCTGCCAAAATAAAAAGGGTTCGTTTCAGGACAGGAACCAACTTCAAGTGCAATAGAGTAAGCAAGCCCCATATGGCTGGAAGGATATCGTGACATGATGGTAATTGTGTCACAGCCTTTTCAAGGGTGTCACCCAGCTTTCCTGTTTCATCAGACCAATAAGGCTGCACTAAATAAAATAAAATCATAGCATGATGTATCTGTATAGGGGAGCTCTTTTTTCCTGACTATATAATTTGGGATTCATTAAGTCACCACTAGGGGGAGCTAACTGCATGTGGATTTATACAGCAAGTATTGAACTCAGTGGGTGGAATTTCCCCAAGGCTGTGCATCAGTCTCTAAGGTTTACAATTTAAAACCCCTCTTATCAGTTTTGAAAACCAAAGTAGGACTTAATGGTAGAGGGCATGGTGTCCTGTGGCCTGACAGATTTACTATAATTCATACCAGAAACTGTCTTAAATGATGGCACTATTATGGTATAAATTTGCTTTTGCATATGAAACACCAGTCTTAGGGCTCATGCACATGAAAGTATTTTCTTTCCGTGTGTGTTTTTATACGAAACCATTCATTTCAATGGGTCCACAAAAAAAAAGGAAGCTACCCCGTGTGCATTCCGTATTTCTGTTCCGCAAAAAAAAAAAATTGAACATGTCCTATTATTGTCCGCATTACGGACAAGTATAGAACTGTTCTATAAGGGGCCAGCTGTTCCATTCCCCAAAATACGGAATGCACACGGACGTCATCCGTAATTTTTGCGGATAGCAAAATACATACGGTCGTATGCATGAGCCGTAACTTCTGTTTTGTTGTTTTTTGCGGACCCTTTGAAATGCGTATGGTCCGCAAAAAAAAATGGAACGGACACGGAAAGAAAATACATTCGTGTGCATGAGCCCTTAAAATTCCCCCTATAGTGAGCTGCATAATCTGTATGCTGTGAGCTCCCCCTAGTGGTGACTGCAGGAAGCCATCATGGAAGCCAGTGTCGGTTAAAGCAGGGGAAGCAAATCAATGTGGGACCCCAGAGTAGTAGACTATGGTAGGAACACCACCGCATATTGGTTGTCGCTTGACTTTCTCTGAAAATAAATAACTAGGAAATTTGATGAGGGAGTAATAGATCTGTAATAGACTCCATGTGACCCTCTTTGCTGCAGGAGGACATAGCTCCCTCTCATACTCCAGTTTCTCAAAAGAGTCCTTAATTAGAGAAGGCGACTGACATCTGCAATCAGTTGTGTTTTCTTTTCCAGCAAATCCTGGACATTATAGCAGCAGACGTACGGCAGACAGGGCGCCATTACCCACACTACACTGATACCTTCTCTTCTTTTCTCCCACTCAGCAATTGTGGCTTTTTAATGCATAAAAAATTTGAATTATGCGGTTTTGGAGTCTTCTGAGGAGGAAATCGCTGGGGGCAAATGAATGAAACCTGCTTTGCACTAAAAAGAAGTCGTCCTCTGCATGATCTGCTGAGGAGGAAATTCAGGAAATGACAAAATCGCCTTAAAACCTGATACGGTACGTATAAATGTCATTCATCAAAATATTGTCACCCTAGGTGGAAACTCGTTTCACGCGCTGAAGTTCATCAACTTGGATTTTTATCTAGTGAAAAGAGGTGTAATTTGTAGCCCATGAGCCCCAGGTGCAAAATCTGTAAGGGTGCCTTTATAGATGTTGCAGAAATGTCCAAGACTGAAAATCAGTTGTATTCACTTGAATGAGGCGGCAAGCACATGGATTCCTGCAGGCCCTATTCAGGTGAATGGAACTGATTTTCAGTCTTGGAAATTTCTGCAACATCTATAAAGGCACCCTTACAGATTTTGCACTGGGGCTCATAGGCTACAAATTACACCTCTTTTCAGTAGATAAAAATTCAGACATTTTGTAACAAAATCCGCAGAGGGTGAGTTCACCCTTACAGATCCCAACGTAACATGTGCCAGGGGGCAAGGGGGCATTTAGCTCTCCTAGGGCTGGGTGGACTGCTCCCTCTGCATGTGTGGTATTACCACTCCTACGCCCTGCTTCTATCTGTGAATGCTAATATAATGTTATCTTATGCATTTATTTCCAGGTCCCTAGAGACTGTGCATTTATAATAATGTTATGTACTTGTTCATGTAATGTGCCTGGTTCACCAGCAGGTGGCAGCAAATATGGCAGAGCGACACTTAGGGAGACTGGAACTCGCCATTCCATTCTCCCCTCCTTTCTTGGTCAGAAGTGGGCCAGTCCTGTTTGCTACCAGAAGGAGGTAGGGAGTTCTGGCTTGTTCAGGTTGAGACTCCATGTTGGAGCTGCCAAGATTCTAACTTATTCCCTGGCATAATCCAGAGTCAGACTACAGAGAGAAGTTGCAGCATCCTGCAGAAGCAGAGATTCCATTTAAAGTCTGTTAGTACAGCAGAGCCAAAGAGAAACCAATGTAGCAGAGTAAAGATTGTTTGCCTGCCAGAATTAATGCTAAAGCCTGCTGGAACCAAGATAAAGTCTGTAAACCGTTTAGAGAAACGTTTATGCAAAGTAAAGCTGCGATTGAACTTTATCACAAGGTCTGGACTCAAATATTTCTTCAAATCCCTCAATTGTTCACCCTATTTGTCTGCTTCAAAGCAAACGCCTGGGGTTCCAGCATATCCAGGTAGGAGCACCGTGACACGTGCACAAAACATTAAGGGACATTATAGGCCACCCTAGATCACTCGGCCATTCCTACATCTGGGTACCAACTCCATTTCTTAAAGGGACTCAGTCCCGTTGTTGCTTCATTGCAACTGGCGTCACAAAACACTTATCTCATCTTAAATGGACCCCTTGCGGACCGCTGTTGTTGCACATGCATATAGTTAAAGGGGTTGGGCCAAGTTTATAGGTCAAACCCTATCCACAGGATAGGGAATAGCCAGCTGATCGCTGGGGATCCAACTGCTGGGACCTCACTCATCACGAGAATGGGGGTCTCGCTCCCCCCATTCTGATGGAGAGGCAGGTCATGCATGCACACTGCCACTCCATTTTTTTCCCTATGGGAGCACTAGAGATAGCCAAGTACTTGGCAAAACCCCTTTAAATTTATTTTTATCTGCATGGTGACGCGGGTTATTCTATCCTCTATGTAAGGGAATTGCACACATAGCAATCCCCTGACATAATTATTGGAATGTCTCCTATGACCTGTCAACAGTACATGAACCTATGTAAACTGACTACAGCAAGGATTTCCAGTTTGTGAATCTCCCAGCATCCCCTTGATGGCACCATGCTGAGAGTTGTAGTTTTGCAACAACTGGAGAACCACAAGCTGGAGACCACCAAACTAAAGACGGACATAAATAAGCAAGTGTCTGCTGATGGGTCTGCGAAATTCCCAAACGGCCCTGCAAGGGTATTATCAGGTCCCTCTTTATTAGGCCTCATGCACGCAGCCGTACTGTGTTTTGCAGCCTGCAAATCACAGATCCGCAAAACACAGATACCGGCCATGTCCCCTCAATAGACCAGTCCTACCTTTGTCCATGATACAGACAAAAATAGGACATATTCTATTTTTTTGCGGGGCTGGATGTGGACCCAAACCACGTTCGTGTGCATGAGGCATTAAAGTGTGCCGCCAGTAGTAGGAAACTTGACATGTCAGATGTGGCAGACTATGTGCTATGATCCTCCATTATAGCTGTGTTTTTCCAGCGTCCCTCGGCATCTCTCAGCTTTGTTTGGAGTAATGAAGACTGGACAAAGTCTTGCATTGCAGGCCATCTTCAGCTTCCCAGAATAAAATCTGTAGAAGTCATTACCATTTTGCACTGTATAATGCAGAATTTCTCACTATGACACTGGCACCATCTAGTGGTGAAATATAAATACTACAATCCAGTAATCCCTATAGATGGGATAGGTTTTTTTTTGGACAACCCACCCCAACCCACCTGAAATTACAGTGAAAAAGACCTTCCTCGTTCATGGATTTTACCTGTACTCCACACATGCCAAATCTCAGGTTGTCGCTTTTCCTGTCCCAGCTATTTGGAATACAAAATATGACCTAACAGGCGTATGCTCATTCACCGATGATATTAGTATTATGTATTGCCCTTGACAGCACAATAGGGGGTCACAGTTTACAGGTAAGCCCCCTTCCTATGTAATTTGGGATGTTGGTGTCCATAGCATGTGAAAGTAAACTTCTCAGGACTGCTGTGGCAACTAAACAGTTAAAGTGCCCCTGTCTATTCCATCCTCCATGGTTGATATGGCACCGAAGAAGACGCTGAGATGGGGAGGCTGAGCCACAGACCGTGGGTCACCAGCCCTGTGACCATAGACTGTGGGCCTCAAGCCTTTGGCCAGGGGACAAGCCTTCTGAGAGAGAGTGGGACAGGTAGCTCAGGCCTTTCCTTCTTCTGCCAGCGAGAAGACTGGAGAAGCCAGCCCTATGGCCTCGCCTGTATTGGTTTTCATCTGAGTTCCTCCAGTAAACAAGCACACTGGTTTAATGCAGACCCTGACTCTCTGGACTTATTTCCCATTGGGGTACACCACGCCCTACCATCCCCTTCGGAGAGCAGCAACATATGATGACACCTCGACAGTGTCCAGGGGACCCAGCGTAGCGTTGGGGGCACCCCAAACCCGACCACTGCAATTTGGCGTCACAAACAGGATAAAGTCCATCACCAGCAGAGCAAGTCATCTTGGATCCAGCCCCAGTGGTCAAGACATCCAGTGGCATCTACAGGAACACTCCAGTCTGTATCGGAGGTGAACCAGCCCCATAAAAGCATCTGTGACTATTAGTGCAACCCTTGTGGGGTCTGCCACAAGCAAGTGACTGCTAATAAGACTCTAACCTGCATTACTACTGTATCCTGCATTACTACTGTATCCTGCATAACTAGCCAGAGAATTGCTAGCGAAGAACGGCTGTTATTAAGAAAAGTCTTAGGTTCTTCTAGGATGCTGTCCATTTTTGTAGGTGATGCTGAAGATCTATGTAACCTTTGAAAAAACTGTCTTGGTGCGAGCTATGTAAAAGGCTATGTACTGGTCAGATTCAGTTAGGAAGTCTGTAATATTGCTGTCATAAAATGCAAAAGTGTTATGGTCAGACTCAGCCCTATAGAGAGTTAAGGGGAAAAGGGTCAAAATGATGCTTGAAATAATGACTACGTGGAGAAGGGGCCTTCTCATATACACCATGTATATTGTGCATGATGACTATGTTGGTGGTGCTGTTTGCCAGTTAAGTAATTGGTTCGGTGCAGGTACCAATGAGTCTTTTTGCTGCAAGTGCAGATGCCGGCCAGAAAGCTAATATAAAAGTAGAGGAGAGCCTAGCCCTACTTGTCCTAAATCTGCGACCTGAACCCAGTACTTGCTATCCTGTTCTGCCCCAGTGGTGAGCAGTGATGAACATTTCTATGACCTTGCAAAAGTCTGCCAACTTCCAGCTTCATGACCACAGAAATGATCACTGATAACCAGCTTGACGTCTACAGCCTTGATCAGCCACATGTATCCTGTCCACGTGCATCCCGCATGTTTTTATAGAACCAGCTACCAGGATACATCATCAGTTCCCAGACGGATTACAGCATCAACAGCCGACCAATCTGAAGTGGAATGAAACAAGCCTTGCTGTTGACTACTAAACCCCTGCTTAACCCGTAGGATACCAGCTCTGGGAACCGGGTTCAAAGTACCAGCGCTGTAGAGCTACGGTACTGTGTTCACCCGGTCCCTGAGCGAAATCGCTCGGTGACCAGGTGATGATGGCTGCTCAGGACGGCAGGCAGCCATCTTCCCAAGGGGCAGAGGGAGGTTTTTTCCGCCCCCCTGCAGCGAACAGGGTTTGTACAGGGGTGACTGGTGCTGAACTTGCCCCCCTGGGTCAGGCAGGGAACACCAGTGTTTGGCGTCCCCTGCCAGCGCTGAAGAACGCTCCAGTCAGTGGCAGCGCTACAGCTGCACAGGAAAGGGCAGATCCTCCCTGCATGCAGCCATTCTAGTGGACCTGTGCTGTATCTGACCTGCTGGGATTTGTGGTTCCACACCACTGCGCTTTTCCTGCGATTCTACCCGCTGAAAGAAGAAAAAAGAAGAAAATAAGAAGAACATCTGGAACTGCTGCAGTGATTTTTCTGTTCCATTTGCAGCAGTTCCAGATCCCTAAACCACCCTCCGTCCCTGTCCCTTCCCGCCCCTCCCCGCCCCTCCCTACCTCTGCCAGCCCCCCCCCCCCCGTAGGCCATTTGGTCCATGCACTTTTTTTGTTTTTTCATTCTTTTGTTACAATTTTCCAGCTCTGCACAACTTTTTCTGCGTGCGAGCTGTGACCGCCAAGTGCTGTTCAGTACATACCTGCCTGATCAGCACTGGGGGGTTATTTTTTTGCTATTTTTTATTTTTTTTTTCCACATCTGTGGGTTGTTTTTAACTAGTGTGCTCATTTACATCTGCACTTAAAAAAAAATAATAAAAAATTCTGTGAAAAAAGTTTAGTGGTAGGTAGTTAGTTTTATATATATATATATTTCAGTTAGTGTCAGTTTAGCATTTTGCACGAATGCACTATCTGCGTGCATTTTGAAACTACTGAGCACCGATCGGTAGTGTCCATTACTGATCGCGTCTGCTCATTTTTCACCGCTTTTTTTTTTGTGCAGAAGATCCTTTTTTTTTCCAATTTTTTTTTTCCTCCCTTTTTTCTCCTAAATTGAATCTCCAATTTATTACAAACCCCTTCATGTGTGAAAGCACCTCATACACACCCCACACTAAATAAAATTTAACACATTTCACACGTTACACCCCACTAAAAAAAAATGGCCTGTCCATGCCAACAAGTTTATTCAGCTGAAGCCATGCTTGCCTCCGATACTGAGTCTGCCAGTGAGGGAGAAGAGGATGCCACTTTCCTCTACTCCTCTACCCCCTCATCATCATCATCATCATCATCATCTGGTGATGAGGGATCCTCTAGAAGGTGCTCCAGGGTAGCAGTGAAGGCAGCCCCCCCAGAGTGACCCCATATGGACCCCACCCCCTGAGGATTATCAGCCCCAAATTTCTGAGTTTGTGGGCAGCTCAGGAATTCAGATAGATTGTTCGGACTTCACAGAAATATAATTTTTTTACATCTTTTTCTCTGAAGATTTTATAAATTTGATGGTAACCCTAACAAATTTATACGCCCAGCAATTTATTTCCCAGAACCCCACAACACCGTACGGTAGACCCCAAGGTTGGACCCCAGTAAATGCAGCAGAGATGATGACCTTTTCGGGGCTCTTGCTGCATATGGGCTTAGTAAAAAAAACTAAGATTACTCAGTATTGGAGTGCGGCTGTCTTGTACCACACTCCAATTTACAGTAATGCCTTGGCGCGTAATCGATTCCAAGCAATTCTGAAATTTTTGCATTACAAAGATAATGCACAGTGCCCACCCCAGAATGACCCTGCATTTGACCGTCTGTTCAAAATTGGGCCCATCCTTGACCACTTCAACGCAAAGTTCTCAGACGTGTACACCCCAGAACAAAATGTCTGCATAGACGACGAATCCATATTACTTTTCAAAGGAAGGGTAAGATTCTGCCAGTACGTGCCCAGCAAGCGGGCAAGGTATGGCATAAAAATGTATAAAGTGTGTGAGAGTAGCTCTGGGCACACTCACAAGTTCTGGGTTTATTAAGGGAGGGACACCCGGATTGAACCCCCAGAATGCCCCCCCCGTCCTAGAAGTTAGTGGGAAGATAGTGTGGGACTTACTGCACCGACTGCTGGATGAAGGTTACCACCTCTATGTGGATGATTACTGCACCAGTCTACCACTGTTCCAGTCCCTAGCTTCCAGAGGTACTGTGGCGTGCAGCACAGTACGCAAAAATCTGAGAGGCCTCCCTAGATCCCTGGTAGGGCAACCACTAAGAAAAGGAGAAAGCCGTGCTCTCCTCAATCAGAACACGTTGGCGGTTAAGTACAAGGACAAGAGGGATGTCCTTTTACTGGCCACCATTCACAGTAACACCAGCTCCCCTGCCGCTGTACGAGGTACCACAACCACTGTCCACAAGCCAGACTGCATCCTGGACTACAATAAACACATGGCGGGGTTGATCTTTCAGATCAAGTTCTGAAGCTCTTCAATGCCACACGAAAAACAAAAGTGTGGTATAAAAAGCTGGCCGTACACATTGTACAGATGGCGCTGTACAATGCGTTTGTGCTATTTAGCTCTAGAGGCCATCCAAGAACATTCCTACAATTTCAAGAAGTGGTGATAAATGCCCTAATTTTTTCAAACCAAGCAATGGAGGGTCCCAGTACTTCTGTAAGTTACCGTGCCCGAGTTGAACCAGGGCAACATTTCCCTGGTGAAGTCCCCCAAACAGCGAGAACGGGAAGGACCCAAAACAAATGCATAGTATGTTCCAAAAGGGAGATAAGGAAAGACACCATTCACCATTGCGAAACGTGCCCTGAAAAACCTGGCCTATGCATCAAGGATTGTTTCAGAATCTACCACTCATCCATGGAATAATTTCATCCTTGATGTATCCAGTAATTTTACCACTTTATATCTGATTTTGTCCACCTCGCTTACATATTCACTTTTCACCAACCACTACATATTAATTTCTGTAATACACCTGTTTGGTCAAATGTACCCTTTCCACCACTTAAAATGTTCGTACGGGGGTGCTCTTTCCAAAATGGGTTCACTTCTTGGGGTTTTTAATTTCTTATATAGTAAGGGGTAGGCAACTTTCCTATTGGTTGCTAGGGATGTTGCTAAGCTCAAAGACATTGCAGCCTTCGCATTGGCCCACAAGCAAGAAGGGAGGTTACTGATGGAAAAAAATTTAGAATATTTGAAATTATGAATATATATCACTGTATTCTAAATATTTGCGAATTCTCAAAGTGCTGATATTCTCTCGCCCGCTTATGTCGCCTGAACCTCAAAAATATCTCTAGAATCCGCCCATTTCTTACTATGAAAACAACAAAAACTCTCATTGTTACCCTGATCCATTCCCGCCTCCATTTCTGTAACTCATTACTAATTGGCCTTCCCCTCACCAGACTCTCCCCTCTCCAGTCTATCCTGAACGCAGCAGCGAGGGTCACCTATCTGTCTAACCGCTACTCCGATGCCTCCGCGCCCTGTGCCAGTCATTGCACTGGTTGCCCATACAGTATAGAATCCAATTTAAACTGCTCATTTTCACCCACAAAGCTCTCCACAGTGCTTCACCTCCTACATCTCTTCCCTCATCTCTGTCTACCACCCTTGCTGTGCTCTACGCTCTAAAAACGATTTACGACTGACATCCACCATAATCTGAACCTCTCACTCCCGGCTCCAAGACTTCTCCCGAGCTTCACCAGTTCTCTGGAATGCCCTACCCCAAGAAATTAGGTTAAATCACAATATACACAGTTTTATACACATCTTTTTAGGGTGGCCTATCACATCCCCTGAATCATCACACTGGGATTCTTGTTCTGGCTTACCCCTGCTTTAAGCACAGCTCAGAGGGGTAGCTAAATATCAGCTCTTGCTGCACTTTGCTTCATAAGTTCATCTTTTTTTAAATGGCTTTCAACACCTGCCTCATCCTTCCTATATCCTGGTTTATATATTTAGCACCAGCGCCACCCAGTGGTGACTGATGTAAAGTGGTGGATTACCAGCCTGTTATAAGGAATTACAGCAATATACATACATGCCATAGAGAGAATGACATTCTGCAAATACCCTTAAGGCTACTTTCACACCTGCGTTCGGTGCGGATCCGTCTGGTATCTGCACAGGCGGATCCGCACCTATAATGCAAACGCTTGTAGCCGTTCAGAACGGATCTGTTTGCATTACTATTGTTTTGTTCATGATAATGCAAACTGATCCGTTTTGACTTACATTGTCAATGGGAGGCGGATCTGTTTTCAATTGCACCATATTGTGTCAGTAAAAACGGATCCGTCCCCTTTGACTTACATCGTAAGTCCTGACGGATCCGTTTGGCTCAGTTTTGTCAGACGACATCAAAACACTGGTGTCCGCCTCCAGAGACTTGGAAGATAACGAATTTCGCCTCGCCGGAGCCCATACATTTGAGTAATGTACGCAGACGGATTTCCAAACGGCATTCAAATGAAGTTTTGACTGAAGCTTGCTTCGCTCAACACTACTATTAATAATGGCAGCTGTGCAGTGACATCTAGTGGTCATGGACAAAACTGCATCTTTTGTTACTGTATTATCCGTTACTATATTATTTTTTTCACTATACAGTCACAGAAACACATCTAGTGTATGTTTAACCTCTTAACACTCAATGCTGTACATTTACTTACGGCATTAGCTTGTAGGGGATATATGGAGCGAGCTCACAAGTCAGCAGAATAATATAGCAAACACCCACCAGCAGTGATCGCCGATCCCAGTTATCTAACCTCTCAGATGCTGCTGTCAATAGTGACTGCATCTATGGGGTTTGGTTGGACATCGGGAGGGTGCAACCTCTGTCCTCCAATCTGAGCCCCCAGAGTAAAATTGTGGGGCTTCAATTAGTTACTATAACAGTCTGGGGACTTCTAGTGGTTCCCAGGTCTATTATGGTTAACTATCTGAAAAGCCATGCTCTTATGAGCAGGGCCCTCATTCCTCTTGTTTTAATTGTTGACTTGTTTGTTGCTATGTTATTGATGACTCTGTTTGTACATGAACCCCTGAACTGTAAAGTAAATGTGGTTGCTATATAAATAAAGAATATTATTATTACTATTAAGGTGTATGTGTGCATAAAGTTCTGGGTATGAGCAATTAGTTAGATTTTTATTTTATTTTATAATTTAGGTTTTATTTGTACGTGTGAAAACTGCCAAAACCCGTCCTGGCTATCAGAGGTGCAAAATGTCCAAAAACCTCAGGCAGCGAAGGGGTTAATAACATTAAGCCAAACTTAAGCAGAAGTAAGGCTAATAATTAGTGTTGGACAAAGTGAACTTCGGATCATAGTTCTAAAGCGACCAGGACTGCAGGGGGAATATGTGAGTGCGGTGGCCTAATGGGTGTAGTAGTTGGTACTCACGTTTCTGCAGCTCCCTGGGCCGGTATACAGTGACGGGAAGGAAGGCACTGGGTTCCTTCACGTGTTGAGGGATCTCCTGCCGGATGTTGGTCGAGGTGCCCTTGGTGATAGGGTTTAAGGTGCAGGAAAGGCAGGGTCCCTGATGTTGTGATGCCAGCACCTGTGGGTGCAAAGGAGGTGTGGAAATAAAGAGGAGTCAGATGGTATAAATAACTGGAACATTTACTGATAATCAGTTGCCTTGAGGTAGATGTACAGATCATTGACATGGAAGGGGTAGTTGTAACCCATACAAAGCATATTACACTTAGCTGTGGCTGTAATCCTAATAAAGGCTCTTGGTGCGGTATAGACTCCGATCACACTCAGGCTGTTGTAACTTCTGACTAACTGTCTTCCAGGTGTGGAGTATACAGCAATAAACTGCTTCACATGGCCATTATACATATGTTTTACCTTCCTGGTGGACTCACAATTTCCATAGAGGAATGTGGCTCTGAATAGCTTGTAATTCACTGTCGAGTGTGAACAGGCACCGTAGTCTAACTGCTGTCTCACATTGGTGAGTCCATAGGCTGAGGCAACACTCTCAATAGAGGACCTTTCAACTCTCCTGACATGTCTGTTCTTATAGCTACTTGCATTCCCCCTATGATAACAATTCTGGAGCATCTATTCTTATGGCTCTATGTTGTGCCGTTCCTTTATTATTTAAACTAGAAGTTATGAATGGATTGCTAGCAGTCTGCAGTAAGGGCACAGAGGGGAGGTAACCAGTTGGGGGTGTGTCCCTGCACAGACTCACTCTATCCAATCAGTGCTGCTATTGTCAGACTGTGCAGGTACACGCATCCAACTTGTTACCACCCCTCTGTACCCTTACAGCAGACTGCTAAAAATGAATTTATATTTTTTAGTAGAAATAATAAAGGAATGGCACAACATACAGTCATAAGAATAGATGCTCCAAATTATTATTACATGGGGAACGCATGAAGCTATTAAAAGAGGCATGTCAGTAGTGGTGAAAGGTCCTCTTTATACTCTCTCATTATACTGAGTTTTTTTAGGTAAATGTCATCCCTTGCTGCACTTTACTTTATAACTTCATCTGGTTTCAACTTCACCCTTCCTATATCCTGGTCTATATAGATCTTTAGCACCAGCACCACCTAGTGGTGACTGATATGAAGTGGTGGTTTACCAGCCTGTTATAAGGAATTATAACAATATACATACATACCATTGAATGACATTCTGCAGGGCCCCACTACTGGTACAGAGTGGGACACTGCACCAGCTGGTACCTTGGTACCGAAGCCGACTTCAGATTCAAGTTTTAAAATGGTTTTCAAATTTAAAAATCGAAGTCTGAAGTTATTCACCTAAGTCAAAACTGACTGCAGTTGCATACCTACTCGCGCGGGTTTGCCGCAATGCACCGGGACACATCCGTACCTATTCCGGACACACTCGTCTGAAAGAGGCCTAAGGGAAATAAAAATTCCAGTAAAAAAAATCTAAAAAAACCACAAAGATATAAAAAATTCAAATCACCCCCTTTCCCAATTTTACATATATACAATAAAAAAAGTAAACAATAAAAAAAGCACAAGGTATCGCTAAGTCTAAAAATGTCAGAACTATTAAAATATAAAAATATTTTTCCTGTCTAATGTCAGAACGCCCAAAATTATATGATTCAACATTTTTTTTTTCACCTTGTTATCCCCCCAAAGTGATCAAAAAGCTATACATAACCCAAAATGGTACCAATAGAAACTACAGTTTTCCCCACAAAAAACAAGCCCTCATGCAGTCCTGTAGTTGGAAATATAAAAAAGTGGCTGTCAGAAAATGGTGATGCAAAGAAAATTTTTATTTTCTTTTCAAATGTTTTTTTTTTTCTTAAAGGGATTCTGTCACTTCAGCAAATAGCATTTATCATGTAGAGAAAGTTAATACAAGGCTCTTACTAATTGGGGCCTATCGCTAGGATCTCTAGCTGTTCTCTAGATTTATTTTAGGCTGGCAGCTCAGGGGGCGTGTCCTTTCACAGGGGCTAGCCCTTTCTGCTGCAGCTCTTTCCCTGTAACTGCCACAGCTTCTAACAGTAGATACAGCTGGTGGCAGTTGAAGATTCAAACATGAAAGTGGATGGAGAAATGAGGAAAAGAACAAACAGCAGGTGGCGCTATAAAGGACGGAAGGTATGTAGAAGAGAATAAAGGGCTAGCCGACTGCCGGAATGAATACTTCTGTTCAGTTTTTACAAAAGAAAAAGAAGGAGAAGGACCTCCACTAGAAAGGATGACTATTAAATCGTTTGATGCATGTGTCTTTACAGAGGAAGATTTTCTAAGTTTGCTGTCTAAAGTGAAGACAAATAAGTCACAGGGGCCTGATGAGATACACCCAAAATTATTAAAAGAGCTTAGTGGTGAGCTGGCAAAACCGTTAACAGATTTATTTAACCAATCATTAGTAACAGGAGTCGTCCCGGAAGATTGGAAATTGGCAAATGTCGTGCCCATTCACAAGAAAGGTAGTAAGGAGGAATCGAGCAACTATAGACCAGTGAGTCTGACATCAATAGTAGGCAAATTAATGGAAACCCTATTAAAGGATAGGATTGTGGAACATCTAAAATCCTATGGATTGCAAGATGAAAAACAACATGGGTTTACTTCAGGGAGATCATGTCAAACAAATCTTATAGATTTTTTTGACTGGGTGACTAAAATAATAGACGGTGGAGGTGCAGTAGACATCGCATATCTAGATCTTAGTAAGGCTTTTGACACTGTCCCACATAGAAGACTTATCAATAAACTGCAGTCATTGAGCATGGACTCCCATATTGTTGAGTGGATTAGGCAGTGGCGGAGTGACAGACAACAGAGGGTTGTAGTCAATGGAGAACATTCAAAA
Source organism: Bufo gargarizans (assembly GCF_014858855.1). NCBI lineage: Eukaryota > Metazoa > Chordata > Amphibia > Anura > Bufonidae > Bufo > Bufo gargarizans. Next base: position 717,435,778 of record NC_058080.1, on the reverse strand, counting down.
CAAGGTCATGTTACCAGTGGGATTCCACAGGGATCTGTACTGGGACCAATTTTGTTTAATATCTTCATAAGTGATATTGCAGAAGGCCTCGATGGTAAGGTTTGTCTTTTTGCTGATGACACAAAGATATGTAACAGGGTTGATGTTCCTGGAGGGAAACGCCAAATGGAAAAGGATTTAGGAAAACTAGAAGAATGGTCAGAACTCTGGCAACTGAAATTTAATGTGGATAAGTGCAAGATAATGCACCTGGGGCGTAAAAACCCAAGGGCAGAATATAGAATATTTGACACAGTCCTGACCTCAGTATCTGAGGAAAGGGATTTAGGAGTAATTATTTCAGAAGACTTAAAGGTGGGAAGACAATGTAATAAAGCAGCACGAAATGCCAGCAGAATGCTTGGATGTATAGGGAGAGGTATAAGCAGTAGAAAGAGTGAAGTGCTTATGCCGCTGTACAGATCACTGGTGAGACCTCACTTGGAGTATTGTGCGCAGTACTGGAGGCCATATCTCCAGAAGGATATAGATACTCTAGAGAGAGTTCAGAGAAGAGCTACTAAACTGGTACATGGATTGCAGGATAAAACTTACCAGGAAAGGTTAAAGGACCTTAATATGTATAGCTTGGAAGAAAGAAGAGACCGAGGGGATATGATAGAAACTTTTAAATACATAAAGGGAATCAACTCGGTAAAGGAGGAGAGAATATTTAAAAGAAGAAAAACTACCACAAGAGGACACAGTTTTAAATTAGAGGGGCAAAGGTTTAAAAGTAATATAAGGAAGTATTACTTTACTGAGAGAGTAGTGGATGCATGGAATAGCCTTCCTGCAGAAGTGGTAGCTGCAAATACAGTGAAGGAGTTTAAGCATGCATGGGATAGGCATAAGGCTATCCTTCATATAAGATAGGGCCAGGGACTATTCATAGGATTCAGATATATTGGGCAGACTAGATGGGCCAAATGGTTCTTATCTGCCGACACATTCTATGTTTCTATGTTTCTATGCTATACAGATACATTTTAATTAGACTTCAGCGAATAGGGATTGCTCTATACGAACCAGATTTGTTTGAAAACTTTGTTTACAAAATCTCCTCCGTAGTGCGCTAAAATGTATGGGCTCCACTGAGGTCTTGAAAATCTTGCTGCAAATAATGCAAGACTTGCCTCGTCTCACGTCTATGACGTTACACTCAGTTGTGACCACGGCATCTGAATGGTCATTTACTATGAGCGGGATGCTCCAGGTGACTGAATGGCTCCCCACATGAGACTATGAGAGCCATTTAGTTGCTATGGCAGCCTGGAGCCTTTTAAAGACAGGGCTTAATAGGAACACAGTGATTTTACCATAAACTGCAGTAGTAATCCATTGCAGTCTGCCGTATAAGTGATATAGAATGTTGAAGTCCCCTAAAAATAAAGTTAAAGGCTATGTACACCTTTGGGGGCATTTTTTTTTTATTATTATTGCATTGTACTCATTTTGAGCTAAAAATGTTTTTTTTTTCTCAATTTTCCTTTATTAAAACATTTGAGCCCCTTTCTCTGTAGAGCCTTGAGATTCTCTAGCAGGCTCTGAATTTTCACTATGTTCCATCAGGAAGCTCAGCTCAATCTTACTAATAAGAATGTGGCTTAAGGGTTATTAGCTGGCCGGGCACAAAGTGAAAGTAAAAAGTACGATTCACAGAGCCAAAAAATCAGTTGAAGGGGTTATCCAAAGTTGTAAACACACCGCCACCCATAATACCCGGGTCCCTTATACCGACAATATTTCCCTGTCCCCGACACCTGTGTCCCCCTGGAGTCCTCCACGGCCGTCGCTGCATCTCCCCGTCATGCAGATCACAACATCCAGCGACGGGGAATGCAGACAATAGCTTGTAACGGGTGACATCACATGTGATGCAAGGGGGCAGGTTACTGTCGTGGCCTGCTATTGGCTGCGCCCCCCCTTTGCCGGATGTTTTGATCTGCACGACGGGGAGGTGCAGCAAAGGCTGTGAAGGGATCCGGGGAGGACACAGGTGTCGGGACCAGGTAAGTATTCTCTGTATGAGGGGCCCAGGCATTGTGTGTGTATGTGTAAGGGGGGGTTACAGCTTTCAGCCCCAAATGAGTAAAATGCAATTAAAAATAAATGCCCCCTGAAAATGTACATAGCCCTTTAAGAAAACCTAAAAAGATGGGGAAAAAAATGAAAACCATAAATAATTAAACATTCAAATCACCCCCTTTACAATTATAATTAAAGGGATTCTGTCAGCTAGGTTTAGCCTATAGAGCTGAGGACATGCACTGCTAGATCGCCACTAGCACGTCCACAATATACACTTCCCACAGCTCTGAGTGCTTTTATTTAGTAAAAAAAAATGTTTTTTTAATAGCCTCATTTGCATATGTATAAAATTGTTTTTTTTTACTAAATAAAGGCATTTACAGCTGTGGAAAATGTATATTGTGGATTTGCTAGTGGCGATCTAGCAGTGCATGTCCTCAGCTCTGTAGGCTAAACCTAGCTGACAGAATCCCTTTAAAACTAAACAGTAAAAAATGTCCTAACCATTAAAATAGAATTTATTGTGAATGGTGTAATGGAAAATAAATAAATAAATAACGAGCAATAAATAAATAAATAAAATAAAGATAAAATCAAAATATCAGAATCGCAGGCAATTTTTTTTTGTTGCTTTAGTATAAAAAAAATAATTAAAAAAAAATGATCAAAAACTGTTATATAACCCAAAATGGTACCAATGAAAAATTACTGATCGCCCCCAGTTTGGCCTCGTTCACATTTCTGTGTCAGTGTCGTGTCCATGAAACAAAGCGTACGTCTTTCATCTGTGAAGATGTCCGTGAAGGATCCGTAGTTGGTCTGTGTGTCATCCGTAATTCCCTGACATTGCCCAGCTGAAAAACGAGATTTTTGTGAACTCACCTGTAAAATCTCTTTCTCGCTGAGTTTATTGGGGACACAGGACCGTGGGTATAGCTGCTGCTGCAACTAGGGGGCGACACTAGACTGAAAAAAGTGTTAGCTCCTCTCCTGCAGGCTATACCCCCTCTAGCCTGGAGAGAGCAACTCAGTTTGTGCCCAAGCAGTAGGAGTAGCAGAGAAAAAAATACAAATAACCGAAATAACCGATAACCCCAGTAGGTCCGAACCACAACAAAGGACACCACCGGAAACCAACCGCCCCATCTGCGGAAACAATAGTAAGTAATGGATGGGTGCTGTGTCCTCCAATGAACTCAGCGAGAAAGAGATTTTACAGGTGAGTTCACAAAAATCTTGTTTTCTCGCTCGTTTATTAGGGGAAACAGGACCGTGGGACAATCCAAAGCAGTCCACGGGGAGGAAAGAACCACATCCCATGGGACAAACCTTCACGGCCGTTCAGACACTGCCGCCTGCAAGACTTTGCGGCCCAGAACCGTCTGCCAATGCCAAGGAATGCCCCTGGTAGAATTTGGTAAAAGTGTGTAGGGAGGACCAAGTCGCAGCCTTACACAGTTGCGAAGCAGAAGCGTGGTGGAACTGAGCCCATGAAGCAGCTACCGCCTTGGTGGAGTGCGCCGTGATCCGGATGGGCAGTACCTTGCACCGAGAGTGGTACGCCTCGGCAATTGCCAAACGAATCCACCTTGCAATGGTAACCCTAGAAGCCGCCAGACACTTACGCGGCCCTTCGGGAATGACGAACAAATAATCTGTCCGTCTAAAGGAGCTAGAAGTGGACAAATAAATCTTCAGAGCCCGAACCACATCCAGGGTATGGAGAGCCCGTTCCCTAGGATGAGAAGGGTAAGGGCAAAAGGAAGGGAGGACTATGTCTTCATTGACGTGAAAAGCCGAGACCACCTTCGGTTGAAAAGACTGCACCGGACGAAGCACCACCTTGTACTGGTGCAAAACTAGGAACGGTTCCTTGCACAATAGAGCCGCCAACTCCGAAACACGTCTGATGGATGTGATAGCCACCAGAAATGCCACCTTCAAGGTAAGCATACAGAGAGAAACGTCGCATAAGTGTCACGGCCACGGTTATGGCCGTGACTCCTTGGGAGCCGCATACAGTTGCCCGCGGTTTGGGTAGTTGTTTCAACCGCAGCTTGAGGCATGATGTTGTTTGCCTCAAGTGCGGTTGCCGCGGACGACAGCTATGTGTGCGGTTCCCTTGGAGTTGTGTGCGTGTGTGTATGCACGTTTGTATGTCTGGTGTGCACTTTGTGTTGTCTGGTGTGCACTTTGACACTTCCCTTCACTGTGGCTGCCCGTGGCAACGTTTGGTATGTTGTACATGTGGTGGCAGTGTCCTGGCCTTCGGGCTGTCACCCTGGACGGCTGCCACCCATGTCGTTGCCTGCGGTAACAGCCACAGTGTAATTAGTTTGGTCACTTCCCCTTTATGCGAGTTTCCCTTCTGTGGTGCTGGAAGGGTTAACTCCCTTCCCAGAACGTCCCGGGGGGATCACCGTTAACGGCACGGTTGGTGGCTTATTCCCCGCCACCGTACCTTCCGTGTCCGTGTTGGTGATTCCTCGTCCCTCTCCATGTTCCCATCTCTGGTCGTTTGCTGGCAGCACTCCGTAAGTGGTCCGGCTGCGTGCTGGTTAGGAGTGTCTGCTGGCAGCGACTGGAGTGGGGACGTGAGTGGAGAGTCCCCTCGTTCATCTCTCAGTGGTTCTCTCCCCTGTGTCGCTGGTGCGGGCTGCAGGCCTCGTCGGACTGGCTGTGTTGTGTGCTGGGAGAGGATGCAGCTGACAGCGACTTTTTGGGAACCGTGTCTGAGAGTGGACGTCCCCTTCTCCCACCCCCTTGTGTTGAGTCCCTCACGTGTTTTTTTTTTGGTGGGGGGGGGGGGGTTTAGGGGTGGGAGTGTCACGGCCACGGTTATGGCCGTGACTCCTTGGGAGCCGCATACAGTTGCCCGCGGTTTGGGTAGTTGTTTCAACCGCAGCTTGAGGCATGATGTTGTTTGCCTCAAGTGCGGTTGCCGCGGACGACAGCTATGTGTGCGGTTCCCTTGGAGTTGTGTGCGTGTGTGTATGCACGTTTGTATGTCTGGTGTGCACTTTGTGTTGTCTGGTGTGCACTTTGACACTTCCCTTCACTGTGGCTGCCCGTGGCAACGTTTGGTATGTTGTACATGTGGTGGCAGTGTCCTGGCCTTCGGGCTGTCACCCTGGACGGCTGCCACCCATGTCGTTGCCTGCGGTAACAGCCACAGTGTAATTAGTTTGGTCACTTCCCCTTTATGCGAGTTTCCCTTCTGTGGTGCTGGAAGGGTTAACTCCCTTCCCAGAACGTCCCGGGGGGATCACCGTTAACGGCACGGTTGGTGGCTTATTCCCCGCCACCGTACCTTCCGTGTCGGTGATTCCTCGTCCCTCTCCATGTTCCCATCTCTGGTCGTTTGCTGGCAGCACTCCGTAAGTGGTCCGGCTGCGTGCTGGTTAGGAGTGTCTGCTGGCAGCGACTGGAGTGGGGACGTGAGTGGAGAGTCCCCTCGTTCATCTCTCAGTGGTTCTCTCCCCTGTGTCGCTGGTGCGGGCTGCAGGCCTCGTCGGACTGGCTGTGTTGTGTGCTGGGAGAGGATGCAGCTGACAGCGACTTTTTGGGAACCGTGTCTGAGAGTGGACGTCCCCTTCTCCCACCCCCTTGTGTTGAGTCCCTCACGTGTTTTTTTTTGGTGGGGGGGGGGGGTTTAGGGGTGGGAGTGTCACGGCCACGGTTATGGCCGTGACTCCTTGGGAGCCGCATACAGTTGCCCGCGGTTTGGGTAGTTGTTTCAACCGCAGCTTGAGGCATGATGTTGTTTGCCTCAAGTGCGGTTGCCGCGGACGACAGCTATGTGTGCGGTTCCCTTGGAGTTGTGTGCGTGTGTGGATGCACGTTTGTATGTCTGGTGTGCACTTTGTGTTGTCTGGTGTGCACTTTGACACTTGGGAAGGGAGTTAACCCTTCCAGCACCACATAAGGGAAACTCACATAAAGGGGAAGTGACCAAACTAATCACACTGTGGCTGTTACCGCAGGCAACGACATGGGTGGCAGCCGTCCAGGGAGACAGCCCGAAGGCCAGGACACTGCCACCACATGTACAACATACCAAACGTTGCCACGGGCAGCCACAGTGAAGGGAAGTGTCAAAGTGCACACCAGACAACACAAAGTGCACACCAGACATACAAACGTGCATCCACACACGCACACAACTCCAAGGGAACGGCACACATAGCTGTCGTCCGCGGCAACCGCACTTGAGGCAAACAACATCATGCCTCAAGCTGCGGTTGAAACAACTACCCAAACCGCGGGCAACTGTATGCGGCTCCCAAGGAGTCATGGCCATAACCGTGGCCGTGACAATAACGGTTCAAAGGGAGCGGACTGAAGAGACCCTAGGACCAAGTTCAGGTCCCAGGAGGGAAAAGGGGGGCTATAAGGAGGAACAGTATGCGCAACCCCTTGAAGAAAAGTCTTCACCATGCTCCGCGTAGCCAGGGTGCGCTGGAAAAAGATCGACAGCACCAACACCTGCCCTTTCAGAGAGCTAAGCGCCAGACCAGAATCTAGTCACGATTGGAGAAAGGAGAGAATATTTGGGAGCGAAAAACACAACGGCGGAAAATACCGGTCTTCACAGAAACTGAGAAATTACCTCCAAGTCCTGTAATAGATTCTGGACGACACCGGTTTCCTGGCCCGAATCATTGTCTGGATGACTTTATCAGGGAAACCTCGCTGTTTCAGAATGGCTGTTTCAACAGCCACGCCATCAAACGACTCGAAATGCTGGTGGAAGACCGGTCCCTGAGAGAGTAGATCTTCTCTGAGTGGAAGGGGCCATGGTGTGTCTCCTAGGAGGTGGATTATTTCAGAGTACCATGCTCGATGAGGCCAGTCTGGGGTGATGAGAATCGTCTGGATGCCCTCCCATTTGTATCCTACGGAGCACTCGAGGAAGGAGAGGGAGAGGCGTAAACACGTACAGGAAGGAGAACCCGTCCCATGGTGCCACCAGAGCGTCTACTGCACACACCTTTGTGTGCGAGAGAAGAAGGCGGGCAGCTTGTGGTTGAATCTGGACACCATGAAGTCCACGTCCGGCTGCCCCCAACGGTGACAGATTTCTGTGAAAACCTCCGGGTGCAGGGACCATTCCCCCGGGTCCACGGTCGTCCGCCTGAGAAAGTCCACCGCCCAATTCTCCACCCCTGGGATATAGACTGCCGACAGGGCTGGTACGTGCTTCTCCGCCCATTGAAGAATCAGCGAGGATTCGGCCATCGACGCTTGACTTCAGGTTCCCCCTTGATGATTGATGTAGGCCACTGCTGTGGCGTTGTCTGACTGTATCCAAATTGGCTGGCCCGTCAGAAGGGGGGACCAATGAAGGAGGGACAGACGAATGGCCCGAAGTTCCAAAATGTTGATTGGCAGTTTGGACTCCGATTGAGACCAAATCCCCTGTACCGTCCAGGGTGGAAAGACTCCTCCCCAGCCCTGAAGACTGGCATCGGTAGAGATTACCGTCCAGGAAATCGGGAGAAAGGATTTCCCCAAATCCAACATTGGTGTGGAGAGCCAACATATGAGTGCCGAGCGCACCATCGGAGCGAGGACTATGGGTTTGTCCAAGGAGTCCGCCGACTTGTCCCAGGACGAGAGGAGTGCCTGGGTGTGAAACTGCGCGAACGACACCGCTTCCATAGTAGCGATCATCATGCCCAGGCGAAAGGATGGGGAACGGTGCTTGAGAAGTAGGCTGACCGCTTGTCGGAGGGTCTGACACTTGTCCCGAGGGAGGCAAACTAAAGCCGCGTCTGAGTCGAGAATTATCCCCAAAAATGTGATGCATGTGGATGGATGTAGGGATGACTTTCGGAAGTTCACTAGCCAGCCAAACTCTGCTAGCGTCTCCAGAGTGATGCGGAGACTGTCCTTGTTGTGAGTGAAGGACGCTGCTAAGAGGATTAATACTTACCCTATGTGCCTACTCACCCCACCTTCTTCCTCTTCTCTTTACCCTCCGGTGGTGGACCAGCAGGGGCACCCCCTCAGCAGCTGGCACATCAGTGGAAGGCGCTGGAATAGTGAAGGGTTAGCTGATCTGGGTGACCCTTGGCTGGTGGGAAGCAGGGGAGCGAGGCTGCCCTGGTCCTCTTTTCTTCTTGGGGGAGGTCGGACGGTGAGCAAAACCTGACACCGGACTCGCTCCCTGGGTAGACAGAGTAGCCAGGCTACTCTGTTTCCCATAAGTAAAGAGGAATAAGAAAAAATAATAAAGCATGATGCCTCCTGCAACACTAAGCTACAACTGAGTTGCTCTCTCCAGACTGGAGGGGGTATAGCCTGCAGGGGAGGAGCTAACACTTTTTTTTAGCCTAGTGTCGCCTCCTAGTGGCAGGAGCAGCTATACCCACGGTCCTGTGTCCCCCAATGAACGAGCGAGAAATTAATTTCCAAAGAATCTCCTATTAGTCTTCAGGGAAAAACGGACGGACGCAACATGGATGTGTGTCAGTGATTTTCACGGACCCATAGACTTCAATGGGGGTGCTTGGTCTGCATCACGGATCAAAGTAGTGCATGTCTCCGTGATTTTTTTACTGACCCTCGGTCAGAGTTCAGCACGAAACCCTATATGTTAAGGAAATTCATTTTTTTTTTAACAATAGATGCCACCATATGGCATCCATTTAACGTACACGTCAAGTCTATACATTAAACGTGGGACAAGAACGTGATGCTAACACAACCTTAGGGGTCATGCACACGACCGTATGTATTTTGCGATCCACAAAACACGGATCCGCAAAAAAAACATTCGTATTGCTTTTTTTTTTTTTGCGGATCCATTGTAACAATGCCTGTCTTTGTCCGTAAAATGGACAAGCATAGAACACATTCTATTTTTTTTTTGCAGAACAGCCATGCGGACATACGGAAACGGAATGCACTGGGAGTCATTTCCGTTTTTTTTGCGGACCCATTGAAATGAATGGTTTGGGCTGCCAAAAAACGGAACAGACACAGAAACTAAATCATTTTAACCAGATAGTGGACACGGTAAAGACAAATCCCCAAAAAACAATGGCAGAATTGCATTTTTTCCTGCTTCCCACTACATTGTATGCAATATTAACTGGTGTCGTCAGAAAGTACAACTTGTCCCGCAAAAAACATTCTCTCCTATAGCTGTGTAAATGGAAAAATAAAAAAGTTATGGCTCTTGGAATGCCGGGAATATAAAACGACTGCACGTGAAAAGGGGCGGACACCGTGGCAACCACCATGCCAACCAGACAACAATTGGAAACTAAGCGAAATTTGAATTAGCAACGAAAAGACAGAAAATAACTGCATCAGGAAGTCGCGGCGACTGTTTTCGGTGCGGCAAAAACAACCCCAACCATCATCCAGCTACTGCATGGCGGTCGGTTGGCACAGTGGTTGGCAAGATGGCCGCCGCATTTCACGTTCAATACCGCTCTCGCGAGATTTGGAGCCGTCATACCGCTCCCAGAATGCTTTGCCAGCCCTCTTCCTGCGCGGCCTGAGGTGAGTGAGACATGGCTGACGAGACCGGCTTTGGGACTTTGCGGTGTAATCCGCTTTCTATCTCCGCCATCCTGTCCCGGGTGGCGGTGGTTGTTGCTGGGGTCTTTGAGTATTATGTCCAGGTGCGGGATGGAGCTGTATGAGGCGAGTGTGTGCGTCGGGCAGAGGCCGCAGGGTAAGCTGGGGATGTGGCCTGTGCTCCGGGTGTCATGGTTGACAGTGAGCCCGTCACCCCCCGCCACCTTCTGCGGTGGTTGAGGCTGATGGCGGACGCTAGGTAGCTGGGATGTACCAAGTGTCCATACTGGCAGGCTCTTATTTATAGTCCTAGCAGTAGGCCCCCTCGTATTCTCTACTTGTTCAGGTCCTTGGTAGTAGAATGCTGTCTTCTGGGACTGTACCATGACAAATATGGGGGGGTGAGTGCTTAGTGTCCCTCCTGTTACGGGGTAGGTTTTTATAGCCGCTGTGATGACTACTTAGGACACCTTTGGAATTAAGGATGAAAACACTCTCAGGTCTGAGCGGCTGTGATCCGTCCTGGGGGCTCCCAGCTGCACTCCTGACGGTGCAATAATAACGTGGTTTCTTTCTACCAGGTAATCTCTGAAAATGGTCCGCTACTCACTTGACCCGGAAAACCCCACAAAATGTAAGTCCTGTCGTCTTCGATGCCGTATGTGTTGCACAGTAGTGAAATAATTCTTGTTCAGCCTGTGAGCATGCTGGGAGTTGTAGTTTCACACTGCCTGAGGGCTGCTGGAGTAATCAAAAACTTTATCTGTGTTCTCCTGCAGCATGCAAGGCCCGGGGGTCCAACCTGCGAGTGCACTTTAAGGTAAGCAAAGGCCAGAAGCTATTTCTCTTGACCCCCAAAACCCGAATCAACATGCATGCCCAGCCTGGAGGTTTATTTCAGTGGGCGAATGGGAATAAGCAGCTGTCGTGTGTGTCCAGCCTTAGATCAGGCCCCAAATCATAGACCTCAGTGCAGTCTTTCTATGGGGGGTGACAACTATGCATGCTGTGTTAGGGCACTTTCACACTAGCGTTATTCTTTTCCGGCGCTGAGTTCCGTCCTAGGGGCTCAGTAACGGAAAATAACTGCTCAGTTTTATCCCCATGCATTCTGAATGGAGAGTAATCTGTTCAGGATGTCTTCAGTTCAGTCACTGACCGGCGTTTTGGACGGAGATAATACCGGCGCATGCTGCGGTATTCTCTCAGTCCAAAATTCCAGATCAGTTGCTGGAATGCTGGATCCAGCATTAATTTACATTGAAATGTATTAGTGCCGGATCCAGAACTAAAAATACTGGAATGCCGGATCCATCCTTCCAGTCTGCGCATGCACAGACTAGTATAAATGTGAAAAAAAAATAGAAACGGATCTGTTTGTTCATATGAAAAACGGAGAGACGGATCCGTTCTTGCAACGCATTTGTGAGACGGCTCCGTCTACAAATGCTGTCCATTTGCATGCAGATTACCGGATCACTCTGCCGCAAGTGTGAAAGTAGCCTTAGGAAAATAGGTCTTCAGAGTTACCAGGTGCATGCTTGGAAACTGCAGCAGCGTTGGTAAAATTCCCCCATTGTGTGTGTTTAGTCACTGAACCCCTTTAGAGGAATGGCGTATGAATTTCTCAGCCCCATAGACGTAAGATCCTGCGCTCTACACTGAGGCATACACGCTGCAAAAACTGTGGATTTGAATGCACTGCCCCTATTTTGTTCTATGCCCACAGGTCTGCAGTATAGAACTGTAGGGACATCTGTTAGACAATATGATATGCCCCCATTGTCTGAGATGGGGATACCCCTTTAAGGTCCCTTTACACGAGACGATACAGCAACAGATTAGGGTCCGTAATTTGGGTCCGCATTCGTTCCGCAATTTGCGGACCTATTCACTTTCAATTGGGCTGGAACGGATGCAAATCCACATTTCCTGGATCCGCATCCGCATTTTCGGGATCCGCAATTTCGTTCCTGAAAAAAATAGAACATGTCCTATTCTTGTCCGCAATTGTGGACCGGAAAAGGCATTTTCTATTAGTGTCTGATGTGCGGTCCGCAAATTGCGGATCGCACATCAGACATTCGCAAAACACTTACGGGCGCGTGAATGGACCCTTATTGGGAATGAACTGTTCCTTCCCAAGAATCTGATGCTCACTGGTGGAGGAGACCGCTGCTGTTACATGCAGTGATCTCCTCCATTGTTTGGGGAGGAGTAATCTCTGCCATTGCTGGTCCCCATACAGACCCGCTGTTTGCCGACAGCAGATCGTGTTTGTGCAGCATAATCGGGTGCTGGCAAACTTCATCGGTTAATCAGCGGTACATTTACACCCCCAGATAATCGTCCTATGAACGCACATTACCAATTATCTTTAAGATTCTTGGCCCATGTAAAGGGCCTTTTAGGGATGTCCTTCTGGATTGGGTGTGATCTGTCTTGTTTGTTTTCTCAGAACACTCGGGAGACTGCTCAAGCTATTAAGGGCATGCACATCCGCAAGGCCACCAAATACTTAAAAGATGTCACTCTGAAGAAGCAGTGCGTTCCCTTCCGTCGTTACAATGGAGGTGTTGGCCGTTGTGCCCAGGTCAGTATGCTGCAGCTTGTTAATCAGTGTGATGTATTGTGGAGGAGGATCCCCGTGTAGAGGCTTTCTATCGGAGTTGCAATGATGACTATCTTAGGACACCTTTGGAATAACCATGAAAACAACCATTATGTTCTGAGCAACTCCAGGAAATTTTACTAAATGTTGTACACTAGTTTAGTGTTTGCTCTTTTTTTTTCTCATATTTAAAGGGGTTTCCTGGGTTTAGAGCTGAACCTGGACATACCATAGTTTCACTCAGGCAGCCCCTCTGATGTTGGCATTGGAGCATCTCATGCTCCGATGCGCTCTCTTGCCCTGTGCTAGATCGCGCAGGGCACAGGCTCTTCTGTTTACAACAACACACTGCCGGGTGGAAGCTTCCACCCGGCAGTGTGTTCGGTGATGTTTACTGGCTCTGATGGACGGGCTTTAGCGCTGCCCTAGCCGTTTTACTGGCTAGGGCAGGGCTAAAGCCCGCCCATCAGTGCCGATAACGTCACCAGGCTTCCTGGCAGCCCCATGGAGAGCCCGGTACGTCATCGGAACTCTTGAAAATGCCTTTGCCCTGTGAGATTTAGCACAGGGCAAAGGATAGCATCGGAGCATGAACTGCTCCGATGCTCAAGTCAGGGGGGGGGGGGCTGCCAGGGTGAAAATGGAGGTATGTCCGGGTTCAGCTCTGAACCCGGACAGCCCCTTTTTAAAGGGTTTTTCTGGTTTCGTATATTGCCGACCTATCTTCAATGTCAGATTGGTGGGGGCCTGACTGCTGGTATGAAGAGAATGCAGCGCTAATACAAGCTGTGTTCCCTTCACTGTTTACTTGCTTGCCCTAGGCAGGTGTAATTACAGCGTCTGTCCAATTCTGTTAACCAGAATTTAAATGAATGGTGCGGGGGAGATGTAATTACACCTTCTCTCCGTGGGAGTCGGACACCCGTCGATCTGATATTGATGACCATCCTGAAGATAGGTCATCAATATAGGAGAACCGGACACCCCTTTTAAATGCAGTCTGGGGGCAGGTCTGTAAAGCTGTGCCCTGGTCACATAAGGGGCCACCGAGTCGCAGAACCTTAGCATTTTGTCCAGGTAACTTCTCAGCAGTATATATGTATGTAGTGGTCAAAGAACAGCTCTTCAGTAGTTCACCATACAGAGAACATATCTGCTCTATTTTGTTTTAGTTTAAGGATTCCTGATGCAGTTTTGGGAGACAAAACCAGTGGTATCAAAACAGAAGTCTTATCTGTCCTTTTATACTTTCTCTCCTTTTATGATCGACATCTGATTTTTGGCTTCAAAAACTGCAAGATAGTTTGCCATGGGGCCATACCCTCAAAGTTTAATGCACCTGGTTTGTTTCTTGCCAACCCCATTTCTTGACCCCTAATAGTGATTAGCAGAAGACGGTTTCACAGGAGAAAAGTGGTATAACATGGCTCATGTTCAAGTGAATAGATGACTGTTATCCAGGGGACTACAGCCTCTGGCACTTCACTACTGTGGTGGATCTACAATTCCCGGCATGCACACTTTCTTTGCTGTTCTTAGAAGTACCATATATGTGAATGAAGCATGCTGGGAGTTGTAGTTTCACAACAGCTGACATGCCAGAGGTTGCTGACCCCCCTCATGTAACTCATGGGGGGGTGGGTATGGGTTCCTGAGATGAGACCCCCTGTATTAGCTATGTGGATAAGGGTTGTTCTGATGGTACTGCCACTTGTTAAAGGGAACCTGTCACCGGAATTGTGTATAGAGCTGAGGACATGGGTTGCTAGATCGCCGCTAGCACATCCGCAATACCCAGTCCCCATGAGCTTTTTGTGTTAAAAAAAAAGATACATATGCAAATTAACCTGAGTCCTGTCCCTCAGATGAGTCCAGCGTGAAGGAGCCCAGCACCGCCCCGCATCCTTAGAATCTCCTCCTTGCTCCCTGACGTCAGAAAGCTAAAGCGCCTTAATCTCGCGATGCGCGAGCTAGCGCATGTGCAGTTCGTTCCCTGAGGCTGATGCCAGCACAGGGAAGCAACAACTGACGACACTGTGCATGCGCTAGCTCGAGCATCGCGAGATTACGGCACTCTAGCTTTCTGACGTCGGGAAGCAAGGAGGAGGTTCTGAGGATGCGGGCCGGCGCTGCACTCATATCAGACTAATTTCCATATGTATCAAATAAAAAATTTTTACACAATAAAAGCACACAGAGCTATGGGGACTGGGTATTGCAGATGTGCTAGCAACCCATGTCCTCGGCTCTATACCCAAAATCCCGGTGACAGGTTCCCTTTAAGAATCTTCATACTGAGTGTGTAGACTCCCAGGTAATAGATCAAACTGTCATTGTGGTGCCCAAGAGTTCATGCTGGTGGAGTTTTGAGTAGTCCTTGGTTTGGTGACTGCTGCTTTTAATGGTGTGGTGACAGTTTATATCCATAAGGATTTTAGCTTATTTTCTTATTTTTCTTGCAGGCCAAGCAGTGGGACTGGACACAGGGACGTTGGCCCAAGAAAAGCGCAGAATTCCTCCTGCACATGTTAAAGAACGCAGAGAGCAATGCAGAACTGAAGGTAGATCGTGCTTTACATCTTTTCTGGCTGTGGCCAACATACCAGTCTTAATTATAAGGATTAGACCATGAACAACTTTATTTTTATTTTTTTCCCACCCAAATAAACTTTTAATTGCTGGGGTTCCCGCCAATAAAAAAAAGAAATGGATGTCTCCTAAGCCCCCTGTGTGAATGGAGCGGTAGTGTTCGCTTAGAACCCTGTGCTCTCTTCACTTCTGTGGAACAGTCCCATTTAGAGTACCTGCACACTGTACGGATCAGATGCATTTTTCTACAAGGATTCTCGTATGTGTTTTATTTTAAAAATCTTTCTTTCTTTTTTTTTTTGTGGACTGTATGTGGAACCATTCATTTCAGTGGATCCACAACAAATACGGAAGGTAATCTGTGTGCATTCTGTTTCCGTATGTCCGTTCCGTAAAAAAAAAATGTCCTATTGTCCGCATTATGGACAAGTATAGTACTGTTCTTTTAGGGGACAGCTGTTCCGTTCTGCAAAATACAGAATGCACACGGACGTCATCCATATTTTTTGTGGACCAAGAAATACATATGGTTGTGTGTATGAGCCCTAATACAGTAACTGCAAATTATGAGATGAGACAAATATCATGTACCACAAATATGTGGTTTTTGAAATTGTTTGTGCGACTTCTTCTTTTTGTGTGCAGATTTCACCCTTTTTATTACAAGGGTAAGATCTGCTGCAAAACCGCATTGTATCCGCACCAAAAAGGTTTTTGGTTTGGAAACGCACAAATCCACACGAAAAAAGCTCAGATTTTCTGTTTTGATGTCTGTACTGGTGTGCAGGTACCCTTACAGTGAAAGGAGCTGTGATCGCACTAGTACTCCATTCACACAGGGCACTCCTGTAAACTGCACAATGTGTGAATACTGGTGGCAATGATGACCATCTTAGGACACCTTTGGAATGAAACATGAAACCAATCTTTGTTCTGAGCCTCCAGTATTCATTCATTTCATCATTTATTTATTTTTTATTTTGTTTCTGTCCTCATATTGGAGATGCATAGATGTATGTGTATATAGATAAATAATGCTGAGTGTTTGTTCATGTTCCTTTTGATTCCCAGGGTTTGGATGTTGATTCTCTGGTCATCGAGCACATTCAGGTGAACAAGGCCCCCAAGATGCGCAGGCGAACCTACCGCGCTCACGGTCGCATCAACCCTTACATGAGCTCCCCCTGCCACATTGAGATGATTCTGACCGAAAAGGAGCAGATCGTCCCCAAACCAGAGGAGGAAGTTGCTCAAAAGAAAAAGGTGATCTTGGGTTTTGTGCTTTACGCTGCCAAGGTGTTCCGTTACTGGGATGGGGCAGATGTAGAATTGCCTCCATGTTAAAGGGGTGTTCTGGCAGAATTATGTGCCGATCTACTGGTTAGGTGTGGGATGCTAAATTGGTGGGGGACCGACTGCTGGATTGCCCATAACAGGAGACTCCTGCTCCACCACTAGCTGCAAGACTGATGAGGAGGAGTTTGGATTGTCAGTTGAGAATGCACCCTATAGCTCCATTCACTGCCTATAGCACTGAAGGAACAACTGGGTACTGTAGCTTTCATGAGTGGTTTTCTTGTATTGCTGGAGTTCATATCTTGTACTCCAGTAACATTAGCAGTGGCATTCATAATTTTCCTGGTAGCTCATCCAGCCTAAAGAGGACTTGCTCAAACTTTTTAACCTGTTAGTGGCACCAATAAGTTTTACTTTGTTCACAAACTGGCCTTAGGCTAGGCCCCTCCTTTTATATGGTGGTCTAGTCAGGGATGCTCAACCTGCTGCCCTCCAGCTGTTGTAAAACTACAACTTGTGCTCTGCTGATAGCTGTAGGCTGTCTGGGCATGCTGGGAGTTAGTTTTGCAACAGTTGGAGGACCGCAGGTTGGGCATCCCTGGTCTAAGTGCTGAACGGGTCTCCCATGGAGCACTGGGCTTGTGCTCTAAAGGCCTCGACAGGCAGAAGTGCCGATCCAGGTCATACTCCCTTAGATGCTACAAACAATAGCGACCACTGCATCTAAGCGGTTTAAAGGTAGGGAGCTCATTCTGTAAAAAAAAAAAAGCCGTCATATAGCTATGTTGATGGAAAAATTAGGTAAAAAAATGCTTGGTCACTAATGGCTTAAGTGTGGGCACTTTCCTCAATTGGCACTGCTTCACTGAGTTGTCTGGTATTTGTCTATATGGTGCCCCCCCACTGTAATGTCAGCTGTGCCTGGCTTTTGTTCCCAGGTCAGTATACTGAGGCTCTCTAACCAGGGTGAAGTATGGCGGCTCTTTCAGATATTACAGGTTATGGAGGAGGATCACTGTGTAGAGGCTTTCTGTCGGAGTTGCAATGATGACTATCTTAGGACACCTTTGGAATAACCGTGAAAACAACTATTATGTTCTGAGCAACTCCAGAGTGCAGGTTCACCAAGCTGTGCAATTGTCACACAGACAAAAGGGTCCATCTAAGTGGAAAATTTTGCTGTCGCCTCTCCTGACGTGTCAGTTTTAGTAACTACTTGCATTTCATATGAAATAACAAGAATAGAAGCCGTATAATTATGACTGCTGTGCCATTCCTTTGTTCCTGCTAAAAGTTAAAGGTGGTTTTGACAGGTGCAATTAGTTACTAAACCGGACATGTCTGTCAGGAGTGGACAGGTCCTCATTAAAGGAGGTGTCTGAGATCTTGATCCTGAGTCCATCAATATCAAATGTGCAGAGGTCAGAGAGCGTGCACCCCTGCCGGTCAGCTGTTTTGCAGTAGCTTCAGCAGAAGAAATACACCTGTCCATTGTGTTGTGGAGCTGGTGGTAGCTGCAGTGTTTTGTTCACTTCAGTACACTATACAATACTGTATTTAGTTCCAACCTTTTAAGAGGCTTTTTTTTAACCTATTTTTATTTGAGAAAACAGCAGGAAGTACTTGACAAAATATAAATATGACATCAACATACATATTGTCAGTACAAAGCCAAGGATGTAGCACATCATGGGAATAAACAAAGTCTGTATATCAGATATAAATCCCACTGTATTGCAATCCCAAATGGGTTTACCCCTTCATACAAAAATCATGAAAAAAAATGTGTATGTGTTCTCCACACTGCAGAGGCATTGGTAGATGGGCTTGTAATTGTGAAAAACTAATGTCAATAGTAGTGTAGTTTTATTGTTTCTTTCCTAAAAGTGACACTTGCCATTTTTGTCTTGTAGATCTCTCAAAAGAAGCTGAAGAAGCAGAAACTCATGGCTCGGGAGTAAAAGTGAAATGTACAGAAATAAATTGCGCCCTTCTAAATCCTGTTTGTGTTTTTAATATTTTCGGTATGTTTCACCTGCGTACTGTCAACTCTGGGTTCCTAGGAAAGCGTATCGGGGCTGTCCTAGTTTAGAACAGATGTAAGCAAAGGGACCCTGCAGATATGTTTTGCTACCCCCTAAAAATGACAAAATAATCACTTGTTTTTTTCTGCCAGGTTTTGCACACAGTGCCCTTAACAAAAATGGCGTAAACTTAGATCGGTCATCTAGACCTGCAGCAGATTTATCAGAGGCTATATCTGGTGCAGGGACAGACACTTTTCTTTGATGCCTTACTGCATATTGGTTGGATTACAGATATATTTGTTTTTTTAGAATTGTCACAATTTGGGTGCAAAATGGCATATAATACAATCTGCCCCTTATCTCAACACAGGGGTTGGTTTGTAGAGGCAAGTGTGGAAACCGTAAATGCTCGGCAGATAGATTTTTCGTACAGACACATTACTATAAATTGGAGCCAGGGAGTTACCACTGTTTTCTTCATGCCGTTTTTTCCTTATCGAGAAGGTGGTGTTAAAAGTGAAGAGCTCCAGCATGCTGCATTTTTCAAAGGGGGAATAAAAAAAGTAAAAACAGAAAAAATCAACAAAAACACCACGGGCAAGAAAAAACAGACTTGTATGTCCTGCATTTCATGTTTCCCATTGACCAGGGGTACTCAAGTACTTTTTGTAAGGGTACACATACCTAGGTCTGCTGTAGGATGAATATCTGAGCTGCAAGAGAAAAAAAAAATTAGAGGGATGGCACCATTTTTTCCACAATAACCCACACATGTAATTTCCCCCTAATCCCTTTTCTGCCACCTAACAATGATGCCCCTCAGTATAATATACCTTTAGTGCCCTCTCACAGCAGTGTGATCCTTTGGTGCCTGACACATTGCAATTCCTCCTTGGTGCCTCTCCACACAGTATGAAACTTCTAAGTGCCCACTCACAGCAGGGTGATCCCTTAAGAGTCCCCCTTAAATGTAGAACAGTTTGTGTCCATCCAGGGGAAGGCAAAAAAAAAGGTAGACAATTTTTCCTAAATTTAGTGGAATAAAATTTTATTCCTGACTCCAATTAGAATAACTCCCTGGATCAACAACCCTTTTCCAGAAATCTATAACCAGTAATATTACACTCCAGAAACACATCCAGGCCCCTCTTGAACTCTTCTATTGTACTCACCATCACCACCACCTCAGGCAGAGAGTTCCATAGTCTCTCTGCTCTTACTGTAAAGAATCCTCTTCTATGTTAGTGTACAAGCCTTATTTTCTCCAGACCCAGAGGATGTCACCTCGTCACAGTCCTGGGGATAAATAGATGATGGGAGAGATCTCTGTACTGCCCCCTGATATATTTATACATGGTTATTAGGTCTCCCCTCAGTTGTCTTTTTTTTTTCTAAAGTGAATAACCCTAATGTTGATAATCTTTCAGGGTACTGTAGTTGCCCCATTCCAGTTATTACTTTAGTTGGCCTCCTCTGAACCCTCTCCAGCACTATGTCTGCCTTGTTCACAGGAGCCCAGAACTGTACACAGTCCTCCATGTGGTGTCTGACCAGTGATTTGTAAAGTGGTAGCATTTTGTTCTCATCACTGGCATCTATGCCCTTTTTGATGCAAACCATTATCTTATTGGCCTTGGCAGCAACTGCCTGACACTGGTTTCTACAGCTTAGTTTGATGATCACTAAAATTCCTAGGTCCTTCCTTTTCCATGTCAGTGTTTTACCATTTAGTATGTACGGATGACTTGCATTATTCCTTTCCCATGTGCATAACCTTACATTTGTCGTCTGCCACGTATCTGTCCAAGACTCTAATCTATCCAGATCCATCTGTAGTATGTATACTGTCCCCTGTAGAGTGTGTGTGTGAGATATATATCCTTGCAAAAGTATTCTGCCCCTTGACTTTTTTCATTACAGCCTTAAGTTCAATGTTTTGTTAATCTGAATTTTGTGATGGATCAGAACACAATAGTCTAAGTTGGTGAAATGAGAAAAATATATACATAAAACTATTGTTTAGAAATAGAAAACAGAAAATTTACATGTGCATATGCATTCAGCCTCTGTTGGGAAGCCCATAAAAAGCTCTGGTGCAACCAATTACCTTCAGAAGTCACATAATTAGTGAAATGATGTCCACCTGTGTGCAATCTAAGTGTCACATGATCTGTCATTACATATACACACCTTTTTTTGAAAGGCCCCAGAGGCTTCAACACCTAAGCAAGAGCATCACTAACCAAACACTGCCATGAAGACCAAGGAACTCTCCAAACAAGCAAGGGAAAATGTTGTTGAGAAGTACAAGCCAGGGTTAGGTTATAAAAATATCTTAATCTTTGATGATCCCCAGGAGCACCATCAAATCTCTCATAACCAAATGGAAAGAACATGGCACAACAACAAACCTACCAAGAGATGGCCGCCTACCAAAACTCTAAAGACCGGGCAAGGAGGGCATTAATCAGAGAGGCAGCACAGAGACCTAAGGTAACCCTGGAGGAGCTGCAGAGACCGGAGTATCTGTACATAGGATGACAATAAGCCGTATGCTCTATAGAGTGGCCAGAAGAAAGCCATTACTTTCAGCTAAAAACACGTGGGAGACTACCAAAATGTATGGAGGAAGGTGCTCTGGTCTGATTAGTCTAAAATTGAACTTTTCGGCCATCAAAGAAAACTCTGTCTGACACAATCCCAACACATCACATCACCCAAAGAACACCACAGTGAGACATGGTGGTAGCAGCATCATGCTGTGGGGATGTTTTTCAGCAGCTAGACTGCGAAACTTGTCAGAATTGAGGCAAAGATGGATGGTGCTAAATACAGGGATGTTCTTGAGCAAAACCTGTACTATTCTGTGTGTGATTTGAGGCTAGGACAGAGGTTCACCTTCCAGCAGGACAATGACCCCAAACGCACGGCTAAAGCAACACTTGAGTGGTTTAAGGGGAAACACGTAAATATGTTGGAATGGCCTAGTCAAAACCCAGATCTCAATCCAATAGAAAATCTGTGGTCAGACTTAACGATTGCTGTTCACAAGTGCAAACCATCCAACTTGAAGGAGCTGGAGCAGTTTCGCAAGGAGGAATGGGCAAAAATCCCAGTGGCAAGCTCATAGAGATTTATCCAAAACGACTTGGAGCTGTCATTACCTCAAAAGGTGGCTATACAAAGTATTGACTTTAGGGGGGTGAATAGTTATTCACATTGACTTTTTCTGTTATTTTGTCCTATTTGTTGCTTGCTTCACAATAAAAAAAATTAAAAAAAAATCTTTAAATGTTCTGTAAATTAAATGATGCAAATCCTCAAACAATCCATGTTAATTCCAGGTTGTGAGGCACCAAAATACGAAAAAAGTAGAAAACCCTCAAACAGTTTACCCACAACAGATGTTAAATTTACCAATCTATAGTTTCCTGGCTCTGCTTTTGACCCCTTTTTGAATATTAGCACCAATCCTGTGGAACACTTCCTGTCAATATAGAGTCCTTAAATATCAGACATAAAGGTCTGTCTATGACATTACTTAATTCTCTTAGTATACGAGTGGTGTATGCCATCTGGTTCCGGTGATTTGTCTATTTTTTATCTATCACCTTTTTAAGATGCAGCTAAACTTTTTCCTGAGTCAGACAGGCCACGTTTAATGAGGTTACTTTGACGCTCTGCATTTCATTTGACTGTTCATGTTCCTCACTGAATATAGTGAAGAAAAAAATATTTAATAGCTTTGCTTTCTCCTCATCACTCTCTGCAACTCCCCCCTCATCACTCTTTTAAGGGGCCAACAATTTCAGGTTTAAACTTTTGCCATTTACATAATTGAACATTTTAGGGCAATGTATCTCTCGTCTCCAGTTTGGTTGCTTTTATGTGTTTTTTATATATTCTATATTTTTCCTTCTAGTTTTTCAATGCTTTCTTGCGATCTTCCTGTTTTAGTAAGTTTAATGCTTTCTTTTTGTTCATTGTTCCATTTACATTTCTATTTATCCACATTGTTTTTTTTTTTTCTTGTTTCTCGTCCTTTTATTCTCATACGGCAGTGATGGTGAACCTTTTAGAGACAGAGTGCCCAAACTGCAACCAAATACCCACTTATTTATCGCAAAGTGCCAACACGGCAATTTAACCTGAATACCAATATAGTATATCTTCCATGTACTTTATCATTTAGCTATAACAGCTTTCAGTGCGCTGCCTGTGCTGTTCATAGTGCGTCCTGTGCTGATGAATGGCAGGAAAAGTCTAAAGCATATTGGTACGCCATAGATTTTTCCAAGGCGCGAGTGCCCGCAGAGAGGGCTCGGAGTGCCGCCTATGGCACCCGTGCCATAGGTTCGCCATCACTGTCATACGGTATGTACCTCTCACAATTTGGCCTCTTTCACACAAACGATACGGATTTGCTCAGGGTGCGTTCAGTGAAACTCGCACCATTTTGCAAGCAAGTTCAGTCAGTTTTGTCTGCGATTGTGTTCAGTTTTTTCCACGCGGGTGCAATGCGTTTTGATGCGTTTTTTACACGCCTGTTAAAAAACACTGAAGGTTTACATACAACATCTCTTGGCAAACATCAGTGAAAAACGCATTGCATCCGGACTTCCGGATGCAATGCGTTTTTCACTGAAGCCCCATTCACTTCTATAGGGCCAGGTCTGCGTGAAAAATGCAGAGTATAGAACATGCTACATTTTTCACACAACGCAGAACTGATGAGTGAAGGTAAACACATGTACACAGACCCATTGAAATAAATGAGTCAGGATTCAGTGTGGGTGCTATTCATTCACGTCACGCATTGCACCCGCACGGAAAACTTGCTCGTGTGAAAGGCCTTAGAGTTTAGGATCTTTAAAAAAAATAAAATCCCATTTTGTGGATGCATTCCTACTCCCGAGGACGTTGTCCTAGTTAGTGAGGCCAATGGCCTCTCTTAGCTGATCAGACTTTGTTTTTTGGAAGTTTGGTGTGATGTCTCCTTAGGTGGCGCTCCACACCGAGTAATGCCTCTAAGTGCCCCCACAGTAGGCCCCTTAGATGGCCGCCACACACAGTTATGCCCCCTTTACTCGCCCCCTGATATGACTCCTAGCGGACAGCAGGGGAATGGTGGGCTGACGGCTCCCTGCTTTACATAATAATCAACCGGATCTGTGTCCTCAGGGTGCAGATACAGTTAATGTAGGACATGCAGGGGTCCGGACAACTGGCAACCACGGTCCGCCAGTTCAGTACCCTGCCATAGACCTTTAGCTAACATCTAAAGCTGGTGTTTTTACTGTAAAAACACTTAAAACCTGTGACAGCACCCTAAGCTTGGTGTCTCACTCGAAAAAGATCCCACAGCAAACATTATGGTGTATTCAGAGGATAGGTGATAAAGGTATGATGGCTGGGACCCCCACTGATCACTAGAACATAAAAGCTTCTTTACTTTGCTATACTGAGTGGACTATTGTCAGGAAGGACGCTCAGCTCTCTCCATCAGTCCTTTGAATCGAGCAATAATGTGCATGCATGGTCATCTCTTCATTCATATTCTTCAGGCTGGGGGCTCAGGACTCCTTAGTGATCATGCATTTATCACCTTTTGGGGGGGATAGGTAAACTGTTATGATGGCTAAATGTTTTTGATGGGTCCGTTTCATTGACTTTTCTATTGCAGGTCATCCCCCACCTCCCAGGTCATAGTTCAAAATATTGAATTTGCTCTAGATAGGTTCTTCTGTCCTCCAGTGTGGAGCAACACTAAGGACCGAATATAACAGTAAAACCACTGTGACAGTGAAGTAACATTGATTATCCCATGACACTGGTGCCCGTCAAGGGGTGAGATATATTAGGCAAGTGAAAAGACATTCTTGAAGTTGATGTGTTGGAAAATAAATAAAAATGGGAAAATGAGAATGACTGATGAGGGACAAATTGTGATGTCTAGATGAAAGGGCCAGAGCATCTCCAAAATGTCTGGACTTTTGGGATGTTCCCAGCATGTAGTGGTTAGTGGAGTGGTCCATGGAAGGACAATCATTGAACTGACGACAGGAACATGGGCCACTCATTGATGTGCATCTGGAGTGAAGTCTAGCCTGACTGGTGTGATCCTACAGAGGAACTCCTGCAGAACAAACTGCTGGAAAGAGTTCTTGCTGTCTGTTAGAAAGAAGTCAGTACCCGCAGGACATTGCAGCTTGCTGTGTTGCTGCAGACTGGTATGCTGACCCCTGGGCATTTGGAAAAAGCGCCTACAATGGGCATGTGATCATTAAAACTGGACCACAGGGCAAGAGATGGCATCAGGAGGAACTATGGAAAGAAGACCAAGCAAGTGGATGTAGTGTGATGTTTTGCTGGTAACCTTTTGGTACTGGCATCATGTGGATGTGTCACGTTCCACCTACCTGAACATTGTACAAGACAAGTACCCACCTTCATGGCAGTGGTACTCCCTAATAGCAGTGGTCTCTTTCAGTAAGATAATACCTGGCTACAGTGGCATGATGTAGGGAAGTGCTGCATCGCGCCCTCCCCCCTCGCTTCTCACCCCGCCATGCTGTGTTCTGTCCTGCCCGCATGTCGCAGCTGCTCCTGAGTGCCGGGAGTGCAACATACCGGCTGAACATATTGATGGTCGGTGGAAGTGCTGGATGTCTGGTCGGTGTCTCGTGGGCATGTGGTGTGCCGGGAATCCGCTTGTTCCCTCTGGTCTCCCTGATTTTGCCGCCTTCTGTTCTCCGCTCTCTGGTGGTCCCCGAATGAAGGTTTGAAGTGGTTTCTATGTGTGTCTCCTCGGCTCCCTCCTGCTTTCACAGTTAGCCCAACCCTTCTTCAATTTCTTCATTTACTTCCCGATCTCCACTGTGGATTTTGAGGTATCTGCATGTTCTTCTCTTGCAATTCCTGATTTTTGTGCTCTCCTTGATCCTGTCACTGGACTTATGTTTCCTTAGCTATGGAAGAACTGTGGTGGTCTGTCTTTATAGCATAGGAAGACCAGTGAGATTTGGCCGTTTATTTTTTTTAGTTTATTTTTATTAATCTGTTTTTAATACCAGATGGAAGAGTAAAGTATAATTAAAGACAAGGGGAGGAACTCCCTATGAAATAAGATAAAGTAGGAGAAGTGGGAAAGTAGGGGGGGGGGGGAGAGGAAAAAAATATATATAAGGAAACGAAAGAGAAAAAATTAGAAAAATGGAGCCGAAGCAAAATAGGCAATCAGGGGACCACTCGTCCTTAAAAATAGGGCAGAAACCACTGGACTCGATCAGTTTCTAAAATCCCCAAGTGTAACTACAAGAACAGGACAAAAAGAGACACAAGATTCCAATGTTAAAAAGAATGTGGGACCGAGAGTGGAAGAAGTATTGGATGACTTCTCCCAGGATGAGGGGGCGGAGAGGGAAGAAGTAAATGCTTTGTCTAGTGTTGAACCTTCTCCATTAAAGGGAATCTGTCACCATTGCCACGTTCACTAAAGTACCTTATTTCCTGCAGTCTTCTTACTTTATTTCGTTTTGTCCTTTTGATAAAAAAAAAAGCCCTTTTTCTTATATGCTAATGAAGCTCCAAGGTGCTCAGAGGGGCGTTTTTTCCCTCACTGGTGCCCAGTGATGCCCCCCTGCAGTGCCCAGCCCGCCTTAATTTGAATCCCAAGAATGCCTCCTGATCCTGAAATAACCTCCCACAGCCCCAGCAAACTGTTCCGCCCCCTCCCCACGTCATCGTCTACCTTCTAGAAATGCCCCGTCCTTCTTCCTGTCGGCGGCAAGAAATCTTGCACAGGCGCAGTACCGCCTGCGCGATCATCAACCTCCTCAGGGCAACAGCCTCAAAAGTCTCACTGGGCATGCGCCGAGCCCAGTGACTTAATCTGAGCGCTGTTGCCCTGAGGAGGTTCATGATCGCGCAGGCGGTACTGCGCAAGATTTCTGTCCGCCGACAGGAAGAAGGACGGGGCATTTCTAGAAGGTGGGGAGGGGGCAGAACCGTTCGCCGGGGCTGTGGGAGGTTATTTCAGGATCAGGAGGCGTTCTTGGGATTCAAATTAAGGCAGGCTGGGCTCTGCAGGGGGGCGTCACTGGGCACCAGAGAGGAAAAAAACGCCCCTCTGGGCACCTTGGAGCTTCATTAGGATATAAGAAAAAGGGCTTTTTTATGAAAAGGACAAAACGAAATAAAGTAAGAAGACGACTGCAAGAAATAAGGTACTTTAGTGAACGTGGCAATGGTGACAGCTTAACATGCTAAAAGCAGGTGACGGATTCCCTTTAAAGGAAATCTTGGCTGTGGTTAAAAAAAATGGAGAACTGATACAATAATCGTTAATTTCGAACGATAATTTGTTTTCCCTTAGTCCTAACAGCAGCACAGATGGGGTTAACTGCCCCCTGTGGACTGGTAGGACCGGCGGAATTTTAATGAGCCGAAAAGAACCAATGAAAAAACTCCAGCTCCCATAGAGGGAGGGGATCACCCCCCAGCCCACCGTGTCTATAACAAGAATGTACTTAGGGTGGGAAAATTTGTGTGCTGCTGTTAGGACTAAGTGAAAACGAATTATCGTTAGAAATTAACGATTCCCTTACGTCCTACCAGCAGCACAGATGGGGAGATAGTGATATGGTTCTGATTCTGGATCTGACAATAGCCAGGAAAGAGTTGATGTATTGCTCCGAATGGTATAAAATGATTGGCATACGTACGCCTCGTGAGAGATCACACACAGACTGTCACAGAGAAGTCAATGCTAGATGTCCTGTTTATTAATCAGATTACATGATTTCTTATAGCAGAAAAAGAGGAACTTTATGACTCGGCTAATTTAATGATCTAATTGTCACATTACTAAGTCCCATGACAACGTATCACATTATCATTCCATACTTTAGCAATGTCAGCACTATGTCAGCAATTTCAATATCATAAAGTGTTTAGTAAGGGATTATTAAGGGAGCTGGCTGCTACTTCAGGGGCCATTTTGTTAAGCAAACTGTTAGATATAATACAAGCAAGTATACATTTGATACTAGATATATGATTCCACAACAATAGCAAGAAGAATCCCCTAGGGAGGGTCCCCATGCCTGGCAGAAGTAAGAACTGTCTGCCCGAAGGCCGAAAACTCTGCTACCTTAGCATCTATTCTATAATGAGAGATAAAGGTTGATTCAGAGCTCCAGGAAGCCGCCTTACAGATCAACTCTAAGGGGAGAAGGCTTCTCTCCGCAACAGAGGTTGCAACGGCCCTAGTAGAATGGGCCCTCACAAACTCCGGAGGATCTAAAGATTGGGACATAAAAGCCTCCCTGATGGCTTCCCTGACCCAGCGACTAATAGTAGCTTTAGACGCTTTACGGCCTTTAGACTTACCGTCAAACAGGATGAAGAGGTTCTCATCTATCCTGAACTCCCTGGATCTATCCACATAGACCTGGAGGCATCTCGAGATGTCCAGTGGATGTCTAACTGGAACATCAGAGGAGGAGGTGGAGAATAACACAGGTAGAGAGATTACCTGGTTAACATTTTGAAAAGTTGGAACCTTAGGTCTAAAATAAGGTAAAAATTTCAGAAGGACTCTGTCCTGTAAAAAAATGATATATGGATGCATTGCAGAAAAAGCTTGCAGCTCAGAGATTCTCTTGGCTGAGCTTATAGCCAGAAGAAAGACCACTTTAAGAGTTAAGAATTTAAAGTTTGCCTCCTCCAAAGGTTCAAAGGTGGGGAGATGCTAACCCCTTGAGAACTACTGATAGGTCCCATTGGGGAACGGGTTTCAGTATTGTAGGCTTCAATCTTTCAGCTCCCTTAAGGAAGCGTTTGATGAGCGGGTCCCGAGAGTATGGTCTGTTGAGACAGGCCGAGATGGCAAAGACTTGAACCTTCAGGGTAGATGGGGAGAGACCTTTATCTAGTCCATCCTGAAGGAACTGTAATATCGCAGGAAGGGGCGGATCTGCAGACGCCACCTGGTTGGAACTACACCATGACGTGAATATCCTCATAATCCGGGAGTAGGCCTTCTTCGTAGACTCTGCTCTGGAATGCGACAGGGTTCTCAGGACCGACTCAGAGAGCCCTCCCACTCTGGGAAGGGACTGATCAACCTCCAGGCTGTCAGGTTGAATCTGGGCAGAGATGAGTGTTCCACGACACCAGGGTCTGCTCCGGGGGGAGTCTCCAATATTGTTCCCGACTCATCTGAATGAGCTGGGTATGATGGCTATTACCGGGGCCTGATCCTGACGGATTTTCATCAATACCCTCGGTATCATGGAAAAAGGAGGGAAGATGTAAGCCAGCCTGAACCTCCACGGTATCGTCAGAGCATCTATCGCCAGTGGGTTGTCCTCCCTGTATAGGGAACAGAGCCTCTGCACCTTGGCGTTGAACCTGGTTGCCATGAGATCCACCTCTGGCATGCCCCATTTGTGGACTAACTGCCTGAAGATCTCCGGATGTAGTGACCACTCCATGGTCGGTAAGCCGCGACTTAGGCGATCCGCAATGATGTTGAGGGAGCCTCGGATGTGAGTGGCAGATAGATGGGATAGGTTCAGCTCTGCCCACTGCAGAATTACCCTGATCTCTGAAAGAAGGGGTAAGGATCTTGTGCCTCCCTGCTTGTTTATATAAAGCACTGCAGTCATGTTGTCTGACTGGACTTTCACTGCCTTGCCCCGGATCTGAGGGGCGAAGTGGAGGAGGGCTAGCCGGATAGTGCGCATCTCGCGGAGATTCGAAGAAAGATGCCGCTCCTGAGGAGACCGAGATCCCCGAACTGGGGATCCGTCTAAATGGGCGCCTCAGCCTACAAGGGACGTGTCTGTTGTCAATATGAGCCAATCTGGTTGGGTCATAGACTTTCCCGCTGGCAGATGGAACAACCATCTGAGGGAATTCCTGGTTTGGTTGGATAGGGAGCACAGGGAATCTAGCCCCGCAGGGCTGCCGTTCCATTTGTCTAAGACCTCCTATTGAAGAGGACGGAGGTGCCATAAAGCCCAAGGGACTGCATCTGCAGCCGCTGACAAGAGTCCCAGTATCTTCATGAGAGTCCGGATGGAGACTCGATGTGGGACTGAAAGGATCCTCGCCAGGTCCTGAATCCGCGCTCTTCTTTCTGGCGTCAACTGGAGGGCCATCTCCAGAGAGTCGACCACGAATCCTAAGTAATGGATTGAAGTCGATGGGCTCACATTCGACTTCTGCCAGTTGATCATCCAGCCTAGGCGGAGCAGAAAGGAAATTGCGACATGAAGATGATGGGTAAGTATTGGAACTGAAGAGGCTAGAAGAAACCAATCGTCCAAGTAGGGAACAATGGTCAGTCCCTGAAGTCTCAGAGCTGCCACCACCGACACTACCACCTTGGTGAAGATAAGAGGGGCAGACGAGATTCCGAAAGGGAGGGCGGCAAACTGACCTGCGCACTCCTGAAATCTGGACCGTGATCCTGAGAAATTTCCGAGAGGAGGGGTGGATCGGGATGTGGAGGGAAGCATCCTTGAGGTCCAGAGTAGCCATCACGTCTCCAGGGTTGAGGATGTGGCTGACTGACCTTATGGTTTCCATCCGGAACCTGGTTCTCCTTACGAATCGATTGAGAAATCTCAAATCTATGATCATCCGGAGATCTCCTGTTTTCTTGGGCACCAGGAATACTGGAGAATAAATCCCTAGACCCCTCTTCCCTGCCGGTACCTCCTCCAGGGCTCCCTTGGAAATGTAGTCCTGAATATAGGACTCAAGGATCCTCTGTTTGGCAGGCAGAAAACTTCGAGTAGCGATGAATCTTTCTGGGGGGAGAGAAACGAGATCTATTAGATAACGGTCAGAAACTATGCTTTGAACCCAGGAGTCTGAAATTTCCTGGGCCCATACATGTTTGAAGTGGGAAAGACGTCCCCCCACGGGAAGCTGGGGGAGGGGTACGGGAAAATCCAGAGGCGTAACGACAGGGGCAGCAGGGTTTAACCAAGAGCCTCTGAAAGGCCCATAGTCGGGAGGGTTTTGCCTCCTTGGTGGGTTTGCGGGAGCGTCTCGAGGATCTTCGAGACTACCCCCCCCCCAATCTCTACGTGCCCTGGCCTGCTGTCCAGATCTGCCTCCGCGATCTTGCCTGCCACGACCCCGAAAGGGCTGTTGGGGAAGACTCTTCCCTTTCTTATCGGAGAGTCCCTCCATGATCTTGTCTAATTCGGAACCGAACAGGCGGTCCGGCTCAAAGGGGAGCCCACACAAATTGTATTTAGAAGCGTTATCCGCATTCCAGGGTTTCAGCCATAAAGGTCTTCGGGCAGCCGACACTAGGGCCATTGTTTTGGCTGCCAACTTCAGTTGTAACTGGGATGTGTCACATAAGAAGTCCATGGCCAAATTAACCGATTTAAATGCGGCCAGGATATCGTCCCGGGAGACACTCTGGTCGACATCCGTTTGAATCTGGTTCAACCTGGAACGCAAAAAGGAAGTGACCTCCGTAGCCGCAATAGACATTGAGGCCGAGTAGCTCCTTCTCAGGGTGCACTCTGCCCTCCTATCGAGAGGGTCCTGCAGACTAGACCCATCGTCCGCAGGGACCAGAGTGCGCCTGGACAATTTGGCTATAGCCATGTCCACCTTGGGAATGGAACCCCATGATTCCACCAAGGGTTTGGCCATCGGGAACATCAATTTAAACTTTCTGGTGAGGACTGGATCTTTTTCCGATTTCCTCCATTCTGAGCGTATCACAGAAAGAAGGGTCTTATCCGCCTTGAAGACACGCTGTGTCCGACCGGCGGGATCGGAAGACTCCCCTTTGTCAACATCATGGTCCCCCGACCTGATGGACTTCAATAACTTCTGCGTTTTTTTGGGTGGGAAAAAGTACGAAGTTGATTCCTCATCTTCAGAGGAAGATGACCCCACTGAGAAGGGCGTGGGTCTGTCAGCAGGGGTGGCAACTTCCATCGGAGTCTGGGAGGGAATCGGTAGCCTCTCATTCAGTAAACCCACTACCCCCTTGATGGAGTCGTCCACATACGTCTTCACCCACTTGTACATATCTTGAATAGTGGGTTCAGTGGTGGTGCGGGAACAACAACTGTCACACCTAGAGTAGGGGCAACTGTTGTCCAAGGGCGTGTTGCAGTCATAACAGGCCAGGTGTTTCCTCTTGGCCGACGACTTCCGCTGCTGATCTGACTCTCTAGGAGAAGCCATCACAACACTGGAAAAAACCAGTGGCTGACGAAATCACAGTCAAAAGACAGAGAAACTCTCAGTCAAAGCGCAAAAGGACTCTGGAGCTAGCTTGTCAAAGCAGCGCAACCAGAGACAGAATGATGGGATCAGGGAGCTAAAAAAGGAAAAGCACCGCCCAGGGGTGGGATTTCCTGTTGAAATCCATCCCCCTGAAAGCATCACCCCCACCGTCTATATATAATTTAGGTTTAAAATAACCTATTATATTTATATTTAATAATAATAAAAGAAATGCCCCCCCCCCCCCCGTGGGATATTTCTAATGACATGTGTTGGATGGGATGAAGTTGCCAAAAGTATAGTGTTCCCTGCAGTTTCCTTTCTATGTGGATAGGTTAAAACATTGTTACTATCCGCTTTTAGACAGAGGTCCAAAAAAATGGATCACTTTGGATAGTTAGTGAGATTGAACCAACACATCCATTTAAATATTCATAAAAAACGTGGATGTCAGACGCCGCACCTTGCCATACTATTAACATATCGTCAATATAACGACCATACCATTGGATACAATGGGTGAAGGTATTCCTCTATGGGATCAGATACTGTTTCTCCCACCAGGACATAAATATATTTGCTATTGACGGTGAGAACTTTGCCCCCATAGCAACTCCAGGCACCTGGAGAAAAAAAATCCCCATTAAACATAAAATAATTATGTTGAAACAGAAATATGATTACTTCACATATAAAATCCTGAAGGATATCTGTGTAATTGCTATGGGTTACCAAGTACCACCGTAATGCCACTATAGCCAAATTGTGAGGGATGCTAGTGGACAAAGATGTAATGTCAGCAGAAACCCACAGATATTCACTTTTCCACTAAAAAATTTCAAAGCATTGCAGAACCATGCGTGTGTCCTTCAGATAGCCCGGCATCATAGGGACCAGGGGTTGAAGGAGGGAATCCACAAACTCCGATAATCTTTTGGAATACGACCCAATGCCCGCAACAATCGGCCTCATGGGGGGTGGAAACCCTCCTTTATGCACCTTCGGCAGTGCAAGAAAAATAGGAGTCACAGGAAAGGGGACATAGATATAATGATTATAATCCATTTCTTTCTAAGACAATATGCCTAAATCATGACCTTCCTGCAACAATTTACTCATCTGTTGCTGAGAGGGAGCGGATTGGCTTTTAAGGGGGAATAAGTGGCAGTGTCTTCTAACAGACTCAAAATTTGAGTTTTATAGATATGACTGTCTAATAAAACCACCGCTCCCCCTTATCAGCTTCTTTGATGACAATGTCATGTATATTAGCAAATGCATTCAAAGCATCATACTCCTCTTTAAACATATTCCTTTATGGGTACTTTCACACTTGCATTTTTTTTTTTTTTGGTGTGATGCCGTCAGTGTCCATGTGTATAGAACTATCTTGATGTAACATAGCAGATACGCTGGTGTCAGCAATGTCCTGCAGAGTGGATCCCATGCCAGTGCTTTAACCATGTCATTGAACAGGATCTGTGTACGATAAATAGTCAGATCAAACAAAAACACGCTAAAAGAATAAAATAAAACTAACACTAAGGCCCCTTTCACACGGGCGAGTATTCCGCGCGGGGTGCGATGCGTGAGGTGAACGCATTGCACCCGCACTGAATCCGGACCCATTCATTTCTATGGGGCTGTGCACATGAGCGGTGATTTTCACGCATCACTTGTGCGTTGCGTAAAAATCGCAGCATGCTCTATATTGTGCGTTTATCAACGCAGGCCCCATAGAAGTGAATGGGGCTGCGTGAAAATCGCAAGCAAGTGCGGATGCAGTGCGATTTTCACGCACGGTTGCTAGGAGACGAGCGGGATGGGGACCCGATCATAATTATTTTCCCTTATAACATGGTTATAAGGGAAAATAATAGCATTCTGAATACAGAATGCATAGTACAATAGCGCTGGAGGGGTTAAAAAAAATAAAAAATAATTTAACTCACCTTAATCCACTTGATCGTGCAGCCGGCATCTCTTCTGTCTTCTTTTTTGCTGTGTGCAGGAAAAGGACCTGTGGTGACGTCACTCCGGTCATCACATGGTCCATCACAGGATCTTTTACCATGGTGATGGACCATGTGATGGCCGCAGTGACGTCACCACAGGTCCTTTTCCTGCACACAGCAAAAAAGAAGACAGAGGAGAAGCCGGGCTGCGCGAGCAAGTGGATTAAGGTGAGTTAAATTATTTTTTATTTTTTTAACCCCTCCAGCGCTATATTACTATGCATTCTATATTCAGAATGCTATTATTTTCCCTTATAACCATGTTATAAGGGAAAATAATACAATCCACCCAGCACCTAACCCAAACCCGAACTTTCGGATTTGGGTACCAAACATGCCGATTTTTCTCACGCAAGTGCAAAACGCATTACAATGTTTTGCACTCGCTCGGAAAAATCACGCGTGTTCCCGCAACGCACCCGCACCTTTTCCCGCAACGCCTGTGTGAACTCAGCCTAACAGTGGGAGTATACAAACAACATTTGATAACAAAAGCAGGGGGTACAAGCAGAAGGATAAAACGTGTCCCATTACTTTTGTCACAAGATTTAGTGAGATCAGCGACATTTACCGGTTTTATTTAAATCATAACAAAGATTGGAGAAATATACAGGTCCTTCTAAAAAAAATTTGCATATTGTGATAAAGTTCATTATTTTCTGTAATGTACTGATAAACATTAGACTTTCATATATTTTAGATTCATTACACACAACTGAAGTAGTTCAAGCCTTTTATTGTTTTAATATTGATGATTTTGGCATACAGCTCATGAAAACCCAAAATTCCTATCTCAAAAAATTTGCATATCATGAAAAGGTTCTCTAAACGAGCTATTAACCTAATCATCTGAATCAACTAATTAACTCTAAACACCTGCAAAAGATTCCTGAGGCTTTTAAAAACTCCCAGCCTGGTTCAATCCTCAAAACCGCAATCATGGGTAAGACTGCCGACCTGACTGCTGTCCAGAAGGCCATCATTGACACCCTCAAGCAAGAGGGTAAGACACAGAAAGACATTTCTGAGCGAATAGGCTGTTCCCAGAGTGCTGTATCAAGGCACCTCAGTGGGAAGTCTGTGGGAAGGAAAAAGTGTGGCAGAAAACGCTGCACAACGAGAAGAGGTGACCGGACCCTGAGGAAGATTGTGGAGAAGGACCGATTCCAGACCTTGGGGGACCTGCGGAAGTAGTGGACTGAGTCTGGAGTAGAAACATCCAGAGCCACCGTGTACAGGCGTGTGCAGGAAATGGGCAACAGGTGCCGCATTCCCCAGAAACAGCGGCAGAAGCGCCTGACCTGGGCTACAGAGAAGCAGCACTGGACTGTTGCTCCGTGGTCCAAAGTACTTTTTTCGGATGAAAGCTAATTTTGCATGTCATTCGGAAATCAAGGTGCCAGAGTCTGGAGGAAGACTGGGGAGAGGGAAATGCCAAAATGCCTGAAGTCCAGTGTCAAGTACCCACAGTCAGTGATGGTCTGGGGTGCCAGTCAGCTGCTGGTGTTGGTCCACTGTGTTTTATCAAGGGCAGGGTCAATGCAGCTAGCTATCAGGAGATTTTGGAGCACTTCATGCTTCCATCTGCTGAAAAGCTTTATGGAGATGAAGATGTCATTTTTCAGCACGACCTGGCACCTGCTCACAGTGCCAAAACCACTGGTAAATGGTTTACTGACCATGGTATTACTGGGCTCAATTGGCCTGCCAACTCTCCTGACCTGAACCCCATAGAGAATCTGTGGGATATTGGGAAGAGAAAGTTGAGAGACGCAAGACCCAACACTCTGGATGAGCTTAAGGCCGCTATGGAAGCATCCTGGGCCTCCATAACACCTCAGCAGTGCCACAGGCTGATTGCCTCCATGCCACGCCGCATTGAAGCCGTCATTTCTGCAAAAGGATTCCCGACCAAGTATTGAGTGCATAACTGAACATAATTATTTGAAGGTTGACTTTTTTTGTATTAAAAACACTTTTCTTTTATTGGTCGGATGAAATATGCTAATTTTTTGAGATAGGAATTTGGGTTTTCATGAGCTGTATGCCAAAATCATCAATATTAAAACAATAAAAGGCTTGAACTACTTCAGTTGTGTGTAATGAATCTAAAATATATGAAAGTCTAATGTTTATCAGCACATTACAGAAAATAATGAACTTTATCACAATATGCTAATTTTTTTAGAAGGACCTGTAGTTTCAGCAGGAATCAGATGTGTGGCACGTAGGGCTCCGACCATTGGCCAGAAGGTCAGTCCGAGCTTAGGTTTTTGATCAAGGAACAAAGACAAAAAAAAAAAAAACCTACATGGTTGACATATAAAGGATGTTACAAATGTGGCAGCAATAAATGCATATGCCGCAATTTTATCAATGTACCCAGCAGACAAGAACACACATATACATTGATAATAGATTTTTATTAAATAGCATCATAAAAGACAACAAAATAGACAATAGTTAATATAATATAAATAGCAGTAATGCAGGAGCGCTGCGAATCATCGACACACCGGATAAATGTACCCCCTTCATACACCCCTCCTAATGGCTTGACAATACTATTAGGCCTCATGCACACGACCGTTGTTGTGTCCCGTGTCCGTTGTTCCGTTTTCCGTGATTTTCTGCGGACCCATTGACTTTCAATGGGTCCATGGAAAACTCGGTTAATGCACCGTTTGTCACCCGCGTCCGTGAAAAAAATATGACCTGTCCTATTTTTTTTCACGGACAACGGTTCGCGGACCCATTCAAGTCAATGGGTCCGTGAAAAAACACGGATGCACACAAGATTGTCATCCGCGTCCGTTTTTCCCTATCATTTGCATGGCAAACTAAACTGACAGACAAAAACAGACACGGATCACGGAACAACGGAACCCCTAAGATGTCAGTATCAATACATAAGACACACACTTGCACAAATCGGAGCCCATGTAACAACAACTAGCATGTAACCACCAGTTAAATGTGTAATGGGGGAAAAACCTTGGTGAGCGCACCCCGACGCGCGTTTTGCTTGGCTTCTTCAAGGGGCGTGTCTATCCTGCCTGAATCGTAATCTTAAATAGAGCTACAGCTGGGGAAATCAGCCACTCACATAACACCATGTACCACGCTAATACGCCGCTGACGTCACATCCACCCATGCTAGAACCAGGAAGTAAGGCCGGTGACGTCACATCCACCCATGCTAGAACCAGGAAGTAAGGCCCGTGACATCACATCCGCCCATGCTAGAACCAGGAAGTAAGGCCCGTGACGTCACATCCGCCCATGCTAGAACCAGGAAGTAAGGCCGGTGACGTCACATCCGCCCATGCTGGAACCAGGAAGTAAGGCCCGTGACGTCACATCCGCCCATGCTGGAACCAGGAAGTAAGGCCTGTGACGTCACATCCGCCCATGCTAGAACCAGGAAGTAAGGCCTGTGACGTCACATCCGCCCTCACCACAACCAGGAAGCAACCTCTCGCGTGAGCTACATACATTCACGTAGTTCGGCATAGGATATGCTAATATGGATCCCGATCAGGTGACGATGAACGTTAATCATGTTTTCAGATGTTAAAAAATGACGAATATTTGATATAGCGAATATATAGCACTATATTCGCGAATTCTTGAAGTTGCGATATTTGAGATAAATATTCGTAATTCGAATATTCGCGCTCAACACTAATCAGTATAAGATGGAACTCGGATAGCCGCACTGTACGAGCCGAGCTCTTATGGGATTGCTCAATTTAATCCCCTGATAGTGCCAGTAAATGACAGCAAGCAGAGATCTTGAAAAGCAGGAGGAATTGATACAGAAAGTATATTGGAAAATTGTATAATTCTTTAAAATGACCTTCAGGCTGGATTTACGTGTCTGCATGCCAACCGTGTTGTCTGCGGAAATTAGTCGGATATCACGGCCCAACCGTGAGCTAACAGACCCAAACTTAAGACATTATAGGAACCTATTATGCTATCAGTTTGAGACAGTTAACCCTTAAACGGACTTGTTAGAGGAGAACGATGGACCACAGGGCAAAAAAACTGCTTTTTAGCTCAATTTGCCGCCACAGTTTAGGGGTATTTGTCTCTCTTGACAGTGGAAGTGACAATGGATGTCTGCAATCTGTGCGGATCAGTATTTATTCTGAAACTGCAACTCCCAGCATACACGGTCATGCTGGGTTTTGTAGTTTATCAACAGGTGGAGAAACACAAGTTGCAGAACGTTGCCTCATCCTTTCTCCTTGAAAGATATTTTGCCTCTCCCTCACCAAGGACAAGTCACTGCAGTACCTAACAGTCGCTGCTAGGGGAGCCCGCCGACACTCGGCATAGGAGGACAGCGCCGAGCGCTCCAGGCCCTATGACGTCACTCTGGTTACCGGAAGTGACAGTAATTTCCGGGGTGAGGAGGTAACCTGTGTGACGGGGGTCGCTGCGCCAGAACCTCGTAAGATAGTTCGGTAAGTACAGACGGGGGTTTTGGGGAGAAGGATAGGGGTTGTGGGCAGTAATGGCATTATTAGGACGTCATTTATTTAATTGAGTTAAGAATGTGGAGGGACCGGTCATTCCGGATGGATATGTGCTGTGAATGTACACCACCTATGGACTGTAATTATAGGGTGACCATATGGGGTGTTATAGCTGACCATATGGGGGAGCATGGCGTTACAGCTGACCGTATGGGGCGTTACAGCTGACCGTATGGGGCGTTACAGCTGACCGTATGGGGCGTTACAGCTGACCGTATGGGGCGTTACAGCTGACCGTATGGGGCGTTACAGCTGACCGTATGGGGCGTTACAGCTGACCGTATGGGGCGTTACAGCTGACCGTATGGGGCGTTACAGCTGACCGTATGGGGCGTTACAGCTGACCGTACGGGGCCTCATAGCTGACCGGGGGTATGGGGGGGTTCCATAGATGACCGTATGGGGGTACGGGGCGTTATGGATAGGTGCATGGCGGGTTGTAGAGAAGAAGAGTGTATGGGGATACAGGTTGTTGCGTGGTTGTATCGGTGGGGCTTTATATAAGGGTATATGGGTTGCTCAGACGTTATGGGTGGGTGTATGCCACTGCTGGGTTGCTTGTGAAGGTGCTATCAGGACATTTTAGATATCTTTGTAGACCCTTACATGGAGACGCAGGATTCTTCAATTTCTTTAGTTTTCAGTCATTTCTAAGTCCTTATCATTGCCTGCATATAAACATATGTATGAATAAAGCATGTTTTTACCTGTGGCACAGCGACCATGGTGTGCATCCCCTGCATCGTCATTCCTATCCTCCTGTGGGTCTACAAGAAGTTCCTGGAACCCATCATCTATCCTGTCATCTCCCCTTTCATCAGCCGGTTATGGCCCAAGAAAGCGGTGCAGAGCGACCCGGCCTCAGCAAGCAAGGGCAAAATAGAGAGCAACGGCAGTGCAAAGGTAAAAGTCCTTCATCCGCAGTTATAGATCCAGAGAAGATACAGCCGGCACTCCGTGTGTCAGTGATGCGGTGCGCGCGTCCCTCAGTTATACTCGGCTATCCTAGTCTCATGCAGCAGTGCACATACTAACAGCATTCCATTCAAATAGGCGATTTGAGATTAGGGTTGCATCGGGTATCAAAGCATCAATACTTTGCCCTGTTCAGTCCAGTACTGACATTGTTAGTATCTCAATACTAAGCTGCGCTGTTGCACAGTTTAGTAGCAGGTCGGACTGAAAGAACATAGCACTCGCACTACCCGGTGCACACCATGCTCTGATCATCGGGCACACTCTGTATCGGTGACCCCTCTATATGTCTGCAGTGCTTCCCCTCAGACTGGGATGTCCTGGTCATGTGCGTTATGGAGAAGACACCTCCTGTATTCCTGGAACATCTAAGTGCTACTGACTCGAGAGCTGCTGGCAGACACACAAGCCTGGCTCGTTATAGCCTCCTGTTAATGGCACCTGGCGGCCTCCCCACAGCACACCGTATGGACAGTATAGGATCCAGCTGGAGATCTCTGCCCCAGAAACACCCACATGAACAATACAGGGCGCTCCACCAGCGCACACTGTCAGTAATGAGAGCGGCAGCGCACAGATCTGGATCAGCCATGTTTTTTGTTCATTTCATTTTTTGTTCGTGTCACGAAGGGCAACCTCTGGTCAAACACAGCGGTGCTCTGTGCCAGCAGCTGGTCACTGATACGTGAGTGGTTAATAATTAAGTGCACAGCCAACAGATCATGGTTGACAACCACTGGTGGCAGCCATCGCTATGCTCATAGGGGGTTTATCCAGCTTTCCCCAGACCTGCAGTTGGACCATAAACCTGTATTATGTACTTCCACCGCCTTTCACCTACAGCTCTGCCTGATGTCAGTATGCACCGTGAGGTGACTTTCACATCAGTGTTTTTTTTATTCTGGTTTTGAGATCTGGCAGAGGATCTCAAAACCTGAAAAAAAAAAAAAATCACTTCCTTTTCATGTAATACATCTGGATGAATCCCTTTCGTCTGCATATGGTTGTATTAAATAGCAACTGAACAAATTGGATCCGGCATGAAGATCATTGTAAGTCAGTGGGTGCTGGATTGGTTTTTTAATCACAGAACTGACTTAGGCTGAGTTCACACGGGTGAGATTTCCGCGCGGGTGCAATGCGTGACGTGAACGCATTGCACCCGCACTGAATCCTGACCCATTCATTTCAATGGGTCTGTGTACATGAGCGTTGTTTTTCACGCATCAGTTCTACGTTGCGTGAAAATCGCAGCATGTTCTATATTCTGCGTTTTTCACGCAGCCCTGGCCCCATAGAAGTGAATGGGGCTGCGTGAAAAATGCATTGCATCCGCAAGCAAGTGCGGGTGCGATGCGTTTTTCACTGATGGTTGCTAAGAGATGCTGTTTGTAAACCTTCCGTTTTTTATCACGCGCGTGAAAAACGCATTGCACCCGCGCGGAAAAAACAACGCAATAGCAGACAAAACTGCCTGAACTTGCTTGCAAAATTGTGTGAGTTTCACTGAACGCATCCGGACCTAATCGATCACGCCCGTGTGAACTCAGCCTTAGGCCTCCTGCACACGAACGTTTTTTTACACGGTCTGCAAAAACGGGGTCCGTAGGTCCGTGATCCGTGACCGTTTTTCCGTCCGTGGGTCTTCCTTGATTTTTGGAGGATCCACGGACATGAAAAAAAAGTCATTTTGGTGTCCGCCTGGCCGTGCGGAGCCAAACGGATCCGTCCTGAATTACAATGCAAGTCAATGGGGACGGATCCGTTTGATGTTGACACAATATGGTGCCATTTCAAACGGATCCGTCCCCATTGACTTTCAATGTAAAGTCTGGAGTTCTGTTATACCATCGGATTGGAGTTTTCTCCAATCCGATGGTATATTTTAACTTGTAGCGTCCCCATCACCATGGGAACGCCTCTATGTTAGAATATACTGTCGGATATGAGCTACATCGTGAAACTCATTTCCGACAGTATATTCTAACACAGAGGCGTTCCCATGGTGATGGAGACGCTTCAGGTTAGAATATACAAAAAAACTGTGTACATGACTGCCCCCTGCTGCCTGGCAGGTGCTGCCAGGCAGCAGGGGGCAGACCCCCCCCCTGTTTTTAACTCATTGGTGGCCAGTGGGCCCCCCCTCCCCTATTGTTAACTCGTTGGTGGCCAGTGTGCGCACCCCCCTCCCTCCCTCTATTGTAATAATAGCATTGGGGCCAGTGTGCGCGCCCCCCCACCCCCCCCCCTCCCTCCCTCTATTGTAATAATAGCATTGAGGCCAGTGTGCGCGCCCCCCCAACCCCTCCCCCCTCCCTCCCTCTATTGTAATAATAGCATTGGGGCCAGTGTGCGCGCCCCCCCACCCCCCCCCCCTCCCTCCCTCTATTGTAATAATAGCATTGGGGCCAGTGTGCGCGCCCCCCCAACCCCCCCCCACCCTCCCTCCCTCTATTGTAATAATAGCATTGGGGCCAGTGTGCCCCCCCCCCCGATCATCGGTGGCAGCGGAGTAGAAGATTCATACTTACCTGGCTGCTGGCTGCTGCGATCTCTGTGTCCGGCCGGGAGCTCCTCCTACTGGTAAGTGACAGGTCTGTGCAGCGCATTGCTGTCACTTACCAGTAGGAGGTGCTCCCGGCCGGACGCAGACATCGCAGCAGCCAGCAGCCAGGTAAGTATGAAAATCTTCTACTCCGCTGCCACCGATGATCGGGGGGGGGGGGGGGCTGGGGGTTGGGGGGTGCGCACACTGGCCCCAATGTATTAAAACAATAGAGGGAGGGAGGGGGGGGGTTGGGGGCGCGCGCACACTGGCCCCAATGTATTAAAACAATAGAGGGAGGGAGGGAGGGGGGTGCGCACACTGGCCACCAACGAGTTAACAACAGGGGAGGGGGGGGCCGCACAATGATATTCAAACTGGGGAGGGGGGGGGGGGGGTCTGCCGCCTGGCAGCCCTGATCTCTTACAGGGGGATATGATAGTACAATTAACCCCTTCAGGTGACGCACTATCATATCCCCCTGTAAGAGATCGGGTGCTGCCAGGCAGCAGGGGGCAGTCTTGTACACAGTTTGTAGTGTATTCTAACTAGAAGCGTCCCATCACCATGGGAACGCTTCTGTGTTAGAATATACTGTCGGATCTGAGTTTTCACGAAGTGAAAACTCAGCTCTGAAAAAGCTTTTATGCAGACGGATCTTCGGATCCGTCTGTATGAAACTAACCTACGGCCACGGATCACGGACACGGATGCCAATCTTGTGTGCATCCGTGTTCTTTCACGGACCCATTGACTTGAATGGGCCCGTGAACCGTTGGCCGTGAAAAAAATAGGACAGGTCATATTTTTTTCACGGCCAGGAAACACGGCTCACGGATGCGGCTGCCAAACGGTGCATTTTCCGATTTTTCCACGGACCCATTGAAAGTCAATGGGTCCGTGAAAAAAAACGGAAAACGGCACAACGGCCACGGATGCACACAACGTTCGTGTGCAGGAGGCCTTTCATTGATTTTCATGCCGGATCCAGTTAGGCCCCTTTCACACGGGCGAGTATTCCGCGCGGATGCGATGCGTGAGTTGAATGCATTGCACCCGCACTGAACACCGACCCATTCATTTCTATGGGGCTGTTCACATGAGTGGTGATTTTCACGCATCACTTATGCGTTGCGTGAAAATCGCAGCATGCTCCTCTTTGTGCGTTGTGGTGTGATAATCCACGCAACGCAGGCCCCATAGAAGTGAATGGGGTTGCGTGAAAATCGCAAGCATCCGCAAGAAAGTGCGGATGCGGTGCGATCTTTGCGCACGGTTGCTAGGAGACGATCGGGATGGAGACCCGATCATTATTATTTTCCCTTATAACATAGTTATAAGGGGAAATAATAGCATTCTGAATACAGAATGCATAGTCAAATTGCGCTGGAAGGGTTAAAAAAAATGTAAACAAAATTTAACTCCCCTTAATCCACTTGCTCGCGTAGCCCGGCATCCTCTTCTGTCTTCATCTGAGCTTTGTGCAGTAACAAGGACCTTTGGTGACGTCAGTCATCACATGATCCATCACATGATCTTTTACCATGGTGATGGATCATGTGATGACTGTGACGTCACCAAAGGTCCTTGTTACTGCACAAAGCTCAGATGAAGACAGAAGAGGATGCCGGGCTACGCGAGCAAGTGGATTAAGGTGAGTTAAATTATTATTATTATTTTTTTTTTTTAACCCTTCCAGCGCAATTTGACTATGCATTCTGTATTCAGAATGCTATTATTTTCCCTTATAACCATGTTATAAGGGAAAATAATACAATCTACAGAACATCGATCCCAAGCCAAACACGCGAGTGCAAAACGCATTACAATGTTTTGCACTCGCGTGGAAAAATTGCGGGTTTTCCCGCAACGCCCGTGTGAAAGAGGCCTTAGTTCAGTTTCGCAGACTGGACACAAAGCCACAGCTTGCAGCTAACCATAATGGAATCGGAAGGGAATTCATCCTGATCTGGTTTGTTCTGTCCCTATTGACAATGAATGGGGCAAAACGGAATAGTTTGGAAATCCTCTACCGACTCTCAAAACCGGAATGGAAAAGGCTGATGTGGAATTAGCCTGAGCCCGGGATTCGATTCACGGTGGCTCGGGATGAACAAAACTATAATATAGCTGTGCAGGACAGACAAAGTATTGTATCGAATTTCAACTTTCTACTTGGAATCCCTCTTCTTGCGATCGATGGGGGTCCCAGTGCTCAGCCCTTAAGAAAATGAAAATACTTAAATATTCCTTTTATTATAAATATATTCCCAAAAGTATTTCATTAGTTATAATGGCTCATTTTGTCCAGGGAGCAATTATTAGGAAAATTAAAAT
This sequence comes from Bufo gargarizans, assembly GCF_014858855.1. NCBI lineage: Eukaryota > Metazoa > Chordata > Amphibia > Anura > Bufonidae > Bufo > Bufo gargarizans. The sequence goes on along the minus strand of NC_058080.1, from coordinate 717,391,970 downwards.
GGCCTCCGTCCTATTAGCACACACAAAACCTGTCCTAATCACACATGAGGACAAGTTATTTCAGAAAACTGAGCCAAAGAGCTGCCTCATCCTACGGTCAGGGATTATGGCTCTGAATACAGCTGATCTTCAGCTGAATCTCTGTGGGATTGGAGTTCATGAGGAGACATGAAGTACAGAAAGGATGGACAGGACAGACTGTGGTGACGTGGGGTTGTGGTAATGGAGACTGCATACAAGTGCTGCTGCTCATTAAACATCCCCACCTCCTCTCTGTACTCCTCATGAACACCATTCCTACAGGGATTCAGCTGAAGATCTTATCATCTGTATTCAGGATCATAATCCCTGACATGTAGGAGAGGAGGATGAGGCAGCTCTTTAGCTCAGTTTTGTGAGGTAACTTGTCCTCCTGTGTGATTAGGACAGATTTTGATTCCCCTAAAGATTGCTCTTTAGACAAAATGAGCGATAATAACTAATAAAGGTTATTTGGGAATATATTTATAATAAAGGAATATTTAAGTATTTTCAATTTTCTTAATTCCTGGAGAACCCCTTTTAAACATTTCAGAGTAACAGAAGAGTTAGAGGGGTATTCTCATCTGGGACATTAATGGCATATTGCTGGCCGCATCGTTCACGGGAGCATAGGTCATTGATATTCTACTCCTGGAAAATCCCTTTAAGGCCTCATGCACACGGCCGTTCCTTGAATGGGTCCGTGATCCGTCCGCACCGCAAAAAAAATAGAACCTGTTCTATTTTTTTGCGGTGCGGAGGCATGGACGGAAACACCACCGAAGCACTCCGTAGTGCTTCCATGGGGTTCTGTGCCTCCGTTCCGCACCGCAGCTCCGGATTGCGGATCCATTCAAGTGAATAGGTCCGCATCCGTGATGCAGGGAGCACACGGCCGGTGCCCGCATATTGCAGACCTGCTGTTTGTGGGCTGCAATACGGCCACAGCCGGGCAATGGGTGAGTTTGTTTTATTATTGCTGTCTGCCTATGTCCTTCTTTTTTTTTTTTTTTTTTTTTTTTTTCCCCCCCTACAGCCTTCTGCTTCATCTGCAGACTTCTGCTCCCTGTTGCTTCTTCTATCTTCTGATTAAAAATTTAGCTTCAAGGCTATGGCCATTTTTTAATGATTTGCATTTTAGGCTAAAAATAATTTTTTTGCAATTGTTCTTTATTAAAAAATGTTCAGCCACTCTTGAGATAGAAAGGTTAAAAATCTGTCTGTTGGCAGAGCATCACTTCTCAGCCCCAGAGGAACATGTGAAGATCTTCTGACCTCTGGTATGGCTAACCTCCGGCACTCCAGCTGTGGTGAAACTACGACTCCCAGCAGGCTCCATTCAATTCTATGGAGTTCTGAGAACAGCCAAGCAAGGGGGCATCTTGGGAGTTGTAGTTTTACCACAGCCGGAGTGCCGGAGGTTAGCCATATAAGTGAGGTGTAAACACTCATTATAGCAAAACTCTTACGCTGGGTTCACACCTGAGCGTTCTAAAACGAGCGCTCTGTATGCGCGATTGTACGGGCGTTTACAATCGCGCATACAGAGACAGGGGTGCACACATTGTCGCGCGTTCCCGAATATCTATGTGCGGGAACGCGCGACAAACGCCCAAAAAAAAGCTCAAGCACTTGTTTGAGCGTCGGGCGTTTTACAGCGCGATCGTATGCGCTGTAAAACGCCCAGGTGAGAACCATTCCCATAGGGAATCATTGGTTCTTGCCTGTTGTGCGTTTTACAGCGCGTAGGAACGCGCTGTAAAACGCTCAGGTGTGAACCCAGCGTTATCACACTGATAAGACTATGCTTTAATGAGTGATTATGAGGTCAGGGGAGCAGAGATAAGGCCTCACTGTCTGTCTGAGAAGGGAATCTCTGTAAACATACCCCTGTATCTGAAAAACGGCTGAACATTTTTTTTAATACCACTTGAAAAAAAGAGTTTTAGCCCAAAAAGAGTAAAATGCAAGCATAAAGAAACTGCCCTGAGGGGTCCATAGCATTTAACTGAGAGTTTATGAGCTGTTGGGCAAATAGAGATAAGGGCTACAGATGGCGCCTGTGGGGCAGCGGATGGAGTGAAAGCTGGAGGGGGAAACTGCTGACTTTTTTTTTTTTTTTTTATAAAGACCAATTGTAAAAATGATTTTTAGGGTAAAATAAATGGAATGTAATAATAAAAATGCCCCCAACAATGTCCATAGCCTTTAAGGTGCTCACACCCATTAGATGAGACTGCGGACTGTGATGTTCTCGCTGGGACTGGACGTCTGTCTGTCTGTCTGTCTGGTGGTAATGGGGGGGGGGGGGGGGTTCCGTCCATTATTTGGTGTGTAGTAAGTACTTGCACTGTGTTTCTCCTCTCCGTCTGCGTGTCCGGTCTCTGATTCTTGTCTCTCTCTGCAGACGGACAGTAATGGGACTGCGAATGGGAGCGTCGCTCAAGAACATGACGGGACGGCGGATAAAAAGACGGACTGAGAGCGCCACCCGTAATAAAGGACTGAACACTCTGACCTCCCCCTTCCAGGGTCTCTCGCTCTCTTTTCTATAAAGGATGATTTTATTTATTGATTTATGTAGACAAGTAACGATGCAGACTCCTCCTGTACATATTAATATATTGCATTCCAGATCAAATTTCTAAAAAATACTTTATAACTGAGTAACAGAAAAAAATAAACTATTGGTCTCTGTACTGTCTATTTCCTCTGTTGTAATGTGTTATGAGAACGAACAGCGGTGCTTGTCCTGGTTCAGGAATAGAATCCCAGAGCTGTAGTGGAGACTGACACACAGCAGTGGAAGAAATGGGGATGGGTATAACACTGGCTAAGTATAGGGACTGATATCAGAGGGTCATGGATGCCACCTGAGTGGCTGACTGTCTACAGCTAATGATGAATGGCGGAGCTGGCGGGTATGTGAGCTGCCCCTCTAGTGTATATGTGATGTCCTAGCATGGCGCCTGGTGGGCAAGGTCATCCCAATTCCTGTTCATCCTATAATGGAGCACCAGTCCCTACAGATGCCATGCAGCCATTATTTCTGTGCTGGGGTCCAGGTGTGGCCCACGAGGCTTTAAGGCAGTCAATGGTGTTGTCAGGGGCTATGGGGCACAGTGCTTTACATGACGTCATAAGGGCAATGTTGGTGATGTGCCCTCATGCCACAGAACACCTGGTGATCTCATCACAGATGGCAAGGGCATCACCATCGGTGCCAGCCCTATCATTTGAATAAAGTGTCGAGAATGTGACATAGAGCGTATGACATTATTGGGATGGATGCTGGGAGAATTGCACAACTGATGATGTCACCTGATGGGGGAGGGGCAGCTGCGGCTCCTTTATAAAGGCTTTTGGCAGCGGACCGGGGATAGCACGGGTTCTCCTATATATATCCTATCCCAGGGTAACCCCTGTGAAACTACAATTCCCAGCATGCTCCATTTATGTCTATGAGAGTTATGAGAAGAGCATGCTGGGAGTTGTAGTTTCACAATATGTCACCAGATAATCAATGTTACTCCTGTCACCTGCCAGTGGTTTTAAGCTGGGATTCTATGGAGTGAACTGCACCCCCCACCACCTGCAGCAGCCAATGGCTACATGAAAATAAAGGTAATGCCACCATTAACCTCCAAATTCCTGCATCCCCAGGCTGCTGCAGGTGGACTCATCACTGCCGCCCTGTGGAGACATATATATTTATTTATATATCTATAATAGCACAGCAACCAATAACTTTCCTCTATAAATTATTCATGAGCCACGCCCGCTCTCCATATAGACTATATAACCACGCCCACGTCAGGAACACGTCTCTACTGCCCATGGTGTTACCACGCCCATTCGTCCCCGATTTACATAGCCACACCCGAATGAAGGTTATATCGTGTCGGTCCCGCCCTATTCTGTGATCACGGCTCCTCCTTGTTTATATAGCCACGCTTACCCCACGTCGCAGCACCGTTTAACATACTGCCCCGCCCATAATTTTACATATCCACGCCCACAGCAGTCTTGTCTAGTTTTTTTTTCTCCTCAAGGAGCCCCGCCCAAACACCGATATATTTGCATAGCCACACCCACGATTTAAGCTCAGCGTAGTTACCAGGCACCCGGCTCCACGCCCCCCCCTTGGTCGGCTGGTCACGTGACGTTGGTGACGCAGCTGTCTGCAGCGACGTGGAGTGATGGCGGCTACGTCCCTGTGACAGGAGAGGAAGGAGGCTGTGTGGACAGAGAGCGGGCGGCCCAGGTGAGAGACCGGACACGCAGGGCGGCACACTCCCCTCCTAGCACGGCTTCTGCCGGAAAATAGTTATATTTAGTAATATTTGTGTATGTAATATGTAAATGGCTTAGGGTGGTCTGTTCTGGTGGAAACAGTCAGTAAGTAGTACACAGCTTTACTGACACATCTCCTTAATGGCAGCAATTATCAAATGACTGATGATGGCAGCACCAGGGTGAATGGGGTGATTATTGTTTACCTGTGCTATCTTATATGCTCAGAAGATGATGGTGGTTGTAGTCGATGTAGTGCTTTGTGGACACAGGACGTTGTCGTGGTCCAGCGGGCCCCCATTGGGTCTTTGGGTACCGCACCCTCTTAGATCCAGCCAGTAGCCTGCGGCCCCACAGATTTCACCCTTTGCCCTGAGAATAGGAAGAGGCGCCAGGGGGTCCCCCTATTCTGGGTATGCCGGAAACGCTTCTAGTGGTACAGGATTAGATTCACTTCACAATCACTGAAACAAAGTGGATGCCATCAGTGTTCGGTCAGTGATTTTTCACTGACCATTGGTAGGAGATGCTCTGGAAACTGATTTTCAGCCAAGCAGAGTCCGTGGAATACAGAGGGCAAAAAACAGACACACGACATGGACCGAACACGGACCACCCTGTCACAGATGTCATGGGCCCTTTCCTATAAAGAAATACAATTTGGTGAAGTCCTGTCATGTGCTTCTCCGGTCCGGTAGAGCTAGGCAGCACATGACTGCAGGATCAGAGTACTACACACTGTTTAGTAGTAGCCTGTTACCATGGCAACACCTAGGTCCGCATAGGATCTGCAGACACCAAACGGTTGGAGATTTCTTTGGCCTCTTTCACACGGGCGTTGCGTGTGAGGGCCGGATAGGATGAGTGCGATTTTGCCTGCGAGTGGGGTGAGTATTGTATGCAATTGCGTTGCGTTCTTCAGTTTTTTCCACACGAGGTCAAAGCATTTTGCACGCGCGTGAGAAAAAACTGAATGTGGTACCCAGACCCCAACCCGGACTTCTTCACCGAAGTTCGGGTTTGGGTTAGGTATTCTGTAGATTTTAATATTTTCCCTTATAACATGGTTATAATGTAAAATAATAGCATTCTTAATACAGAATGCGAAGTAAATTAGGGCTGGAGGGGTTAAAAAATAAAATAAAACTCACCTCTCATCCACTTGTTCGCGCAGCCCGGCTTGTCGTCTTTCTTCTTCTTTGAGGGCCTGGGAGAAAAGGACCTTTGGTGATGTCACTGCGCTTATCACATGGTCCATCACATGATCCATCACCATGGTGATGGAGCATGGGATGAGTGCAGTGACGTCACCAAAGGTCCTTTTCTCCCAGGTCCTCAAAGAAGAAGAAAGACGACAAGCCGGGCTGCGCGAACAAGTGGATAAGAGGTGAGTTTTTTTATTTTATTTTTTAACCCCTCCAGCCCTAATTTACTTCGCATTCTGTATTAAGAATTCTATTATTGGTTATAAGGTAAAATAATAATGATCGGGTCCCCATCCCGATAGTCTCCTAGCAACCGTGCGTGAAAATCGTACCGCATCCACACTTGCTTGCGATTTTCACCAGCCCCATTCACTTCTATGGGGCCTGCGTTGCGTGAAAAACGCAGAATATAGAGCATGCTGCGATTTTCAAGCAACGCACAAGTGATGCGTGAAAATCACCGCTCATGTGAACAGCCCCATAGAAATGAATGGGTCCGGATTCAGTGCGGGTGCAATGCGTACACCTCACGCATTGCACCCGCGCGGAAAACTCGCCCGTGTGAAAGGGGCCTTTAGTTGTTTCACCATGTAATACCGGCCCTACCGTGTATTCCGTACTAGAGACCCTCGGCTTCTTCAGTTTTCACATTCAGGTCTCCATCTAAATTATTATTATTTTTTTTTCAAATTAAAGCAGCCAGTGGTGTGCCTACACCCAAATCGCACCCCTCTCTGTACAGATGTGCCTTAGTATAAGGTTAGTTATCTGTATATTGGGTGCCGCACACCAGTGTGTGATCTGTAGCGGCGCCGTGTGAGTTGTAGACCGCAGGTGTGAACCGTCACCGATGTGCTATACAGTGCAGTCGCTGCTACGGCTGTTTGTGCCGTGCGCCGACCTCCTTTATACACAGGTCCTTTCTAGTATAAATCCTTGGTTTCCGATGTGTCTGTAAACCGCAGATCGTGCGAGCCACCCGACTGATCAGGCCGGATTGTAAGGGTGCGGCCACACGGTCAGGTTTCCTGATGCAGTTTTGGAAGCCAAAATCACAAATGGATCATAAAAGGAGAGGGAGTACACTGCCTGTCCCAAAAAAAAAAAGGTCACACGCTAATATTTCCTTGGACCGCCTTTAGCTTTGATTACGGCACGCACTCGCTGTGGCATTGTTTCGATAAGCTTCTGCAATGTCACAAGATTTATTTCCATCCAGTTTTGCATTCATTTTTCACCAAGATCTTGCATTGATGATGGTAGAGTCTGACCGCTGCGCAAAGCCTTCTCCAGAACATCCCAAAGATTCTCAATGGGGTTAAAGAGGACCTTTCACCGATTATGACACTGTGAACTAAGTATACAGACATGGAGAGCGGCGCCCGGGGATCTCGCTGCACTTACCATTATCCCCGGGTGCTGCTCCGTTCTCCCGCTATGCCCTCCGGTGTCTCCGGTCACTAAGTTATGGTAGGCGGAGTCTGCCCTTGTTCTTCTGTAGCGCTGGCCAATCGCATTGCAGAGCTCACAGCCTGGGAGAAAATAACCTCCCAGGCTGTGAGCTCTGCGCTGCGATTGGCCAGCGCTAGAGCAGAACAAGGGCAGACTCCGCCTACCATAACTTAGTGACTGAAATCTCCGCCTACTATAACTTAGTGGCCGGAGATACCGGAGGGCATAGCAGGAGAACGGAGCGGCGCCCAGGGATAATAGTAAGTGCAGTGAGATCCCCAGGTGCCACTCTCCATGTCTGTATACTTAGTTCACAGTGTCAGGATCGGTGAAAGGTCCTCTTTAAGGTCTGGACTCTGTGGTGGCCAATCCATGTGTGACAATGATGTCTCCTGCTCCCTGAACCACTCTTTCACAATTTGAGCCCGATGAATCCTGGCATTGTCATCTTGGAATTTGCCCGTGCCATCAGGGAAGAACGAATCCATTGATGGAATAACCTGGTCATTCAGCATGTTCAGGTAGTCGCTGACCTCATTCTTGGAGCACATACTGTTGCTGAACCTAGACCTGACCAACTGCAGCAACCCCAGATCATAGCACTGCCCCCACAGGCTGGTACAGTAGGCACTAGGCATGATGGGTGCATCACTTCATCTGCCTCTCTTCTTACCCTGATGTGCCCATCACTCTGGAACAGGGTAAATCTGGACTCATCAGACCACAGGACCTTCTTCCATTGCTCCAGAGTCCAATCTTTATGCTCCCTAGCAAATTAAAGCCTTTTTTTCTGGTTTGCTTTACTGATTAGTGGTTTGTCTGCACAGCTGTTCAGTCCCAATCCCTTGAGTTCCCTTCGCATTGTGCGTGTGGAAATGCTCTTGCTTTCACTAATAAACATGGCCCTCAGTTATACTGTTGTTTTTCTTCGATTCGATTTCACCAGACGTTTAAGTGATCGCCGATCACGATCATTCAGGATTTTTTTCCCGCCACATTTCTTCCTCGAATACGATGGGTCCCCACTATCCTTCCAGCTTTTAATAATGCGTTGGACAGTTCTTAACACATTCAAAACAGTAACAATCTAAGTAATATTGGACCGGCACTCAAACATATGGGTTCACGCAGAGCGGTATAGTATGGTAAAATAGTGAAATTTATTAAAGCATAAAATACATAAAAACATAACATACACAGAATAGTGGGGTGGATGAGGTAATAGGTAAATTAGCTCATATAAAGTCCATACAATGCAAATAATTGAGTGGAATTGTTAATGTCCCAAATATATACTAATATTTTCTGGAAAATCTATTATAAGGAAAAAATCGATGGCAAACAGTCTTTACTGTAATGAGTAGAGTACTCACTTTTTTGCGCAGTTCTGTGGCGTCCCACGTGTACAAGCGCTTACCTTGGTGTTGATTTAATCGAATACAGGCGGTAAAGTATAATTACTTAGCTGACATCATAAAGTTAGATCTCCGTATGATCGCTTCAATTTTCACGAGATGAGCTGTTAAAGTCGTAATGAAGCTTTGATCTTTTGGATCGTGGATTATTGTCAGTCGCCAGCCGTTAGTGAAATCGACCACCAGTCAGATTGCTTGCATTCGTTTCAGATGATAATTTCCAAGGTCTCTTTCAATATTGCATGGCCATGCTTCAAATTTCGGACTCTTTATGAATATCCCATCGATGCCAGACGCGTTTCGAAATAGATCCCTATTTCTTCAGTGAGGAAGAAATAGGGATCTATTTCAAAACGCGTCTGGCATCGATGGGATATTCATAAAGAGTTTACCTATTACCTCATCCACCCCACTATTCTGTGTATGTTATGTTTTTATGCATTTTATGCTTTATTAAATTTCACTATTTTACCATACTATACCGCTCTGCATGAACCCATATGTTTGAGTGTCGGTCCAATATTACTTAGATTGATATTGTTTTGAAGGGGTGATTCTAATTTGGACCTAGGCACCAATCTGTGTATATAGAGAGTGAGCCGTCCCATTTTTTTCTCAGTTCTTAACCCAATGTTAGTAGTTTCTGCAATCTCTGCTTGATGCATGCCAATGATTTGACTCTTCTCAAACAGACTAACATCTTTTCCACAGCCACGAGATGTGTCTTTCGACATGGTTGTTTAAGAAATGAGAAGCAACCTATTGAACCAGTTGGGGTTAAATAACTTGTTGCCAGCTGAAAGATAATCGCCCCTGCAGTAATTATCCAGTAGGAGGCTCATAACTATTTGCTTAGTTGAATCCAGGTGGCGACTTTTTTTTTTTTTTTGGACAGGCAGTGTATAAAAAAGATACAACTTTGTTTTTTTTTTTTTTTTATTTATTTTTTATTCACTCCTGGTTCTGGCTTCTAAAATGACACGCAGAAACCTGACCGTATGAAAGCACAGATCTCGGAAATATCTGAAGTTACTTTGTCTATACCGAGATATTTAGATATTTTGGACCTAAAGGATTACCGTATTTTTCGCCCTATAAGACGCACCTAGGTTTTAGAGTAAGAGAATAAGAAAAAAAGTTTTTTCGTTACACCTCACGTCAGACCACCAATTAGACCCACAATGTTAATAAGACCTCATATCAGCCCCCAGTCATATATATCATCATCAGCCTCCAACCTCTGATCACAAAATAAATAAACCACTTACACCTCCTGCTCCTGGACGCCGCTGCTCCTCTCCTCCATCGCGATCCTCTTCCTCCTTCTGTCGGCTGTGCTGTGAACTGGCGCGCACAGTGTGGAGTCACAGAGCGCCCTCACACTGTGCACAGCCACTGCAAAGCTGAGGACCAGGAAGCGGTGAGTACAGAGCCTTCACCGCTTCCTGGTCCTCCGGTACTAATGAGCACTTCTATAATGGAAGCGCTCATTAGTATTCGCCCCATAAGACGCAGGGACATTTTCCCCCAGTTCAGGGGGGGGGAAAAGTGCGTCTTATGGGGTGAAAAATACGGATGCTTTGTAGTGATTTTATATACTTAATGGTTAAAAGGTATATTTCGTTTTTTGTGACTAATTAGACATTTTTATACCACGTTAACACATAGTATTACTAAAAAGTAGTAATAGAAACATTTTTCTTTTGAAGTTAAAGGGGTAGTCCGACTTCCAATGAAAGATTAGTGAGAATCAGGTAACTGCTATATGCAAAGTGAAAAAAAAAACCCTCATCTTTTGAGCTCCTCGTTACAGAGTGAGGTGCTCATGCCATCATCACTTCCCTTCTGACGGGACCAGAGTTGGCTATGTACGACTATGTGTGTATGTATATATATATATATATATATATATATTCTAGGAAAAATGAAGTCAGTCCATTCCCTTTGGGACGTGCACCCGTTTTCTCACTTGGGAGCCAGTGCCGCCATTTTTCTTCATTTATATATATATATATATATATATATATATATATCACTTATAAAGCAGCACTGTACGTTCGTAGTCAAGTGCGAGCCAGGGGGCACCGATCCAGTATCTGAGCAACACAAACAGGCAGCACCCCAAGATATTAAAGGGGTTGTCTGACCATTTAAAAACCTTTTAAAGCCCACTGAGAATTCTTTAAAGTAAGGCCTCATGCACACGACCGTTGTGTGCATCCGTGGCCGTTGTGCCGTTTTCCGTTTTTTTTCGCGGACCCATTGACTTTCAATGGGTCCGTGGAAAAATTGGAAAATGCACCGTTTTGCAGCCGAGGCCGTGATCCGTGTATCCTGTCCGTCAAAAAAATATGACCTGTCCTATTTTTTTGACGGACAACGGTTCACGGACCCATTCAAGTCAATGGGTCCGTGAAAGAACACGGATGCACACAAGATTGGCATCCGTGTCCGTGATCCGTGGCCGTAGGTTGCTTTCATACAGACGGATCCGAAGATCCGTCTGCATAAAAGCTTTTTCTGATCTAAGTTTTCACTTCGTGAAAACTCATTTCCGACAGTATATTCTAACACAGAAGCGTTCCCATGGTGATGGGGACGCTTCTAGTTAGAATACACTGCAAACTTTGTACAAGACTGCCCCCTGCTGCCTGGCAGCACCCGATCTCTTACAGGGGGATATGATAGCACAATTAACCCCTTCAGGTGCGGCACCTAAAGGGGTTAATTGTACTATCATATTCCCCTGTAAGAGATCAGGGCTGCCAGGCAGCAGGGGGCAGACCCCCCCCCTCCCCAGTTTGAATATCGTTGGTGGCACAGTGTGCCAACCACCATCGCCCCCCCCCCTCCCTCCCTCTATTGTATTAAATCGTTGGTGGCACAGTGTGCCAACCACCATCGGCCCCCCTCCCTCTATTGTATTAAATCGTTGGTGGCACAGTGTGCCAACCACCATCGCCCCCCCCCCCTCCCTCATACTTACCTGCTTGCTGCTGCGATGTCTGTGAACGGCTGGGAGCTCCTCCTACTGGTAAGTGACAGTTCTTTAGAAATGCGCCGCACAGACCTTTCACTTACCAGTAGGAGGAGCTCCCGGCCGGACACAGACATCGCAGCAGCAAGCCGGTAAGTATGAATCTTCTACTGTTGAGACCGCACACTGCCACCAATGTTACTGCTATAGAGGGAGGGGGGGGGGCGATGGTGGTTGGCACACTGTGCCACCAACGATTTAATACAATAGAGGGAGGGAGGGGGGCCGATGGTGGTTGGCACACTGTGCCACCAACGATTTAATACAATAGAGGGAGGGAGGGGGGGCCGATGGTGGTTGGCACACTGTGCCACCAACGATATTCAAACTGGGGAGGGGGGGGGGGTCTGCCCCCTGCTGCCTGGCAGCCCTGATCTCCTACAGGGGAATATGATAGTACAATTAACCCCTTTAGGTGCCGCACCTAAAGGGGTTAATTGTGCTATCATATCCCCCAGTAAGAGATCGGGTGCTGCCAGGCAGCAGGGGGCAGTCTTGTACAAAGTTTGTAGTGTATTCTAACCTGAAGCGTCCCCATCACCATGGGAACGCCTCTGTGTTAGAATATACTGTCGGATCTGAGGTTCACGAAGTAGCTCATATCCGACAGTATATTCTAACATAGAGGCGTTCCCATGGTGATGGGGACGCTTCGAGTTAAAATATACCATCGGATTGGAGAAAACTCCAATCCGATGGTATAAAAGAACTCCAGACTTTACATTGAAAGTCAATGGGGACGGATCCGTTTGAAATGGCACCATATTGTGTCAACATCAAACGGATCCGTCCCCATTGACTTGCATTGTAATTCAGGACGGATCCGTTTGGCTCCGCACGGCCAGGCGGACGCCAAAACGACTTTTTTTTCATGTCCGTGGATCCTCCAAAAATCAAGGAAGACCCACGGACGAAAAAACGGTCACGGATCACGGACCCACGGACCCCGTTTTTGCGGGCCGTGAAAAAAAACTGTCGTGTGCATGAGGCCTAAGTAATACACTCCTCCCCGATCACTCCCGATCCAATGCTTCCCAGGTCCACCGCCGGTATCCACTTCCTAGTCCATCTGGACACACATAACCACTCAACCCCAAAACATGCAAAAGGGGCAAATATCTCTATTATACTTTTTCTCTGGGTTCATCTCCTGGTGAACGTGGCCTAGGGTATGCAATGGCATACTCTTCGAGGGACACACTTTTTAAGAAAATGTTTTTGCAAGTTGCTGCTGTGTGCAATAGCAGTTTAGATTACTCTGTACAGTGGAAAAATAGCTCTTCTGACGTAGCCCAGTGACTGTCTTTTGGCTTCTGTCCCGTGATTGGTGTCCTATGGATACTTTTGATGCAGGCCTATTGTTAAAGGGGTTGTCCGGGCTCAGAGCTGAACCCAGACATATCCCCATCTTCACCCCTCCAGCCCTCCTGATATGAGCATCAGAATATTTCATGCTCTGATCCACTTCTTTTTCCGGAGATCCAGTGACGTAAAACGGCTAGGGCAGCACTAAAGCCCAAATATCAGAGCCGGTGACGTCACCAAACACACTGCTGGGGAGAAGCCACCGCCAGCAGTGTAAAAACGTAAACAGTGGCTGGCGAACACATGAGCTTTAACTTACACCTGTTTGGGGAGGCCCACAAAAAGTAGCCCTCCTCCAATATCTCCCAATAAAACTGCCTATTTAGTAAGCCTGTCTTAGTTGTTCATAGCAACCAATCAGAGCTCAGTTTTCATGTCCCTGTAGGGGACAGTTTTTTTATGGCCCTGTAGGAACTGTGAGCCGAGCTCTGATTGGTTGCTAAGACAGATTTACTATTAGGCAGTTTGATTTGGAGATATTGAAGGCGGGCTACTTTTTCATGGGCCACCCTGTAGTAAATTCAGCGAGCCCTCCCCTTTCCCCAAGCTGCACCCCCCTTTATCTCACAAAGTCTCAAATTATGGCAGAAATATGGCGTGCACTGTAATTTACAACTTTTTGACGCCACCATAGTGGCGTAAATAGCTTGATCAATACCCCCCAGTGTGTTATGTCTGCGCTCACATGACTCCAGGTAGTTCCAGTTTGGTAGGACTTTGTACAATACTGCGGATTCTTTTTGTTTTGGCAAAAAAAAATACAGAAGAAAATGACGTTTTGCAATGCACCTGTTTAATAGGAGCTAGGTCTATTGGATTAAGGTCCGGACCTTGCCTTGGCCATTCAAAAATGGTGGGCTTTATTTATCAAGGGACTTGCCACTATTTTAGGCCGCTTTTTGACTGGCCATGCGAGAATATCAAGTCGTGGGCTTTTGTTGAAGAGTTTTCGACAGTTGGGTGGAACGGGGGCATGTCCCGGCCCAGGCAAACAGGCTAAAAACAATGCCAGTCTGGGGCTCAAGGGGAGACAAAGACCGGTGTATCGGCTTATCCTTCTTTGACTCTGCTCACAAATGGATTTCCTGACATTTTCCTTTTAGAATTTTTTGGTATAAATCAGAATTCATTGTCTCATCAGTGATGGTGAGCTGTCCTGGCCCAGATACGGCAAAACTAACCAAAAATGTATCTTTTGGCTCATTTAGTGTTGAGCGAAGCGAGCTTCAGATGCTACATTCGAAGTATCTTCAGAATAATACCGTAAGGAGATCCATCTCTGTACAGTATTAGAATGTATGGGCTCCGATGAGCCGAAGTTAGTTATTCACGACTAGTAGCTCGGAACTGAAGCGGAGTTCGGTTTCAAGTTGCAAAGTGGTTTTCCGCTTTAAAAATCAACTTCCGAAGTTATTCAGCAAAGTCACGCGCGACTTCGGCTCATCGGAGCCCATACTTTATAATACTGTACAGAGACTGATCCCCACACAGTGGGAATGAGGAATTGGGGGTGACACATAAGGTAGTTGTGATAAGTAGGATTCGAGCCATTATTGAGCTGACAGGAGTGGTGCCGACTGATCTGCTTCAGGTTTGGGACTACTAGAGGGTAGAGTTCAGGCCAGAGGAGTTGGTGGGGGAAAGGGTTAGTCTGGTAAAAGTCATCTTAGGTAGCTTGATAAGCCTGCCTGAAAAGATGTGTTTTTAAGGCCCGTTTGAAGGTGGAGAAGTTGTGAATTGACCTAGTATTCCGGGGCAGAGTATTCCAGAGAGTAGGAGCAGCTCGAGAAAAGTCCTGAAGACAGGAGTGAGGTACGAATTATGGTGTTTATTAATCTTAGGTCGCTAACAGAAAGGAGAGCACGAGTAGGGTGGTAGGTGGAGATGAGGGAGGAGATGTATGGAGGTGCAGCACTGTGGAGAGCTTTGTGGGTGAGAAGTTTGAACTGTAGTTAGTGGATGGGCAACCAGTGAAATGACTGGCACAGGGTAGATAGATGAGCCTGGCTGCAGCATTTAGGACAGACTGAAAGGGGGAGAGTTTAGTGAAAGGGAGACCGATTAGTAATGCGTTGCAGTAGTCTGTGGTGCTGGGGTTGTTAGTACATCCAGTAAAATACTCACTTGGCTAACTGTAGATATGGTCCAAGATAAGTTAAATAAGGTAAATGTGAACAAGGCTCCGGGTCCAGATGGATTACACCCAAGAGTGCTTAAAGAGCTCAGTTCAGTCATTGCTGTGCCCATGTTTATCATTTTTAAAGACTCTCTAGGTACTGGTACAGTGCCAAGTGATTGGCGCAAGGCAAACGTGGTGCCCATATTCAAAAAAGGATCAAGGTCCTCCACATGTAATTATAGACCAGTTAGTTTACCTTCTGTTGCCGGAAAAATGTTTGAGGGGCTCTTAAGGGAATATATACAGAAGTATGTGACTGTAAATAATATAAGTGATAACTACCATGGGTTTACCAGGGACAGAAGTTGTCAGACTAACCTGATGTGTTTTTATGAGAAGGTGAGTAGTAGCCTGGACAGAGGGGCGGCTGTGGATGTAGTGAGGTGAGTAGTAGCCTGGACAGAGGGGCGGCTGTGGCTGTGGATGTAGTGAGGTAAGTAGAAGCCTGGACAGAGGGGCGGCTGTGGATGTAGTGAGGTAAGTAGTAGCCTGGACAGAGGGGCGGCTGTGGATGTAGTGAGGTGAGTAGTAGCCTGGACAGAGGGGCGGCTGTGGATGTAGTGAGGTGAGTAGTAGCCTGAACAGAAGGGCGGCTGTGGATGTAGTGAGGTGAGTAGTAGCCTGGACAGAGGGACGGCAGTGGATGTAGTGAGGTAAGTAGTAGCCTGGACAGAGGGGCGGCTGTGGATGTAGTGAGGTGAGTAGTAGCCTGGACAGAGGGGCGGCTGTGGATGTAGTGAGGTAAGTAGTAGCCTGGACAGAGGGGCGGCTGTGGATGTAGTGAGGTGAGTAGTAGCCTGGACAGAAGGGCGGCTGTGGATGTAGTGAGGTGAGTAGTAGCCTGGACAGAGGGACGGCAGTGGATGTAGTGAGGTAAGTAGTAGCCTGGACAGAGGGGCGGCTGTGGATGTAGTGAGGTGAGTAGTAGCCTGGACAGAGGGGCGGCTGTGGATGTAGTGAGGTGAGTAGTAGCCTGGACAGAGGGGCGGCTGTGGATGTAGTGAGGTGAGTAGTAGCCTGGACAGAGGGGTGGCTGTGGATGTAGTGAGGTAAGTAGTAGCCTGGACAGAGGGGCGGCTGTGGATGTAGTGAGGTGAGTAGTAGCCTGGACAGAGGGGCGGCTGTGGATGTAGTGAGGTGAGTAGTAGCCTGGACAGAGGGGCGGCTGTGGATGTAGTGAGGTAAGTAGTAGCCTGGACAGAGGGGCGACTGTGGATGTAGTGAGGTTAGTAGAAGCCTGGACAGAGGGGCGGCTGTGGATGTAGTGAGGTCAGTAGAAGCCTGGACAGAGGGGCGGCTGTGGATGTAGTGAGGTGAGTAGAAGCCTGGACAGAGGGGCGACTGTGGATGTAGTGAGGTTAGTAGAAGCCTGGACAGAGGGGCGGCTGTGGATGTAGTGAGGTCAGTAGAAGCCTGGACAGAGGGGCGGCTGTGGATGTAGTGAGGTCAGTAGAAGCCTGGACAGAGGGGCGACTGTGGATGTAGTGAGGTTAGTAGAAGCCTGGACAGAGGGGCGGCTGTGGATGTAGTGAGGTCAGTAGAAGCCTGGACAGAGGGGCGGCTGTGGATGTAGTGAGGTGAGTAGAAGCCTGGACAGAGGGGCGGCTGTGGATGTAGTGTTTCTGGATTTTCCAAAGGCTTTTGATCCTGTCCCTCATAGACGTTTATTAGGTAAAGTAAGGTCTATAGGCTTGAAAAGTATAGTTTGTAATTGGATTGAAAACTGGCTGAAGGACCGTGTCCAGAGAGTTGTGGTCAATGATTCCTATTCAGAATGGTCCCGGGTTATAAGTGGTGACCCCAAGGTTCAGTGCTGGGCCCCTTATTGAATTTAATAGCACCATATCTAGTTTTTCAGATGACACTAAGCTGTGTAGAACTGTACGGTCTATGGGAGATGTCCGTATACTACAAGCTGATTGGGCATACTACTATTAGGACAAGTGTGAGAATCTGATGTAGAAATATATACACAACCAGCTGTGATATCACCGTTGTGGGGTTGGTCCATCAGACGAGCTCTCTGACCTCTTGTGAACCATCTATTAAATATCAGACACAGTCTGCCATCCTTGGTTGCGGGGCTGCGTTGTGTGGGCGTCCATTGCCAGGTCTGTACATCGTGGCAGGACGGGGCGCTGCCCTCCAGGCCTTCACCGGCTCTGTTTGTTCTGGTGTGTTCACACCTTCCCATCAGGACTTTTCCTCCTCTGTTTTCCGGGTCACTTGTGACAGCAGATCAGCATCCTGGTGTGATCCTGATAGGGCAGCTGCATACCTGACCTCGCAGACATCAGGTAATGGCAGGGAGTTGTCAGGGTTGCTTCTGCTGATTTGCTGTGAGCAGGTTGCAGGTTGTTACTGATGACCGGGAAATGATAAAGGAGTTTGACTCTAGTATTTCCTTAAAGGGGTCCTCCGGGCTTTTAATATTGATGACCTATCCTCAGGTCCGACACCTGACACCCCCGCCGATCAGCTGTATGAAGGAAGGTGAATGCAGTGTGCATGCCCCGTCTTCCTGCTCGCTGCTGCTATGTCTATGGTGAGCAGGAAGAGAGAAGGCAAAGGTGCCGGGTGTCAGACCCCCGCTGATCTGATATTGATTACCTATCCTCAGGATAAGTCATCAATATTAAAAGCCCGGAGACCCCCTTTAAATACGACCTGTCATCTCCCCCAACATGTCTGCTTTAGTAACTGCTTGCATTCCCCATGTAATAAAAATTCAGCAGCATCTGTTCTTATGACTTATGTTCTATGTTTTGCCATTCTTCTATTATTCCTTCTAGAAGTTTTCAAATTAGTTGACAGCAGTCTACAATAAAGATCCAGATGGGTATTACCAGTTGGGGGTGTGTCCCTGTACAGTCTGAGGCCTCGTTCACATTTCTGTGTCAGTACTTTGTACGTGAAAAAAGCGTCCTTATTTAATCCGTAAAAGATCCGTGTTTGGTCCATCTGTCCATTTTTTCCCTCCTTGTGTCAGTTGTAATCCATGTACGTTGCTCAGCTGAAAATTAATTTCAAGAGCTTTTCCTGTCTGTCTTCTGTGACAAACGGAAGCACCACAGATGCCATCCGTGTTTTGTTCTTGATTTTCACAGACCCATAGGGCGTGTTTGGTCCGCATCGCAGACCAAAGTAGATTTTTTTTATTTAAATTTTTTACAGACACATTTCAATCAATGGGTACGTGTGCAGTTCGTAGAAAATGCGTACAGCACACGTCCGTGAAAAATGGAAATATGAACGAGGCCTGACACTGACAGCACTGACTGGATAGTTTCAGACTGTGCAGGGGCACACCCACAACTGGTAACACCCATCTGGACCTTTATTGCAGACAGCTGGCATTCATTCATAAAATTCTAGTGGGAATAACAAAAGAATGGCACAACACAGAGTCATAAGAATAGATGGTCTAGAACTGTTATTACATGGGGGATGCAAGTAGTTACTAAAACAGACATGTCAGGAGGGGACAGCTCCTCTTTAACAGTGCGCTGAATAGTTTACTGTAGTAGATGTTCTCCATCAAGTGAATAGACACTGTTCAATATCATAGGTTCAAATTGTGGTTTTGGTTCATTTCTAGGTATATTTTTATAGTGGTCATAGCGCCGTATTTCTATTACAGAGCGCCAAATACCCTGCATAGCCACAGAGTAAACATTAATTATTCCTACAGCTGCCACTAGGGGGAAGCTCACTTTGTTCTGTTATTAAGTCCAGTGTTTAAAGGGGGTTTCCCAGATTTTAATATTGATGACCTACCGTCAGAATAGGTCATCAATATCATATTGGCGGGGGTCCTCCCAGCACCCCCGCCGATCAGCTGGTTGAAAAGAAGCTAGCTCTCCATACGGGCGCAGCCTTCCCTTCATTGTTTACCTGCTCGCCGTTGACATTGCAGTGGTGAGCAGGTGTAATTACAAGCCGGGTGTCGGACCCCCACCGATCTGACCTGAGGATAGATCATCAATATTAACATCTTGGAAAACCCCTTTAATCAGGATTCAGAAGGCTACTATGCTCCCTCTAGTGGTAGCAGCAAGCAACCAGGGGTTTCTAATTTCAAGGCAATAGACTTTTTTTCCCCATGTTTCTTAAATGCTAATTTAATCAACTTTCTAAATATTTTTCATGAAAAATGTCCTACCCTTATTTGACGAGTGAGTCTGCAACTTCTTCTGACATTGATCCCGCATCACACTGCTCCTGACTGTCTCTGGTCTCCCACTCCCTTCTCTCAGCGATGTATAGCAGCAGGAGGAGGTTGTATACAGCAGATCAGAGAGCGGAGAGGGGGAAAGCATCTAAGTTATCGGGGAGGGAAGAGGCTGTAGATGGGGACAAAATCCACACACAAGGCCGTGTGCAGGAGAAGAATCACATAGCCTGCGTACAAGTGTAAAAGAAAGCAGAGAACCTATGGCAGACTGTGCAGGTGGAGAAGATCACAAGGTCCTCGGCATCAGTGTCTGTCCAGTAGAAGAGGGAATCGGATGAAACCTGAAGCTGTGCAGATTTGAGAGAGTTAGTGAAGGCAGCAGCATCCTGGAGAAACAGATCACATCCACCGTTTATTACTGTCTGCTTGCCAGTCTCTACTTCCAGGTCCCTCTGTAATGCAGAAAATACCCACTCATCCAGTCACTGGTCACCACTGCGTCCAGTGATGGGCTGGGCAGACATTTGCTGTTTTTCTAGCGGGACAAGGATGTGAAGACCAGCGAGGACCTGGTAAGCTCCAGTAAGGTGAAGAAAGGGGATTGGTGCCTTGTCCTTTCTAATAAACCTTATTTCTCACTTGTGAACCTGATCAGTACGTCTACAGATGTGCCTATAGTGGTCTACCATCCACAGTGCCCCAATACACTCTCCTGGTTTTCTGGCCTCTTGGCTAAATGGAGGAGGAGGGCAGTGCCTACAGACCTGACGTTCCACATTGCAGTACAGGTTACATGGCCTGAAACTCTACATCCTGGAACGTCATCCATTCAGCGTCAGAGGCATACTGCAAATATTTATTTGGCATCTCTGGTGCTTCCTGATTCCACATGATCAGTTCCGTGCATTCAGGATGCTGCCCATAGACTGGGATTACCCCAAAGTCCACTGCTAGCTACATTCTGTATAACACATCCAGACTGCTGTTATAGGGGCTGCTCCAGACAGCACAACCAGACTGCTGTTATAGGGGGCGCTCCAGACTACACATCCAGACTGCTGTTATAGGGGCTGCTCCAGACAGCACAACCAGACTGCTGTTATAGGGGCTGCTCCAGACTACACATCCAGACTGCTGTTATAGGGGGCGCTCCAGACTACACATCCAGACTGCTGTTATAGGGGGCCCTCCAGACTATACATCCAGACTGCTGTTATAGGGGGCGCTCCAGACTACACATCCAGACTGCTGTTATAGGGGGCCCTCCAGACTACACATCCAGACTGCTGTTATAGGGGGCCCTCCAGACTATACATCCAGACTGCTGTTATAGGGGCTGCTCCAGACAGCACAACCAGACTGCTGTTATAGGGGCTGCTCCAGACTACACATCCAGACTGCTGTTATAGGGGGCGCTCCAGACTACACATCCAGACTGCTGTTATAGGGGGCCCTCCAGACTATACATCCAGACTGCTGTTATAGGGGGCGCTCCAGACTATACATCCAGACTGCTGTTATAGGGGCTGCTCCAGACAGCACAACCAGACTGCTGTTATAGGGGCTGCTCCAGACTACACATCCAGACTGCTGTTATAGGGGGCGCTCCAGACTACACATCCAGACTGCTGTTATAGGGGGCCCTCCAGACTATACATCCAGACTGCTGTTATAGGGGGCGCTCCAGACTACACATCCAGACTGCTGTTATAGGGGGCGCTCCAGACTACACATCCAGACTGCTGTTATAGGGGGCGCTCCAGACTACACATCCAGACTGCTGTTATAGGGGCTGCTCCAGACAGCACAACCAGACTGCTGTTATAGGGGCTGCTCCAGACAGCACAACCAGACTGCTGTTATAGGGGGCCTTCCAGACTACACATCCAGACTGCTGTTATAGGGGGCGCTCCAGACTACACATCCAGACTGCTGTTATAGGGGGCCCTCCAGACTACACATCCAGACTGCTGTTATAGGGGGCCCTCCAGACTACACATCCAGACTGCTGTTATAGGGGGCCCTCCAGACTACACATCCAGACTGCTGTTATAGGGGGCCCTCCAGATGTCACATCCAGACTCCTGTTCTAGGGGGCGTTCCAGACAGCACATCCAGACTACTGTTATAGGGGGCGCTCCAGACTACACATCCAGACTGCTGTTATAGGGGGCGCTCCAGACTACACATCCAGACTGCTGTTATAGGGGGCGCTCCAGACTACACATCCAGATTGCTTTTATAGGGGACGCTCCAGACTACACATCCAGATTGCTTTTATAGGGGGCGCTCCAGACTTTATATCCAGACTGCTGTTATAGGGGGTGCATCGTCAACATACGATCTCTCCTGACATAATTTTACAGAGAGCTGGTCAGAACCCATGTGCCTGGTAACTAGTGCTGCTCAGAGCTTACCTTTTGCGTTGTTTTCCATTGATATCTTTTGAAGTTCTTTAACCCCTTAGTGACCACCCATACGTGTTTTCACGGTGGTCACTAAGGGGCCTTAGCCTGGGCCGCCGCTTTTTTATGGCAGCCCAGTCTAAGCGCTGCACGGGTTTCCCATGAGAGCTGCGGCCCTGCTCTAAAAGCCCGGACCGGCAGGAGTGCCTATCCGGGCTGTTTAACACTTTACATGCCACGGGCAATGGCGCCCACCGCATGTAAAGTGCTGACAGAGGGAGCGGATTCACTCTGTCTCTCATCGGCACCCCGCAAATGCGATCGCGGGGTGCCGATGTGTGTGAAGGCTGCCTGGGGTCTGATGTAGGCCCCAGACCAGCCTTCAGTAATTTCCAGCAGGCTGCGCCAGTCAATGTTAGAATACATTGCCATTAAAATGCAATGCACTATAGGGATAGTGCATTTCATTTTAACAGCAATCAAAAAGCTGTCTATTAAGTGGTAAAAAAACTAATTTATTCTACAAAAAAAAATCCCATAAAAAAAATTACGCTTTAAAAAAATTGCAAAAAAAAAAATCTTTCCCATAGGTTTCGTATTGCCTCTTCCGTAACGACCCGAACTACATAAATATCATGTAAATTATCCCCTACGGTGAACGCCATAAAAAAAAAAAAGACAGAATTGCTCATTTATTTTTAGTTAAAAAACTTAATAATAAGTGATTAAAATGCGCCATTTACGCCAAAATGATACCAATGAAAAATACAAGTGGTCCCGCAAAAATCAAGCCCTCACAAAACTCCATAGAAAGAAAAATAAATAGTTATGGGTCTTGGGAAGCGGCGATGCAAAATTTTTTTTTCCTTTTTTTCTTTAAAAAAAAAAAAAGGGGGGTTTTAGGTTTTATTGCAAAAAGTAGTAAATTTAAAAAAAATATATATGTATATGGTATTACTGTAATCATACTGACCCAGAGTATAAAGATATTATGTTATTTATACTGAAAAATGAATGCCGTAAAATTTATAATGGTTTTTCCCCATCTCCCTCCCAGAAAGAGTTAATAAAAGTTAATCAGAATTTTATGTGTACTCCAAAATGGTGCCATTAAAAACTACAACCTGCCCTGAAAAAAAACAAGCCCTCATAAATATATATAGGCGGAAAAACTAAAAAGTTATAGCTCTTGGAACGCGACGATGAAAAAAGGAAAAAAAACGCTTGATCAGTAAGGCTCAAAACAGGCTGGTCACTAAGGGGTTAAAGGGATTCTCCCATGACTGATGTCTGATTTTAGTTTTTTACATCATATAGTAGTACATGACAATCAGTCTTACAAATCTAGAACCAGCCCTGTACCTCACACTGGTTCTGAGATCTCCCATTTATTGCTCCAATTGCTCTGCCAGATTTTTCATGCAGGCAGCTCTCTACCTGGCACAGCTCAGTGGGCTTGTCCTTTCTGCTGCAGCTCTCTACCTGGCACAGCTCAGTGGGCTTGTCCTTTCTGCTGCAGCTCTGTACCTGGCACAGCTCAGTGGGCTTGTCCTTTCTGCTGCAGCTCTCTACCTGGCACAGCTCAGTGGGCTTGTCCTTTCTGCTGCAGCTCTCACTGTTACAATTTAGACTGGTGGCATTTGAACAATGGCACTGAGCATTTGTGTCCTGTCCACCTCATTTGATGTTACTGAGATGGGCAGAGAAATAAGGAAACATACAAACAGCAGGTGGCGCTGTATAGATCAATTTTATTGAATAACTCAGTGGCTATGCTGGAAAATGTAAATATTTTATATGTGGCAGCCTTTAACCACTTCACCACCGTCCTTTGACTATAAACGTCCTTGGGCTGGTCGTTTATCTCTGGAATGATGTTTCTGAACGTCCATTCAGAGATGGCAGCTGCACGCTAATCATGCAGTTGCAGAGCGGGTTGCCCGCTGCCAGTGACAGCAGGGCACCCCAGAGAGAAGGCAGGGACAGAGTGCTGGGTATACCGATCAGGAAGCGCTATGCCGATTCCTGTCCCGGCCCGGTGGTCATGTGATCGCCGGGGCGGGAGAGTGCAGGAGCTGTCGGGTCTTCTACAGACCTCGATCAGCCCTGCACTGAGGCTGTACAGCGTTGTATTCTGCTGTACAGCCTCTCTGGGGGGTGTATTTTGCCTGTAACTGGGGCTACTATGTCAGCCCCAGTTACAGGAGAAATCAATAGTGAAAAGAAAAAAAGTGAAGTTAAATGTCCTCCAGAGGTCTTGTATAACATTATGGGGAATGCAAAGTATAAAAAAAAAAAAATTCAAAGTTTTGCATGTAAAAATAAATTCCCAATTAAGTTTTTGTTAAAAATAGATAAAAATAACTAAAATAGATTTGGTATTGCCGTGTCTGTGATGGCCGGCTCTATAAATATATCACATGATCCACCCCGTCCGATAAATAAAACGTTTAAAAAAAGCTATTTTTGTCGTCTTACATCACAAAAAGTGAAACACCAAGTGATCAAAAAGGCATATGTCCCACAAAATGATACCAATAAAACAGTCCCCTCATCCCGTAAAAGGTGAGCCCCTAGAAAATCGCTAAAATAAATAAATATAGCTCTTAGAACATATTTTTTTTGTTTGAAAAATGCTATTATTGTGTTAAAGTGAAATAAATGTAAAAAAGTATACATATTAGGTATTGCCACGTCCGCAACAACCGGATATATAAAAATATCACATGACCTAACCCCTCAGGTGAACACCGTAAAAAACAAACAAAAAAACGGTGCCAAAAAAAGCCATCTTTTTGTCACCTTACATCACAAAAATTGCAACACCAAGTGATCAAAAAGGCTTATACTTAGTAACAATTAAACAGTCACCTCATCTCGCAAAAAATGAAACCCCCTAACTAATCGGTCAAAAAATAAAAAAGCTATGACTCTCAGTGGAGACCCCAAAATATATATTTTTTTTGTTTGCTTCAAAACTGCTGCTATTGTGTTAGTGAAATAAATAAAATAAACAGTAGACATATTAGGTATTGCCGAGTCTGTAACAACCTGCCCTAGAAAAATATCACATGACCTAACCCCTCAGGTGAACACAGTAAAAAAAAAAAAATGGTGACAAAAAAGCTATTTTTTGTCATTTAACATCACATAAAGTGCAACACCAAGCGATCAAAAAGGCGTATGCCCTCCAAAATAGTATTAATCAAACTGTCACCTCATCCCGCAAAAAGTGAGACCCCCTAACTAAGACAATCGGTCAAAAAATAAAAAAGCTATGGCTCTCAGACTGTGGAGACACTAAAACATATTTTTTTGGGGTTTCAAAGATGCTAATATTGTGTAAAAAATAAATAAGAAAAAGCATACATATTAGGTATAGCCACTTCCGTAACGATCTGCTCTATAAAAATGTCACATGACCTAACCCTTCAGGTGAACGCTGTAAAAATAAATAAATAAAAACTGTGCTAAAACAACCAATTTTTTTGGTTACCTTGCCTCATAAAGTGTAATAATGAATGATCAAAAAATCATATGTACCTAAAAATGGTACCAATAAAAAGTCAACTCTTCCTGCAAAAAACGAGCCTCTGCACAAGACGAGCGGCAGAAAAATATGGCGTAGACACAAAAACATATTTTTTAAAAAAAAATGCTTTATGTAAAACTGAAACAAAGTATACATATTTGATATCATTGCATCCATGACAACTTGCTCTATAAAAATAGCACATGATCTACCCTGTCAGATGAATGTTGTAAAAAATAAACAGTGCCAAAACAGCCATTTTTGGGTTACCCTGCCTCATCATATTTACCCCAAAATAGTACCAATAAAACTGGACCTTATTCCCTAGTTTCCAAAATGGGGTCACTTTTTGGGAGTTTCTACTGTAAGGGGTGCATCAGGGGGGCTTCAAATGGGACATGGCATCTAAAAACCAGTTCAGCAAAATCTGCCTTCCAAAAACCATACGACGCTCCTTTTCTTCTGAGCCCTGCCATGTACCCATGCATCAGTTATGGCCACATGTGGGTTTTTTCTGTAAACTGCAGAATCAGGGTACTAAATATTGAGTTCTGTTTGGCTGTTAACCCTCGATGTGTTAAAGAAAAAAATTGATTAAAAAGGAAAATCTGTCAAAAAAGTAAAATTTAGAAATTTGATCTCCATTTTCCTTTAATTCTTGTGGAACACCTAAGGGTTAACAGTTTGTAAAAATAAGTTTTGAGTAACTTGAGGGGTGTAGTTTGTACAATGGGGTCATTTATGGGGGGTTTCCACTATGTAAGCCCCACAAAGTGACTTCAGACCTGAACTGGTCCTTGAAAAGTGGGCTTTGGAAATTTTCTTAAAAAATTTTAAGAATTGGTTCTAAACCTTCTAATGCTCCCCCTAAAAAGTAGACATATGGGAAATGTTAAGTAATAAATATTTTATGAGGTATCACTTTCTGTTTTAAAAGCGGAGAAATAGAAATTTTGAAAATTGAGAATTTTTGAAAATATTTGGTAAATTTTGGATTTTTTCATAAATAAAGGTGAAATATATTGACTCAAATTTCTGACTGTCATGAAGTACAATGTGTCACGAGAAAACAAGCTCAGAATGACTTTGATAAATAAGTGTTCCAAAGCTATTACCGCATAAAGTGACACATGTCAGATTTGCAAAATTAGGCCTTATCAGGAAGGGGGTAAATGGCCCGGTCTGGAAGTGGTTAATATCAGGCTTGTAGTGAGGTTCAGTTGGCTCCTACATACATGTGAGCTGGGCTCTTACTGTCCACGTGTGATGTAAATTGCAGTGGAAAATGAAACGCAGTTGCATGCAGATTTTTGTGGATTTATCCAGGATCTCGCTCTCTGCATTGCAAACAGTAAAATCCACTGTGACAACCCCCTCCGCAGGCTGACACGCTGCCGGCTCCGCGCACATGTGGATGAAATTTAGCAAAATCTCATCCACTTTGCTCTTTTTATAAAGGCCACGTGTGAGTAGGTGATAAAACCTCCTCGGAGCTGTATGTGCACTGCCCTCTGGATTAACCCTTGCCTTTCCTCTGATGCTGTATGGAGCTATTGTTAAATCAGTGTTTAGCGCAGTGATCTGTCATCTGCTCGCCCAGCCGTCTCATCACTGACTTACATGTTTGGTCTCCATAGGTGTCCCTGGTAGGAATGAACAGGTCGCTGCACTTCTAGCAAGATGGGTGCCAACAGCAGCACTATAAACGAACTGTCGGAGAATGACTACTTAAAGAAGCTGTCGGGAACCGAGGCCATTTCTGAGAATGAGCCCTTCTGGAACCAGCTGCTGTCATTTACCTTCAGTACTCCGACTAACAGGTAGGTGCTGTGCGTGCCACGGTCCATGCAGCCAGGGCCGGATTAAGAGCATCATGGGCCTGGTGCTGAGGATTTTGCTGGGCCTTTTTATGGAAATATATACATAATATATAAAATCATAAATAACATAACACATTAAAGGGATACCGTCACCAGGTTTCACCCCTGTCAGCTAAAAATATGCTGATGTTCAGGGCGTCTTCACGATTCCTAATGTGGGCTTATAAATGTCATATGTGGGCTTATTTAGCTAAAAAACAGCTTTTACTAACCTGTCAGTCAAACAAATAAGGTGCCCGAGGGGATGTTAATGGATGCAAGGTGCCGTCTGCACCCGCCGCCGTTCGTGCCAGACTTCTGCGCCGCCTCCCGCCCTCCCCCTCCTGCTGTAAGATCTCGCGCATACAAGGGTTGAGCGAAGTGCCGGCGCATGAGCACTTTGCTGTAAGAAGCCAAATGGAGAAGTCCGCACGGCGCATCAGGCAGAGCCCTGTGCGCAAAATCTTACAGCAGAAGAAGGGGGAGGGAGGGAGGCGCAGAAGTCCGGAAAGGCGGCGCTGGGCACGAATGGCGGCGGGTGCAGACTGCACCTTGCTCCATTAACATCCCCTTGGGCACCTTATTTGTTTGACTGACAGGTTAGTAAAAGCAGTTTTTTTAGCTAAATAAGCCCACAGATTACATTTATAAGCCCACATTAGGAATCATGAAGACGCCCTGAACATCAGCATATTTTTAGCTGAGGGGTGAAACCTGGTGACAGAATCTCTTTAAAGAAATGACTGTTTCTAGCTGCTGTGGACTGTGGACTAGCAGCTAGAAACAGTAATTTCTTTATGTGTTGTTATTTAGACTGAGCTCAGTCTCAGCATGCTTAGGCTACTTTCACACTAGCGTTCGGCTGTCAGCTTGTGAGCTCCGTTTGAAGGTTCTCACAAGCGGACCTGAACGCTTCCGTCCAGCCCTATATATAATACATTCTGAGTGGACACGGATGCGCTCAGAATGCATCAGTCTGGCACCGTTCAGGCTCCGCTCAGCAGACGGACACCTGAACGCTGCTTGCAACGTTCGGGTGTCCGCCTGGCCGTGCGGAAGCAAGCGGATCCGTCCAGACTTACAATGTAAGGCTACTTTCACACTAGCGTTCAAAGCGGATCCGTTCTGAACGGATCCACTCATATAATGCAGACGGTGGCTCCGTTCAGAACGGATCCATCTGCATTATATTGTCAAAAAAAATGTCTGTGAAATTAGCCTGAACGGATCCGTCCAGACTTTTACATTGAAAGTCAATGGGGGACGGATCTGTTTGAGGATTGAGCCATATTGTGTCATCTTCAAACGGATCCGTCCCCATTGACTTAGGCTACTTTCACACTAGCGTTCGGGTGTCCGCTTGTGAGCTCCGTTTGAAGGGGCTCACAAGCGGACCCGAACGCTTCCGTCCAGCCCTGATGCAGTCTGAGTGGACGCGGATCCGCTCAGAATGCATCAGTCTGGCACTGTTTGTCCTCCGCTCAGCAGGCAGACACCTGAACGCTGCTTGCAGCGTTCGGGTGTCCGCCTGGCCGTGCGGAGGCAAGCGGATCCGTCCAGACTTACAATGTAAGTCAATGGGGACGGATCCGTTTGAAGATGCCACAATATGGCTCAATCTTCAAACGGATCCATCCCCCATTGACTTTCAATGTAAAAGTCTGGACAAATCCGTTCAGGCTACTTTCACAGACATTTTTTTGACAATATAATGCAGACGGATCCGTTCTGAACGGAGCCACCATTTGCATTATATGAACGGATCCATTCAGAACGGATCCGCTCTGAACCGAACGCTAGTGTGAAAGTAGCCTTTTAGCCAGTCAGTAATTTTCATAGTGCTGTTATGATTTATGGACACAGCTCTCAGCATGCTTAGCCAGCCATCTATCTGGCTGTGCTTCTTGAGAGTCACAGTCCACAGGCTGTCACAGTCCACAGGCTGTCACAGTCCACAGGCTGTTTCTGAGCCTGCTGAGAGCTGTGTCCATAAATCATAACAGCACTATGATTGCCCTGATACACTCATCTAGTTGGAAGGCAGGGCATCTCATACCTGCTGCAGCCTGCCTCCAGAAGCTCCTGCTGCTGCCTGCTGTCTCCGGCTCTCCGTGTGGTGTGTGGGCTGCCTGTGACCCTGTGACCCAGCGCCTGTGGGCCGTCGCCGTCCTGTGCTGGCCTGGTCGAAACTGTGGTGCAGGAGGAATAATCGCGGGCACACTAATGAGTTCATATCTGGCGGGCATTATTTATAGGAACCGCACCAGCTGTTCTGACGTCCTGCCTCCGGCTGTGACGTATATCCGGTGGCAGTGGCAGGACGTGAGAGCAGCTGGTGCTGTTCCTGTAATGACGCGGCCCGCCAGATATGAATTCAGTGCGCCCGCGATTATCCCTCCTGCACCATGCGGATGCGATGCACTGTGTACAAATCGGCAAAAGGCCGCTCCCGACGGCCTTTTGCCTGGCACGGATGGGCCTATTTTATGGTAGGGGCCTGGAGCTGCAGCTCCATCAGCCCCTACGTTAATCCGGCCCTGCATGCAGCCCCGCAAGGTGATGTTCATGTAATCTTACATAGTCATCTGATGGATATATCCATGTGATGTGTTCTAGTGTCCATATTCCAAAGTTGTTCAAATCATCATAATTAGGGATGAGCGAATCGACTTCGGATGAAACATCCGAAGTTGATTCACATAAAATTTTGTTTCAATACTGTACAGAGCTAGCGCTCCATACAGTATTAGAATGTATTGGCTCCGATGAGGCGAAGTTATTACTTCACGAAGTCTCGCGAGACCTCGCATATTAACTTCAGAAATTGATTTGTACTGTAAAAAAACATTTCCCGAACTCGGGTTCGTTTCCAAGTTACCACAAGTTTTATGCCAATCGACTTCGGATGTTTTATCCGAAGTCGATTCGCTCATCCCTAATCATAATCTTAAACGCTATGGAGAACATTTTTTTTTATTGCATTTACAGTTGCAAGAAAAAGTATGTGAACCCTTTGGAATGATATGGATTTCTGCACAAATTGGTCATAAAATGTGATCTGATCTTCATCTAAGTCACAACAATAGACAATCACAGTCTGCTTAACTAATAACACACAAAGAATTAAATGTTACCATGTTTTTATTGAACACACCATATAAACATTCAAAGTGCAGGTGGGAAAAGTATGTGACCCCTTGGATTTAATAACTGGTTGAACCTCCTTTGGCAGCAATAACTTCAACCAATCGTTTCCTGTAGTTGCAGATCAGACGTGCTCAGCGGTCAGGAGTATTTCTTGACCATTCCTCTTTACAGAACTGTTTCAGTTCAGCAATATTCTTGGGATGTCTGGTGTGAATCGCTTTCTTGAGGTCATGCCACAGCATCTCAATCGGGGTGAGGTCAGGACTCTGACTGGGCCACTCCAGAAGGCGTATTTTCTTCTGTTTAAGCCATTCTGTTGTTGATTTACTTCTATGCTTTAGGTCGTTATCCTGTTGCAACACCCATCTTTTGTTGAGCTTCAGTTGGTGGACAGATGGCCTTAAAGGGATTCTGTCATGAGATTTGAGGCCTATAATGTGCCTGTGGCTCTATTAGCATATAAAACCGGTTTTTATAACCTGTCACTCACGTACCAAATGTGTCCAAGGGGACGTCTCATCATGCAGGGTGCCCGGCTGCAGCCATCTTCGTCTGGTGCCCAGCGCCACCTTCCGACTAGAAATCGCCGCCCTCCCTTTCAATAGAGCCGCCTACCTCACCTCATCGCCGCCTCCCTCACCTCAGCGCCGCCTCCAAAATCGTCTGCGCTCCTCAGCCAGATCCCGCGCGTGCGCACTAGGTATAACTAGAAATAGATCAAAAGGGAGCCTCTGTAGAAAAGCAGCCTGTGCGCTCCGAACCTCAAAACAGCTTTGCACCTGGCTGCAATAGGGCGGTCAAAGCAGGTTTGAGCGAACGCATGCGCACTTCGCTCAACGAGGCCGCTGCCAGGTGTCCTCACGGGCGCATCAGGTTATACCTAGTGCACACGCGCGGAATCTGGCTGAGGAGAGCGGACGATTTCGGAGGCGGCTATGAGGTGAGGTAGGTGGCTCTATTGAAAGGGAGGGAGGCGATTTCTAGTCGGAGATGGCTGCAGCCGGGCACCCTGCATGATGAGACGTCCCCTTGGACACATTTGGTACGTGAGCGACAGGTTATAAAAACCGGTTTTATATGCTAATAGAGCCACAGGCACATTTAATAAGGTCAGTTTTGGATTCAGGGTATTAGTAGGGACCTGGCCATATGTTTAGGTTATAGGCCTCAAATCTCATGACAGAATCCCTTTAAGTTCTCCTGCAAAATGTCTTGATAAACTTGGGAAATCATTTTTCCTTCGATGATGGCAATCCGTCCAGGCCCTGACGCAGCAAAGCAGCCCCAAACCATGATGCCCCCACCACCATACTTCACAGTTGGGATGAGGTTTTGATGTTAGTCTGCTGTGCCTCTTTTTCTCCACACATAGTGTTGTGTGCTTCTTCCAAACAACTCAACTTTGGTTTCATCTGTCCGCAGAATATTTTGCCAGTACTGCTGTGGAACATCCAGGTGCTCTTGTGCAAACTGTAAACGTGCAGCAATGTTTTTTTGAACAGCAGTGGCTTCCTCTGTGGTATCCTCCCATGAAATCCATTCTTGTTTAGTGTTTTACGTATCGTAGATTCGCTAACAGGGATGTTGGCATATGCCAGAGACTTTTGTAAGTCTTTAGCTGACACTCTAGGATTCTACTTCACCTCATTGAGCAGTCTGCGCTGTGCTCTTGCAGTCATCTTTACAGGACGGCCACTCCTAGGGAGAGTAGCAGCAGTGCTGAACTTTCTCCATTTATAGACAATTTGTCTTACCGTGGACTGATGAACAGCAAGGCTTTTGGAGATTTTTATAACCCTTTCCAGCTTTATGCAAGTCAACAATTCTTAATTGTAGGTCTTCTGAGAGCTCTTTTGTGCGAGGCATCATTCACATCAGGCAATGCTTCTTGTGAAAAGCAAACCCAGAACTGGTGTGTGTTTTTTATAGGGCAGGGCAGCTGTAACAAATGCCTCCAATCTCATCTCATTGATTGGACTCCAGTTGGCTGACACCTCACTCCAATTAGCTCTTGGAGATGTCATTAGTCTAGGGTAGGGGTAGGCAACCTCCGGCACTCCAGATGTTGTAAAACTACAACTCCCAGCATGCATACTTCCTCTGCTCTTCTCAGAACTCTCACAGAAATGAATGGAGCATGCTGGGAATTGTAGTTTTTCCACAGCTTGAGTGCCGGAGGTTGCTGACCCCTGGTCTAGGGGTTCACATACTTTTTCCACCTGCACTGTGAATGTTTACATGGTGTGTTCAGTAAAAACATGGTAACGTTTTAATTCTTTGTGTGTTATTAGGTTAAGCAGACTGTGATTGTCTATTGTTGTGAGTTAGATGAAGATCAGATCACATTTTATGACCAATTTGTGCAGAAATCCATATCATTCCAAAGGGTTCACATACTTTTTCTTGCAACTGTAACTCCTTTTGGGCTAAAGATTATTTTTCAATTAGAGTTTCTTAAAATTGTTCAGCCGTTTTTGAGATACAAGGGTTAAAAATCTGCTTGCACACTGTGAAGCCTTATCTCTGATCTCCTGACCTCATAAACACTCATTTAGGCCCCTTTCACACTAGTGTGACGGATTAGTGAAAAACACATTGCACCTGCACCTGCTTGCGGATGCAATGCGTTTTTCACGCAGGTTTATTCACTTCTATGGGGCCAGGGCCAGGGCCAGGGCTGCGTGAAAATCGCAGAATATAGAACATGCAACGCAGAAATGATGCGTGAAAAATAACGCTGATGTACACAGATCCATTGAAATTAATGGGTCAGGATTCAGTGCGGGTGCAATGCGTTCACGTCGCGCATTGCACCCACTCGAAAAACTCGCTCATGTGAAAGGGGCCTTAATGGGGTTGTCTGAGTTATGAAAAAAAATAATATAGCACTGAAAATCTGATATATAACTGAGCTAAGCAAGTTTTATGCAAAAAAAAAATATATTTTTCCTCATTTTCCTGGTTCTTTTCTGGGCCTTTGTTTACATGCAATAAAAAAATCTCTGCCCCTCCCCCTGCTCTGCTAAGGGAGTGGCTACAAGAGCTGCCCTGAGTGACATGTGTGCCTGCTGGGAGACTCTGCAGCATGTTGTATGTGTAGGACTACAAGTCCCAGCTGTATAATGACACTGGTAAGGGAGTGGATAAAAGAGCTGCCCTGAGTGCTGGGAGACTCTGCAGCATGTTGCATGTGTAGGACTACATGTCCCAGCTGTATAATGACATTGCTAATACACACAGGATCTTCCCCCTACCGTCTTGTGTAATGCTCTCTCTAGTATATCAGCTCCAGTGACCAGAATTGTCCCTGCTGCAGAGCTGTGCAGCTGACGGGGTTAAGAATCCTAGCAGAGAGTAGAGGGCAGGGAAGGGGGGCGTGGCCAGCACAGGGACAGGCTTGTAAACGACCTTTGTCAGAGCAGGGAGAGAAGCTGATGTCACAGATCATGTGACCCTCAGTGAATTCTGAGAAACCAGGCACCGGAGATAAAGTGAGTGAATTGGAAAGCTGTTACATTTGCTTAGTTAGGAACATAGAAAGAACAAAAAGATAACTCTGACAACCCCTTTAAGCAAGAGTTTAACTATAATAAGTGTTTACTACTGATAAGGCTGAGGCTTAAGTGAGTGTTTGAGTTCAGGATATCAGTGATAAATCTTCACAGGAACGGTCAGCTGACAGGTCTCAGAAGTAATACTCTGTAAGTAGACAGATTTTTAACCCTTGTATCTGAAAAACGGCTGAACAATTTTAATAAAGACCAAATGAAAAAAAAATATTTTTGCCCAAAATGAGTAAAATGTCATCATAAAAATTGCTGTGAATGCATCCATAACCTTTAACCGCCTCCGGACCGCCTAACGCAGGATCGCGGTCCAGAGGCGGCTGTCCCCGGCAGAGTGACGCATCTATGTGTCATCTCGCGAGACGCGAGACTTCCTGTGAACGCGCGCACACAGGCGCGCACGTTCACAGGATCGGAAGGTGAGCAAGTGGATCTACAGCCTGCCAGCAGCAGCTGGCAGGCTGTAGATGCGATTTTTTTTTTTTAACCCCTAACAGGTATATTAGAGGCTGTTTTGATAACAGCGTCTAATATGCCTGGCCCTCTGGTGGTCCCTTTTGCTTGGGTCGACCACCAGAGGACACAGGCAGCTCAGTAATAAGTAGCACCACACTACACTACACCCCCCCCCCCCGTCACTTATTAACCCCTTATCAACCCCTGATCACCCCATATAGACTCCCTGATCACCCCCCTGTAAGGCTCCATTCAGACGTCCGTATGTGTTTTATGGATCGGATCCGCAAAACGCATACGGACGTCTGAATAGAGCCTGACAGGGGGGTGATCACCCCATATACACTCCCTGATCACCCCCTGTCATTGATCACCCCCCTGTATAAGGCTCCATTCAGACGTCCGTTTGTGTTTTGCGGATCGGATCCGTGGATCCGCAAAACGCATACGGACCTCTGAATGGAGCCTTACAGGGGGGTGATCAATGACAGGGGGGTGATCAGGGAGTCTATATGGGGTGATCACCCCCCTGTCATTGATCACCCCCCAGTAAGGCTCCATTCAGACGTCCGTATGTGTTTTGCGGATCCGTGGATCCGCAAAACACGGACACCGCGGATCTGCAAAACACATACGGACGTCTGAATGGAGCCTTACAGGGGGGTGATCAATGACAGGGTGTTGATCACCCCATATAGACTCCCTAATCACCCCCCTGTCATTGATCACCCCCCCTGTAAGGCTCCATTTAGACGTCCGTATGTGTTTTGCGGATCCGCGGTGTCCGCCTAGCGGAAATTTATATATTTATTTATTTATTTTTTTCTTACAAAGTCTCATATTCCACTAACTTGTGTCAAAAAATAAAATCTCACATGAACTCACCATACCCCTCACGGAATCCAAATGCGTACAATTTTTTAGACATTTATATTCCAGGCTTCTTCTCACGCTTTAGGGCCCCTAAAATGCCAGGGCAGTATAAATACCCCACATGTGACCCCATTTCGGAAAGAAGACACCCCAAGGTATTCACTGAGGGGCATATTGAGTCCATGAAAGATTGAACTTTTTGTCCCAAGTTAGCGGAAAGGGAGACTTTGTGAGAAAAAAAATAAAAATAATCAATTTCCGCTAACTTGTGCCCAAAAAAAAAATCTTCTATGAACTCGCCATGCCCCTCATTGAATACCTTGGGGTGTCTTCTTTCCAAAATGGGGTCACATGTTGGGTATTTATACTGCCCTGGCATTTTAGGGGCCCTAAAGCGTGAGAAGAAGTCTGGGATCCAAATGTCTAAAAATGCCCTCCTAAAAGGAATTTGGGCCCCTTTGCCCATCTAGGCTGCAAAACAGTGTCACACATGTGGTATCGCCGTACTCGGGAGAGGTTGGGCAATGTGTTTTGGGGTGTCATTTTACATATACCCATGCTGGGCGAGATAAATATCTCGGTCAAATGATAACTTTGTATAAAAAAATGAGAAAAGTTGTCTTTTGCCGAGATATTTCTCTCACCCAGCATGGGTATATGTAAAATGACACCCCAAAACACATTGCCCAACTTCTCCGGAGTACGGCGATACCACATGTGTGACACTTTTTTTGCAGCCAAGGTGGGCAAAGGGGCCCACATTCCAAAGAGCACCTTTAGGATTTCACAGGGCATTTTTTACACATTTTGATTTCAAACTACTTCTCACGCATTAGGGCCCCTAAAATGCCAGGGCAGTATAACTACCCCACAAGTAGAATATGAGACTTTGTAAGAAAAAAGGAAAAAAATCATTTTCCGCTAACTTGTGACAAAAAATAAAAAGTTCTATAAACTCATTATGCCCATCAGCGAATACCTTAGGATGTCTACTTTCCAAAATGGGGTCATTTGTGGGGTGTTTCTACTGTCTGGGCATTGTAGAACCTCAGGAAACATGACAGGTGCTCAGAAAGTCAGAGCTGCTTCAAAAAGCGGAAATTCACATTTTTGTACCATAGTTTGTAAACGCTATAACTTTTACCCAAACCATTTTTTTTATCAAAGACATGTAGAGTAAAATAAATTTAGAGAAAAATGTATATATAGATGTCGTTTTTTGGGAAAATTTTTACAACTGAAAGTGAAAAATTTCATTTTTTTTGCAAAAATTTCGATTAATAACAAAAAAAAGTAAAAATGTCAGCAGCAATGAAATACCACCCAATGAAAGCTCTATTAGTGAGAAGAAAAGGAGGTAAAATTCATTTGGGTGGTAAGTTGTATGACTGAGCAATAAACGGTGAAAGTAGTGTAGTGCAGAAGTGTAAAAAGTGGTCTGGTCATTAAGGGTGTTTCAGCTAGGGGAGCTGAGGTGGTTAAATGAAATTATTTTTTTCACCTTACGCCTCCTCTCGTCCTCGGTTTTCTTGTGGAGACAGATGGTCGGTGGTCGATGTTACTATTGATTTCTATGTGATCAAAATGGTTACAAATCTCCTGTCGTTTAATGTATGCAGCCCCTATGCAGGTGCCTATATGTTTCCATCTTTACAGCCTACAAACAGACCCTGTGTTGGCCTTTCCTGCAGTCATACTTCCTTCCAGTAGCCCTCTACTTCTTGCTAGAGCAGGTTATAAGACATTGAGGGCGGCTGGAAGGCAGAGACGCACATTACGGGGGACATACAGGTGACTTTTTGCCACATGATATTTTTCTCACCCAGCATGGGTATATGTAAAATGACACCCCAAAACACATTCCCCAACTTCTCCTGAGTACGGCGATACCAGATGTGTCACACTTTTTTGCTGCCAAGGTGGGCAAAGGGGCACATATTCCAAAGTGCACCTTTCGGATTTTGCAGGCCATTTTTTACACATTTTGATTGCAAGGTACTTCTCACACATTTGGGCCCCTAAATTGCCAGGGCAGTATAACTACGCCACAAGTGACCCCATTTTGGAAAGAAGACACCCCAGGGTATTCCGTGAGGGGCACGGCGAGTTCCTAGAATTTTTTATTTTTTGTCGCAAGTTAGTGGAATATGAGACTTTGTAAGGAAAAAAGAAAAATCATCATTTTCCGCTAACTTGTGATAAAAAATAAAAAATTCTAGGAACTCGCCATGCCCCTCACGGAATACCTTGGGGTGTCTTCTTTCCAAAATGGGGTCACTTGTGGCGTAGTTATACTGCCCTGGCAATTTAGGGGCCCAAATGTGTAAGAAGTACTTTGCAATCAAAATCTGTAAAAAAAAATAGCCTGTGAAATCCGAAAGGTGCTCTTTGGAATATGTGCCCCTTTGCCCACCTTGGCTGCAAAAAAGTGTCACACATCTGGTATCGCCGTACTCAGGAGAAGTTGGGGAATGTGTTTTGGGGTGTCATTTTACATATACCCATGCTGGGTGAGAGAAATATCTTGGCAAAAGATAACTTTTCCCATTTTTTTATACAAAGTTGGCATTTGACCAAGATATTTTTCTCACCCAGCATGGGTATATGTAAAATGACACCCCAAAACACATTGCCCAACTTCTCCTGAGTACGGCGATACCAGATGTGTGACACTTTTTTGCAGCCTAGATGCGCAAAGGTGCCCAAATTCCTTTTAGGAGGGCATTTTTAGACATTTGGATCCCAGACTTCTTCTCACACTTTCGGGCCCCTAAAAAGCCAGGGCAGTATAAATACCCCACATGTGACCCCACTTTGGAAAGAAGACACCCAAAGGTATTCAATGAGGGGCCTGGCGAGTTCATAGAATTTTTTTTTTTTTTGCATAAGTTTTTTTGCATAAGTTAGCGGAAATTGATTTTTTTTGTTTTTTTCTCACAAAGTCTCACTTTCCGCTAACTTAGGACAAAAATTTCAATCTTTCATGGACTCAATATGCCCCTCACGGAATACCTTGGGGTGTCTTCTTTCCGAAATGGGGTCACATGTGGGGTATTTATACTGCCCTGGCTTTTTAGGGGCCCTAAAGCGTGAGAAGAAGTCTGGAATATAAATGTCTAAAAATGTTTACGCATTTGGATTCCGTGAGGGGTATGGTGAGTTCATGTGAGATTTTATTTTTTGACACAAGTTAGTGGAATATGAGACTTTGTAAGAAAAAACAAAAACAAACAAAAAATTGCCGCTAACTTGGGCCAAAAAAATGTCTGAATGGAGCCTTACAGGGGGAGTGATCAATGACAGGGGGGTGATCAATGACAGGGGGGTGATCACCCATATAGACTCCCTGATCACCCCCCTGTCACTGATCACCCCCCCTATAAGGCTCCATTCAGACGTCCGTATGATTTTTACGGATCCATGGATACATGGATCGGATCCGCAAAACACATGCGGACGTCTGAATGGAGCCTTACAGGGGGGGGGGTGATCAATGACAGAGGGGTGATCACCCATATAGACTCCCTGATCACCCCCCTGTAATGCTCCATTCAGACGTCCGTATGATTTTTTACTGATCCACGGATACATGGATCGGATCCGCAAAACACATGCGGACGTCTGAATGGAGCCTTACAGGGGGGGGGTGATCAATGACAGAGGGGTGATCACCCATATAGACTCCCTGATCACCCCCCTGTAAGGCTCCATTCAGACGTCCGTATGATTTTTTACGGATCCACGGATACATGGATCGGATCCGCAAAACACATGCGGACGTCTGAATGGAGCCTTACAGGGGGGTGATCAATGACAGGGGGGTGATCACCCATATACACTCCCTGATCACCCCCTGTAATTGACCACCCCCTGTAAGGCTCCATTCAGACGTCCGCATGTGTTTTGCGGATCCGATCCATGTATCAGTGGATCCGTAAAAATCATACGGACGTCTGAACGGAGCCTGACGGGGGGTGATCAATGACAGGGGGGTGATCAATGACAGGGGGGTGATCAATGACAGGGGGGTGATCAATGACAGGGGGGTGATCAATGACAGGGGGGTGATCAATGACAGGGGGGTGATCAGGGAGTTTATATGGGGTGATCATGGGTGATCAGGGGTTAATAAGTGACGGGGGGGGGGGGGGGTGTAGTGTAGTGTGGTGTTTGGTGCGACTGTACTGAGCTACCTGAGTCCTCTGGTGGTCGATCCTAACAAAAGGGACCACCAGAGGACCAGGTAGCAGGTATATTAGACGCTGTTATCAAAACAGCGTCTAATATACCTGTTAGGGGTTAAAAAAATCAGATCTCCAGCCTGCCAGCGAACGATCGCCGCTGGCATGCTGGAGATCCACTCGCTTACCTTCCGTTCCTGTGTGCGCGCGTTCACAGGAAATCTCGCGTCTCGCGAGATGACGCATATATGCATGACTGTGCGCAGGGCTGCCACCTCCGGAACGCGAATCTGCGTTAGGCGGTCCGGAGGTGGTTAAAGAGGTTCTCCAGGTCCAGAAACCGCTTTTTGGTAGGATAGAGGTATAAAAATAAATAAATGGCCTCAGAGGTGACTGGGTTCATGTGCCAGGATCTGCACACATCACTGCTGAGGCCGTCCACTGGCCAGCAGCAGTGACTCGTATGTAGACAGCACTTCATGCTTTCGGTGAAGCGTAGGCTATAAGCTGAGGGAGGGGAAGTGATGCCCTGGTGATGGGTGAGTCTTGTTTAATTCCTACACCCTGCCTATCCTTGTGAAAACGGGTTCCTGGTCTCAGAGAACCTCTTTAATTAAAGGGACTCTGTCACCACTTTCTAACCCCCACTTTTAAAACTATAGTTCTGTCCATGGAGCCCCTGTGATTTCAATGGTGTTGTTATATGCGAAATCCGCAGGCTCGTTTTGATAAAAAAAACCTTTTATCTAACCTGTCACTCATGAGGATAAGGTGCCCAGGGCGTTTCTCCTGGTCTGAACATGCCCCCGCCGCCGTTGGTGCCCAGCTCCTCCTCTGCCTTGAATTAGCGCCGCCTGAATGTGAAGAAATACGCCTCCGGCTCTCCCTCAGTCCCCCCTCCTTCTTTTCTAAGATCCCGCGCGTGCGGCAGTGTTCGCGTTATCGGGAGGTTGAGCGAAGTGCGCATGCGCATGCGCACTTCGCTCAATGAGGCTGAATCGAAAAGTCCGCACGGGCGCATCAGGCACAGGCCTGTGCGCACGCGCGAAATTTTAGAAAAGGAGGGGGGACTGAGGGAGAGCCGGAGGCGTATTTCTTCACATTCAGGCGGCGCTGAAAGGATCAGAGGAGGAGCTGGGCACCAACGGCGGCGGGCGCATGTTCAGACCGGGAGAAACGCACCTTATCCTCATGAGTGACAGGTTAGATAAAAGTTTTTTTTTATCAAAACGAGCCTGCGGATTTCGCATATAACAACACCATTGAAATCACAGGGGCTCCATGGACAGAACTATAGTTTTAAAAGTGGGGGTTAGAAAGTGGTGACAGAGTCCCTTTAAGGCTTCATTCACATGTCCGTGGAACACTGTCCGTGAGATACCGGACTGGCATCCTGCTTAGTGCCGGAGCGCACGGCGTCATTGGTTGCTATGACTCTTTCCGCATTGTGCTGCTGCTGCAGTACATCATACGAGTGTATTACAGTACTGCGGCGGCGGCACAAAGCGCACGGCTTTATAGCAACCAATGACTCCGTGCACTCTGGGACTAAGCAGGATGCCAGTCCGGTATCTCACGGACTATGTTCCACGGACGTCTGAATGAAGCCTAAGCCTTGTCTAATCAATGTTATACTGACGGGCATAATAC
This sequence comes from Bufo gargarizans, assembly GCF_014858855.1. Classification (NCBI taxonomy): domain Eukaryota; kingdom Metazoa; phylum Chordata; class Amphibia; order Anura; family Bufonidae; genus Bufo; species Bufo gargarizans. Next base: position 717,351,160 of record NC_058080.1, on the reverse strand, counting down.
ATTGAAAGGGATGGCATAACAGAGCGAGTTATCCACTGGAATCAATCAAAAATTTCTCGTGTGTGTAGATATGGCCGTCACATACTTGTTATGGCGCCTCTTTGTGTACATAATTGTTATGGTGCCCCCTGGTGTCACATACTTGTTATGGCGCCCCTGGTGTCACATACTTGTTATGGCGCCCCCTGGTGTCACATACTTGTTATGGCGCCCCCTGGTGTCACATACTTGTTATGGCGCCCCCTGGTGTTATATACTTGTTATGGCGCCCCCTGGTGTCACATACTTGTTATGGCGCCCCCTGGTGTCACATACTTGTTATGGCGCCCCCTGGTGTCACATACTTGTTATGGCGCCCCCTGGTGTCACATACTTGTTATGGCGCCCCCTGGTGTCACATACTTGTTATGGCGCCCCCTGGTGTCACATACTTGTTATGGCGCCCCCTGGTGTCACATACTTGTTATGGCGCCCCCTGGTGTCACATACTTGTTATGGCGCCCCCTGGTGTCACATACTTGTTATGGCGCCCCCTGGTGTCACATACTTGTTATGGCGCCCCCTGGTGTCACATACTTGTTATGGCGCCCCCTGGTGTCACATACTTGTTATGGCGCCCCCTGGTGTCACATACTTGTTATGGCGCCCCCTGGTGTCACATACTTGTTATGGCGCCCCCTGGTGTCACATAATTGTTATGGCGCCCCCTGGTGTCACATACTGGTTATGGCGCCCCCTGGTGTCACATACTGGTGTTATATACGTGTTGCGCCAGGGGAACACGGCAGCAGGCGGCCCCAAAATAAGTATGTAACAGCAAGTTTAAAATAAAATAAAAATTCCAATTGGACAGTTTTACCGAATGTGAAATATGAATTATTATTCAGGGTGCCACCTTTTTATATTGTGCAGTGTTTGTTTTATCTTTTATCGCCGGTCCCAGCGATTAGTACGTTCTGTAAGAGGTTTCCATGGAAACAATCATATTGTAGTTTCACACAGACCCACATCACTGCGCTAGTAGAGGTCATGAGGGGGTGGATTGGGAATCCTATAGGAGGCTGGGCGCGGGCTATGCAGGATTTGCTGTGGATTTTACGGTAGATTTGCAGATAAAATTCATCTCATGATGTATGTAAGATCCACGTCGATTATATTGTAACAACTTGCATTGTGCTGTAATTATAGTCCGCCAAAAATCTGAGGCCTCCGATCAACCTATCTGACAGGGTCATCGCCGGCCCCGTGAACATAAGTGACGCTGTGGGAGGCATGGCAAGCTGTGCCACTCCATGTAGGTTACAAATCTAAAGGGATCAAGGACCTGTCAAGAGGTCCCTGAAAGACATGCTGGTCATAGGGGGCCACGCTCCCCGGAGCACTAATCATCAGCTTAAATCTGCAGGGGAATCCTGCAGCAAGTATATAATTCCCCTACAGCGCCAGCACAGTATAAATGTAGCATTACACCTTTCCTATTAAAATCAGTGGACTGCCCATGTAATAAGTGGGATTTTCTGCTCCAGAAAGAGTTGCTCTTTGTATTCATATTTAAAGGTGTTTTCCTCGATTTTAAAGAGTAGCTGTGGTTTTATTTTCATAAATGAATAGTATAGGTGAATATAAGAAACTTTGTAATGTATCTATCAGAGAAAGATGTTTCCTTCTCCACCACCTCCTCTTCACTAAGGGCTCATGCACACGAATGGGTGTGCCCCGTGCCCGTATTGTGGCCCGCAAATAGCGGGTCCACCATATACGGGCACTGGCCGTGTGCACTCCATACCATTTGACTTGAATGGGTCCGCAACCCCCAATATACGGAGTTGTGCACAGCGGAGGCACGGATCGGCAGTGCTTCCATGGGATTTCGGTCCGTGCCTCGGCACTGCAAAAAAAATAGAACATGTCCTTTTTTTTGCGGAGCGGACCGTCCCTTGCAGATCGCAGACCCATTCAAGGGAATGGATCCACATCCACAAATGGCGTGCACACGGACGCTAACCATGCCTCATAGACCACAATCTGCTGTCCACAGCATTAACATGGGGCACACACATTCGCATGCATGAGCCCTAAGGCCTCATGCACACAACCGTATTTTGTTTCCTTGTCCGTTCCGTTTTTTTGCTGATAGGATGCGGACCCATTCATTTCAATGGGTCTGCAAAAAATGCGGACAGCACACCATGTGCTGTCCGCATCAGTATGCCCGTTCCGTAGTCCCGCAAAAAAAAATAGAACATGTCCTATTCTTATCCGTTTTAGGCATTGTTACAATGGATCCGCCAAAAAAAACTGATGGAATACAGATGTTTTTTTTTTTGTTTTTTTTTTGCGAATCTGCAATTTGCAGACCGCAAAACACATACGGTTGTGCCCATGTAGCCATAGGCTTCGTTCACAACACCGTTCAGCCTTTCCAACCGTGCAGCAAAACAGAAAGGATGGATTTGGCACATAACAGCCGAACGGAGCCCACGGGCCCCATAGACCATAAGGGGGTCGGTTAGGTTTCCGCTCAGAAGATTTTGGAGCGGAGACAAAAGTTGTGCATGCAGGACTTTTGTCTATTATTAAAAAAATCGGGGCAGGAGAACAGAAAGGCTGAACGGTGATGTGAACAAAGCCTTAGGCTACATGCACACGACCGTATGTATTTTGCGGTTCGCAAAAAAAACAGATGACGTCCGTATGGCACCCGTTTTTTTTTGCGGATCCATTGTAACAATGCCTAAAACTGACAAGAATAGGACATGTCCTTTTTTTTGCGGGGCTACAGAACGGACATACTGATGCGGACAGCATACGGTGTGCTGTCTACATTTTTTGCATTGAAATCAATGGGTCCGCATCCTATCCGCCCAAAAAACTGAACGGAAACAAACAACGTGCGTGTGTATGTAGCCTTAGGCCTCATGCACACGACCGTATGTGTTTTGCAGTCCACAAATTGCGGATCCACAAAAAATGGATGACCGTATTGCATCTTCTTTTTTCTTTTTTTTTTTTTGCGGATCCGTTATTTTTGCGGACCATTGTAATAATGCCTATCCTTGTCCGCAAACTAGAAAAAAATAGGACATGCACTATTGTTTTTGCGGGGCTACGGAACGGACATACTGATGCGGACATTAAAATGAATGGGTCCGCATCCTATCGGCAAAAAAAACTGAACTGACAAGGGAACAAAATACGGTCGTGTGCATGAGGCCTTACTCTCAATTCACTGCTTATATCTGCTTCTTCAAGATGGGCTGCCTGCTCACTATAGGATCAAATTACATAGAAGTCTATGGAGAAGGGAGGGGCTGCTGCAGACAGGCAGAGAGACTGACACAGAGAGACTGCTGCAGATTTTTAGGCTACATGCACACGATCAGGATTCATGTGCGGAGAATCCGCACTGAAATCAGCAGGTGTTCGCAGGCAAATCTGTGCGGTCAATCCGCATTAATATGTGCGGATTCGGTGCGGATTTCACTAAGTGAATGAAGAAAATCCGGTCAGGAAAAATAAAATAAATTGACATGCTGCGGATTTTAAAATCTGCACCGCAGGTCAAAATCCGCGCGGAAAAAATCTGCATCATGTGCATTGAGAATGTCAAATTCTCATAGAATACAATGTACCTGACCTATGGTGTGGATTTTCTGCACGCAATCCTGATCGTGTGCATGTACCCTTAAGTGATTTACATTTAAACTTACTCGGTACTGCTGTGTAATGTCCTCCATTACTGCTGCTGCTTCTGAAGTTGTGCTACAGAGGGTTAGGAAGCAGAAGCCCCTGTTTCTCCACGTGTAGTCTATGGGCAGACATGATTCCATCTAGTCTCTGCCCACTAACTCTAAAACAAAATGAGAATTCCTGATAGACTGAAGAGGGAAAAACTGATAAAAATGCCAGATACAAGTCATATAGTGGACAGAAAGAGTGCTGTTCCTCAAGGCAGCTTATTCTGAAAAATGACCAGAAACGGATGGGTTATCGATATCTGACTGTTGGGATGGGTCATCGATATCTGACTGTTGGGATGGGTCATCGATATCTGACTGTTGGGATGGGTCATCGATATCTGACTGTTGGGATGGGTCATCGATATCTGACTGTTGGGATGGGTCATCGATATCTGACTGTTGGGATGGGTCATCGATATCTGACTGTTCGCGATCCGAATGCCAGCACCCCCACCTATCAGGGTGGGGTATAACAAGCACAGTGCCGTATATTGTATAGTGGCTGTCCTTGGTATTGCAGCTTAACCCTTTTCATTTAAGTGGGATTGAGCCCAGACCTTGTGCCCTATAGATGCGACATCACAGACTGAGGAGTCTGCAGCACTCGTCTGAGCCCTGTGGCCCCTCCCAGCAGCTGATAGGCGGTGGTGCTGGGAGCTGGAGCCCCACCTAGTAGGTGCGCCGTATAGTGGCACACTAATGGGATATCCGGACAATCCCTTTACATGCATGGATCCAATCTCTCCAGTTTATCTGCACTGCAGTGCTGTAATGACAGATCCTTGTCTGCAGGACGCCCTGAAGCAGGAGCGCTGCTGTAATCACCGTATCCATGCCTTATCTGCACAATAACAGGGATTTTACGGTTTTATAACTTGCATCTATAAAGTCCTATCATTGATGCTCTTTTCCCCGTTATCTGATTTTAGCTGTAAAAAGGGGAATAAATGCCCTCTAAAGTGACATGGAGCCTGCCAAGTCCATCATTTACCTTTCCAGATAACATCACTTGTGTGATATAGTATTGCCTGCAGTAAGGCATGTGTACACTAGATGGCGATCTTACAACACAAATCAATTGATGTCGTTTGCAGACAGTGCCCCCGTAATAAACAGCTCTTCTTCCTATACACCGATTGTATATAATTAGGGGAGGGCACAGATGTCATGATATCTCTGCGTTGTCCTAGTCGGGTCACCTTGTCCGACTGGATTTCTTTTACAAAGGATGCGTCCCCTCTCCTGACATGTCTGTTGTAGTAAATACTTGTATTCCCTATGTAGTAACAGTTGTACAGCATTCATTTTGATTACTGTGTGTTGTGCTGCTCCTCTGTTGTCCCTCCTGGAAATGTCTGAATAAATTGACAACTGGGTGTTACCATTTCCCCTTGTCACAGGGGCGAGTCCCCACACAGCTCTAGTTAGGCTGTGTCAGTGGTACAACAGATGTCAAGCTAGTCATAAATTTCTAGGAGGAATAATGAGAAGGGTACAATAAAATGCCATAACGAGTTGGCAGGACACATTGGACTCAGGCCTGAGCCAGGTTAGAGTTAGGAGACCTTCACATCTCTTGCTGTACGTATTGAAACATATTGCTTAATGTACCTATAGGCCAGGGATCAGCAACCTCCAGCACTCCAGGTGTTCTGAAACTACAACTCCCAGAATGCTCCATTCACTTTTATAGGAGTGATAAGAACAGCTGAGCATGGTTGCATGCTTGGAGTTATAGTTTCACAGCAGCCGGAGTGCCGAAGGTTGCTGATCCTTGCTATAGACCAGATATGCCCAACCTGCGGCCCTCCAGCTGTTGCAAAACTACAACTACCAGCATGCCCGGACAGCCTACAGCAGGGCATGATGGGAGCTGTAGTTTTACACCAGCTGGATGACTGCAGGTTGATCATCCCTGCCTTAGACTATAATTGGGCAAACGTAGCTCAGAAGAGCTTTCTTTTGGCTGTTTATGTAGTTTTTTTTTCCCTGAAGGACAGAATAGTGGAGCACACGGCTTTTCTTTAGAAAAAAAAAATAAAAAAAAAAATATATATATATACACACACATTTATTTTTTTATTTTTTTTGCTTTGCAGTCTATAAGGGACGAATGGAAATGTAGACAGACGTTGCGTTCCCTTATCCATGTTTTTCAGATGATGCCTTGAAACCTATATTTTAAAATAGATATCACAAAAGACATAGACCAAACCAAAAAAAATGAAATGGATGCACGTCCGTCAAACATATATACGTTAAAAAAGATAACCAAAAATGTGCATTTTTTCCCCTATGTACGTCTTAACGCATACGCAAAAACCAGACGTGACCAGTCCCTAAGATGGCACCACGGGAGGCAGTGAGGTCACATACTGTCACATTCATCTGCTGGATTACTGGAAAAAACAGCAGAAATATTCCGTAGAAACGCACATGTACTGCCTGTAGTGGTGGGTGGCAGGGGATCCTCTCTGGGGGCGATCCATGGGACCAATATGACCATAGTTATGTAGACCCCATGCTATGTCCTATGCATCCATTACGCCTCTCGTAGTGGTAATGCAGGCCGTAGCATGGAAAGTATATACCGTCCTCCAAACTATATGATTTTGTACAATACAACACTACATCAGCCTCCATGGTCCACACAGGGCAGTTAAAGGTGAATTTTAGTGCCAAAAAACAAAAACCTTACCCCCAATGTAAACCAATATGCAGACTTATACTCGCCTCGCCCATCCTCCACCTCTGCCACTGCACTCCACTTCCTGGGATTGAAGCTCTGCCAATCGCCTGCGGAGGCGGGTCATCCCTGCAGCTAGTGATTGGCTGTGCTAGGATGTCAGAGGGAGGTGGATCGCAGCGGGGAATCAGGGAGGTAAGTAACAGCATTTGTGAACTCTTTTTTCTTTTCCCCTTGGAATCCCCCTTTAAGGCAGCCATACACCCTGTATAATTGTCAGCCAAATACTTGTCAGCTATTCCTTCTGCCCCCCTCCATACACATGGGGGCTTGGCCGAGTGTGCATGTGTTCTCAGTGAGTAGATGCATCCCCAAATCTTTACACTTTGATTGCTCATACCCTTTTGTTCTGTTGGTTGTCAGACACAGTAAGATTTGACACCATTGGAGGGGATAAGTGAGTAGTCCGGCTGCTGAGGGTTATTGTCCTGAAATGACACAAGGGTAAGGAACGTCCCTTGTAATGTGAGATCTGGGATCCGGGGGGGATAGACCAGCACATTCTTGGAGCGGGGCCGACAATTGATCAGCTGAAAACCCTGCAGTGTTTGCTTTCTCGCTGGCTTGCTGGCCGGGGTGTGAGGAGCCCGCTCTGGAGCCGCGCTGCGGTTAAATGCAGGGATTCACATAATCACATTTAATATTCGCTTCCCATCTTTACATCCATTCACTCTTTCCTTCCTTCCTTCATTAATGAAGCAGCTTTTCCTGCCGGCTTTGTGGTCAAGGCTAAACCAATATGTAGAGCGGGTTGGGTTGGTCAGGTGCCACCTCATGAATTCTGGCTGATGACGCTGGGGGACGCTTACCGGGCAAGCGGCTAATGGCGTCCTCATAACGGGCTAATTGTTCGGCTCCAGCCTTGAAGTGCGTGTCTTGCTCGCAGGACCATATATCTAGCATTTCCTGGCCCCTCCGCTTGTCGTACCCCAGTGCCCAGAAGCTCGGCTTAATTGGGTCATTTGTACCGATCGTAGAGGGGGTTAAACCGATGCACTGAAAATTTGGAATGCGTCCGGAAATGTCATGGAATTTCCGTCGCATGTGAAACACTTGGGCTTGAGCCTTACAGGTTTTATCTACAGACAGGTTGTAGGACCTCATGTCCTTTGCCATTGCTTACCATAGTTTTGGCGCCCACTGGTCTGGAATATCTGCTGATCTGGCATGGGCAGTGGCTATGCTGCATTTCCAGGAACCTACCTGATAGAGAGGGTGTGTAATTTTGGACTAAGTCAACAATGGGTCCGTGGCAGGTCATTGAGGGTCATCTGTGTTAGGGCAACCTCTTGGACAACATCTCAGTGCCTCGTCTCAGCATAGCAGCTGATTGGAGCAACGCACGATAGCAGTAGTGATGGCCACAGTCAGTTTTTTCACTTAAAGCCCATCTGTCAGCAGTTCTGTACCTATGACACTGGCTGACCTGCTACACGTGCGCTTGGCAGCTGTAGACATCTGTGTTGGTCTCATGTTCATATGTGCCCGCATTGCTGAGAAAAATGATGTTTTACTATATGCAAATTGGCCTCTAGGAGCAACATGGGCGTTACCATTACACTTAGAGGCTTAGCCTTCTTGCACCCACTCCACTTTAATAGGGCCAGGTGTGATCACATTTTCACTGCCTGGCCCTGTCAGTCAAACTGCAGAGAGCCTGGCAGTTGCAGAGAGAACAGAGCCTCTAGGTGTAATGGCAACACCCCAGTTGCTCTTAGAGGCTCATTTCCATATATTAAACATGGGACCGACACAGATGCCTTCAGCTGCCAAGTGCACATGTAACAGGTCAGCCAGTGTCATAGGGACAAATCTGCTGACAGATGCCCTTTAAAGGGCTCTTGTCATCAGGAACATTGTTATTAAACTGTCTGATTTTAGACCTGTGCTAATGTAAGAGTACTTTCGCACTAGCGTTTTTGTTTTCCGGCACTGAGTTCCGTCAAAAGGGATCAATGCCGGAAAAGAACTGATCAGTTTCATCCCCATGCATCCTGAATTGAGAGTAATCCGTTCAGGATGCATCAGGATGTCTTCAGTTCAGTCATTTTGACTGATCAGGCAAAAGATAAAACCATAGCATGCTAGGGTTTTATCTCCGGCGAAAAAAACTGAAGACATGCCTGAATACCGGATTCAGCAATTTTTTTTCCATAGGAATGTATTAGTGCTGGATCCGACATTCAAAATACCGGAACGCCGGATCAGTCTTTCCTGCGCAGACCGAAAAAAAGGTGAAAAAAAATAAATGCCGGATCCGTTTTGCCGGATGACACCGGAAAGACTGATCCGGCATTTCAATGCATTTTTCTGACTGATCAGTCTTAGGCTGGGTTCACACGGGCGAGATTTCAACGCGTGTGCAATGCGGGAGGTGAACGCATTGCACCCTCACTGAATCCGGACCCATTCACTTCTATGGGGCTGTGCACATGAGCAGTGATTTTCACGCATCACTTGTGCTTTGCGGGAAAATCGCAGCATGCTCTATATTGTGCGTTTTATCACGCAACGCAGGCCCCATAGAAATGAATGGGGCTGCGTGAAAATCACAAGCATCCGCAAGCAAGTGGAGATGCGGTGCGATTTTCACGCACGGTTGCCAAGATGACAGTATATTTACTGTATTATTTTCCCTTATAACATGGTTATAAGGGAAAATAATAGCATTCTTTAATACAGAATGCATAGTAGAAGGTCAATTGAGGGTTAAAAAAAGAAATAAAAATGAACTCGCCACCTCCTCTTGATCGCGTAGTTGCCGATCTCTTCTTACTACTTTAATCATGAGCTGCCGACTAAGGCCTCTTTCACACTTGCGTTGTCCGGATCCGGCGTGTACTCCACTTGCCGGAAAAACGCAAGTGTACTGAAAGCATTTGAAGACGGATTCGTCTTCAAAATGCGTTCAGTGTTACTATGGCATCCAGGACGCTATTAAAGTCCTGGTTGCCATAGTAGGAGCGGGGGAGCGGTATACTTACAGTCCATGCGGCTCCCGGGGCGCTCCAGAATGACGTCAGAGCGCCCCATGCGCATGGATGACGTGCCATGCGATCACGTCATCCATGCGCGTGGAGCGCCCTGACGTCACTTTGAAGCGCCCCGGGAGCCGCACGGATGGTAAGTATACTGCTCCCCACTACACTTTACCATGGCTGCCAGGACTTTAGCGTCCTGGCAGCCATGGTAACCATTCAGAAAAAGCTAAACGTCGGATCCGGCAATGCACCGAAGGACGTTTAGCTTAAGGCCGGATCCGGATCAATGCCTTTGAATGGGCATTCATTCCGGATCCGGCCTTGCGGCAAGTCTTCAGGATTTTTGGCCGGAGCAAAAAGCACAGCATGCTGCAGTATTTTCTCCGGCCAAAAAACGTTCCGTTCCGGAACTGAAGACATCCTGAACTCCATTCAGAATGCATTGGGATAAAACTGATCAGGATTCTTCCGGCATAGAGCCCCGACGACGGAACTCTATGCCGGAAGAAAAGAACGCAAGTGTGAAAGAGCCCTAAAGGACCAGCGTGGTGATGGACCATGTGATGAGCTCAGTGACGTCACCACAGGTCCTTTGACAGGTCCTGAAGAAAGAACAGGAGACCGGCAGCTAAGCGATCAATTAGAGAAGGTGAGTTAATTTTATTTTTTTAACCCTCAATTGACCTTGTACTAAGCATTCTGTATTAAAGAATGCTATTATTTTCCCTTGTAACCATGTTATAAGGGAAAATAATTACATCTACCCAACACCGAACTTCAGTGAAGAAGTTCGGGTCTGGGTACCACATTCAGTTTTTTATCACGCGCGTTGCACCCGCGCTATAAAAACTGAACAACGGAATGCAATCGCAGTCAAAACTGACTGCAATTGGGTACCTACTCGCGTTTGCCGCAATGCGCCCGGGAAGCATCGGAGCCAAAACGGGACGCCCATGTGAACCCAGCCTTACGGTACTTTCACACTAGCGTTAGTGTGATCCGGCAGGCAGTTCCGTCGTTGGAGCTGCCTGCTGGATCCGCCGATCAGTGTGTGACAACTGACAGCATTTCTGTCATGTGGATGGACGGATCCGTCTTGCAGTCTTTTTCACAGTTTTCCCGGTCTGCGCATACGCAGACCGGAAGGACGGATCCGTCCTTCAGTTGTTTTGCAATGCCGGATCCAGCACTAATGCAAGTCAAAGGGAATTAATGCCGGATCCAGCATTCCGGCGACTGATCAGGCATTTTGGACGGACATAATACCGCAGCATGCAGTGACTAAACGGAAGGCATACTGATGCAAACTGAACGGATTTCTATCTATTTAGAATGCATTGATGAGATATGCCTGATCAGTTCTTTTCCGGCATAGAGCCCTTTTGACGGACGTCTATGCTGGAAAAGAATAAAGCTAGTGTGAATGTACCCTTACAAATGCCATCAGCTGGCATAAGCTTTGCCGGATCCGGCAGGCAGTTCCGGCGACGGAACTGCTTTCTGGATCACTCTACCGCAAGTGTGAAAGTAGCCTAAGATGAAGCTAGCAGTCTTTGTCCCTTCTTTCTATGTGCCTCCGTTTTTGTGAAAAATGATCTTTTGTTTTATGCAAATGAGCCTCTAGGAGCAATGGGGTGTTGCCCCTACTCCTGGAGGCTCCGTTCTTCCTCCTCTGGCATGCCCTCATCATGTTAATAGACAGGGCCGGGCAGTATTCACATCATCCGTCCTGATCAACATGATGAGGGCATGACCAGAGGAGGAAGGACAGAGCCTCTAGGAGTAGGGGCAACACCCCTATTGCCCCTAGGAGGCTTATTTGCATAAAACATTTTTTTTTCACAAAAATCCGAGGCACATAGAAAGAAGGGACAAAGACTGTTAGCTTCATCTTACATTAGCGCAGGTCTAAAGTCAGACAGTTTAATAACGATGTTCCTGATGACAGAAGCTCGTTAAGCGGTTGCCAATAACCTGCTGTATAATAATCGCAGCTCTGGCCTGGAAGAGAGTCCTGGCTGCCTGAGAAGAGTCATGGTTATTCATGAGCTTCTTCTCTCTCCGTCCATCTGCTGTTGATTGAAAGATTTATCCTAGGGAGAAAAACTAAAGAAAGAACTGCCAATCATCAGTAGGTGGGCGGGGAAAGCCGGAGATCATGAATACATGTGACTCTTCCCAGGCAGCCAGGACTCTTTCCCAGACCCAGGGCGCAATGATCATGCAGAAAATTCTCAGCAACCACTTCATGATCTCATGAGAGACAGACTGGTGAAATCAGCAGGTCTATCACCACGTTATACTGTCCTCAGTTGGGACAGTATAATGCTCATGAAGGCTTTCCTTTAGAGGGAATCTGTCAGCAGGTTTTGAACATGCGAAACTGCTGAAATCACTAGGTATGGGTTGGGGAGAGCAGGACAAACCTACCTTTTGTGGAACTTTTATCATCAGTTCTTTTAGGTTCTGCTCCTGCAAGTGCCCATGAGGTGGAGCTTCAATGTGAAGTGTGCTCTGGAGCTACTTCAAAGCCCCTCCCCTTTGCTCTGAGTGACAGCTGTAACATCCAATCAGGAGACCAGTAGAGCTTCTGTTCAGAGCAAAGGGAGGGACGGTGAAGCAGCTCAATGTAGAGAGCACTTCACATTGAAGCTCCACTTGAGGGGCACTTGTTGGAGCAGAATACGGCAGAATAAAACTTCATATTCATACTACTCCTAATGATAAAAGCTCCACAAAAGACATGTTTTACTGCTCTCCCCGGCCCCTTAGCTAGTGCTGTCAGCAGTTTTGCATGACGACTGCTGACAGACTGTGTTTTAAGGTTGTCATAGACATAAGAAAACTGTGAACAATGATCTTTTCAGCCAACAGTATCTTCCCCTGCTCTCCATTCACATTCCCATTCATTTAAGTTCAAACTTAAGGTGGATTTACACAGCCCAATATTTGGGCAGATTATCGGGAAGTAACGTTCCTGTGAACGCTTGGCGTGTAAACCCGCCTTAACTTTTATGAGTGAGACAAGCAGCAGCCAGACACCTCTGGTGCCGCTTCCCCCAGGGACAATAAAGAATTGGTCAGATTCAAAACCAGATTGTATAATCACTTTTTAACCCTTATAGAGAGTAGCAGGTTGTCCTAATAAGCTCAGGGTTGGCAGTGAATTCAGCTTATGTACAGTTCATTCAGAAGGTCTTTACACCCTTTCACTTTTTCACTTCATATTTTCCCTCAAAGACGTTTCCCCCATCATTCTGCACTCAATATCTGATAATGAGAAAGTGCCAGCCAAATTTTGGGAATGTTTGCAAATGTATTAATAAATATAAAAATAGAAGTGTTCAGACCCTTTGCTTTGTCACCTGGAATTTAGCTCTGGGGGGCTCCCATTTCTCTGGATCATCTAGGAGTTGTTTCTACACCTTTTAATGAAGTCCCCTTGTGGTAAATCCAGTTGATTGGACATGATTTGGAAAGATACATCCCTGTCTATATGATGTCTCGCAGCTGACGAGGCATATTAGAGGAAAAACCAAGCCATGAGGAGGAAAGAGCTGCCTATAGAGCTCAGACAGGATTGTGTGGAGGCACAGATCTGGAGAAAGATACAAAAAATGTCTGCTGCACTGAAAGTTCCCAAGAGCACAGTGGCCTCCATAATTCTTAAGAAGTTTGGAGCAACCAGGACTCTTCATAGAGATGGCTGCCCCACCAAACTAGGTGATCGGGGGAGAAGTGCCTTGGTAAGGGAGGTGGCCAAGAACTCAATGGTCATTCTGGCTGAGCTCTAAAGATCCTGTGTGCAGATAGGAGATACTTCCAGACGATCACCCATCACTGCAGCACTCCACCAATCTGGGCTTTATTGCAGAGTGGCCAGAAAAAGCCTCTCCTCAGTAAAAGTTTGCAAAAAAGCACCGAAAGGACTCTGACTCTGAGAAACAAGATTCTCTGGTCTGATTAAATCAAGATTGAACAGTTTGGCCTCAATTCTAAGCATCATGTCCTGTACCATCCCTACAGTGAAGTATGGTGGTGGCAGTATCATGAATTTGGGGTGTGGTTCAGCGGTTGGGACAGGGAGACTGGTCAGGGTTGAGGGAAAGCTTGATGGAGCAAATTGGAGAGATATTCTTAATGAAAACCTGAACCAGAGTGCTCTGGACCTCAGACTGGGCTGAAGGTTAACCTTCCTACAAGACAATGACCCTAAGTACACAGACGAGAAAACACAGGAATGGCTTGGGTATAAACTCTGTGAATGTCCTTGAGTAGTCCAGCCAGAGCCATGAACCCAATGGAACATCTCTGTAGATACCTGAAAATGTCTGTCCACCATCGGCCCTTATCCAACCTGACAGAGCTTGAGAGGATCTGCAGAGAAGAATTGCAGAAAATCCCCAAATCCAGGTGTGAAAACCTTGAAGCATCATACCAAAGAAGACTGGAGGCTGAAATCACTGCCAAAGGTTCTTCAACTAAGTCCTGAGTAAAGGGTCTGAATACTTATGTCAATGGAAGATTTTAGTTTTTCCTTTTCAATAAATTAGTGAAGATTTCTAATGATCTGTTTTACTTAGGCTACTTTCACACTAGCGTTCGTCGGTCCGCTCGTGAGCTCCGTTTGAAGGAGCTCACGAGCGGACCCAAACGCATCCGTCCAGCCCTGATGCAGTCTGAATGGAGCGGATCCGCTCAGACTGCATTAGTCTGGCGGCGTTCAGCCTCCGCTCCGCTCGCCTCCGCACGGACAGGCGGACAGCTGAACGCTGCTTGCAGCGTTCGGGTGTCCGCCTGGCCGTGCGGAGGCGTGCGGATCCGTTCAGACTTACAATGTAAGTCAATGGGAACGGATCCGCTTGAAGATGTCACCATATGGCTCAATCTTCAAGCGGATCCGTCCCCCATTGACTTTACATTGAAAGTCTGAACGGATCCGCGCAGGCTACTTGCGCACTTGCGAATTTTTTTAAAGTTATTAATGCAGACGGATCCGTACTGAACGGAGCCTCCGTCTGCATTAATATGATCGGATCCGTTCAGAACGGATCCGATCAAGCGCAAGTGTGAAAGTAGCCTAAGTCATTGTGGGGTATTGACTGCAGAATGATGGGGAAAACGTTTTATTTTTTAAACTTTAAAACAAGGCCACAACATAACAAAATGTAAAAAAAGTGAAAGCGTTTAAAGACTTTCCAAATGCACTGTATACAGCCAGGTATAGTAAACAAAGCAGAAGGTGTCATCTCCTGTATACTTGCTCCGCTTCACATCTACCACTGTTAACCACTCCAGGACCGCCGTACGCAGGATTGCGTCCTGCCGGCGGCCCTGCTCTTCTGGGTGGACGCATATACGCGTCCTCCCGCGAGAGCCGAGATTTCCTGTGAACGCGCGCACACAGGCGCACGCGCTCACAGGAACGGAAGGTAAGAGAGTGGATCTCCAGCCTGCCAGCGGCGATCGTTCGCTGGCAGGCTGGAGATGTGATTTTTTTTAACCCCTACCAGTCATATTAGACGCTGTTTTGATAACAGCGTCTAATATACCTGCTACCTGGTCCTCTGGTGGTCCCTTTTGTTTGGATCGAACACCAGAGGACTCAGGCAGCTCACTAAAGTAGCACCAAACACCACTACACTACACCCCCCCTGTCACTTATTAACCCTTTATGAACCACTGAAAACCCCATATAGACTCCCTGATCACCCCCCTGTCATTGATCACCCCCCTGTCATTGATCACCCCCCTTTAAGGCTCCATTCAGACGTCCGTATGATTTTTACGGATCCACGGATACATGGATCGGATCCGCAAAACGCATACGGACGTCTGAATGGAGCCTTACAGGGGGGTGATCAATGACAAGGGCGTGATCACCCATATAGACTTCCTGATCACTTCCCTGTCATTGATCACCCCCCTGTCATTGATCACCCCCCTGTAAGGCTCCATTTAGACGTCCGCATGATTTTTACGGATCCATGGATACATGGATCGGATCCGCAAAACACATGCGGACGTCTGAATGGAGCCTTACAGGTGGGTGATCAATGACAGAGGGGTGATCACCCATATACACTCCCTGATCACCCCCTGTCATTGATCACCCCCCTGTAAGGCTCCATTCAGACGTCCGCATGTGTTTTGCGGATCCGATCCATGTATCCGTAAAAATCATACGGACGTCTGAATGGAGCCTTACAGGGGGGTGATCAATGACAGGGGGTGATCAGGGAGTGTATATGGGTGATCACCCCTCTGTCATTGATCACCCCTCTGTCATTGATCACCCCCCTGTCATTGATCACCCCCTGTAAGGCTCCATTCAGACGTCCGCATGTGTTTTGCGGATCCGAAAAAATCATACGGACGTCTGAATGGAGCCTTACCAGGGGGGTGATCAATGACAGGGGGGTGATCAGGGAGTCTATATGGGTGATCACCCCCCTGTCATTGATCACCCCCCCTGTAAGGCTCCATTCAGACATTTTTTTGGCCCAAGTTAGCGGAAATATATATATATTTTTTTGTTTGTTTTTTCTTACAAAGTCTCATATTCCACTAACTTGTGTCAAAAAATAAAATCTCACATGAACTCACCATACCCCTAACGGAATCCAAATGCGTAAAATTTTTTAGACATTTATATTCCAGACTTCTTCTCACGCTTTAGGGCCCCTAAAAAGCCAGGGCAGTATAAATAAGAAAGTGAGACTTTGTGAGAAAAAAACAAAAAAAAAATCAATTTCCGCTAACTTATGCAAAAAAAATAAAATTCTATGAACTCGCCAGGCCCCTCAGCGAATACCTTGGGTTGTCTTCTTTCCAAAGTGGGGTCACATGTGGGGTATTTATACTGCCCTGGCTTTTTAGGGGCCCTAAAGCGTGAGAAGAAGTCTGGGATCCAAATGTCAAAAAATGCCCTCCTAAAAGGAATTTGGGTTGCTTTGCGCATCTATGCTGCAAAAAAGTGTCACACATGTGGTATCGCCGTACTCAGGAGAAGTTGGGGAATGTGTTTTGGGGTGTCATTTTACATATACCCATGCTGGGTGAGATAAATATCTTGGTCAAATGCCAACTTTGTATAAAAAAATTTGAAAAGTTGTCTTTTGCCAAGATATTTCTCTCACCCAGCATGGGTATATGTAAAATGACACCCCAAAACACATTACCCAACTTCTCCTGAGTATGGCGATACCAGATGTGTGACACTTTTTTGCAGCCAAGGTGGGCAAAGGGGCGCATATTCCAAAGTGCACCTTTCGGATTTCGCAGGCCATTTTTTACACATTTTGATTGCAAAGTACTTCTCGCGCATTAGGGCCCCTAAATTGCCAGGGCAGTATAACTACCCCACAAGTGACCCCATTTTGGAAAGAAGACACCCTAAGGTATTCCGTGAGGGGCACGCCGAGTTCCTAGAATTTTTTATTTTTTGTCACAAGTTAGCGGAACATGATGATTTTTTTTATTTTTTTTATTTTTTCCTTACAAAGTCTCATATTCCACTAACTTGCGACAAAAAATAAAAAATTCTAGGAACTCGCCATGCCCCTCACGGAATACCTTGGGGTGTCTTCTTTCCAAAATGGGGTCACTTGTGGGGTAGTTATACTGCCCTGGCATTCTAGGGGCCCAAATGTGTGAGAAGTAGTTTGCAATCAAAATGTGTAAAAAATGGCCTGCGAAATCCGAAAGGTGCACTTTGGAATATGTGCCCCTTTGCCCACCTTGGCTGCAAAAAAGTGTCACACATCTGGTATCGCCGTACTCAGGAGAAGTTGGGGAATGTGTTTTGGGGTGTCATTTTACTTATACCCATGCTGGGTGAGAGAAATATCTTGGTCAAATGCCAACTTTGTATAAAAAAATTTGAAAAGTTGTCTTTTGCCAAGATATTTCTCTCACCCAGCATGGTTATATGTAAAATGACACCCCAAAACACATTCCCCAACTTCTTCTGAGTACGGCGATACCAGATGTGTGACACTTTTTTGCAGCCAAGGTGGGCAAAGGGGCACATATTCCAAAGTGCATCTTTCGGATTTCGCAGGCCATTTTTTACACATTTTGATTGCAAAGTACTTCTCACACATTTGGGCCCCTAGAATGCCAGGGCAGTATAACTACCCCACAGGTGACCCCATTTTGGAAAGAAGACACCCCAAGGTATTCCGTGAGGGGCATGGTGAGTTCCTAGAATTTTTAATTTTTTGTCGCAAGTTAGTGGAATATGAGACTTTGTAAGAAAAAAATAAAAATAAATCATCATTTTCCGCTAACTTGTGACAAAAAATAAAAAGTTCTATGAACTCACTATGCCCATCAGCGAATACCTTAGGGTGTCTACTTTCCGAAATGGGGTCATTTGTGGGGTTTTTCTACTGTTTGGGCATTGTAGAACCTCAGGAAACATGACAGGTGCTCATAAAGTCAGAGCTGCTTCAAAAAGCTGAAATTCACATTTTTGTACCATAGTTTGTAAACGCTATAACTTTTACCCAAACCATTTTTTTTTGGCCCAAACATTTTTTTTTTATCAAAGACATGTAGAACAATAAATTTAGCAAAAAATTTATATATGGATGTCGTTTTTTTGGCAAAATTTTACAGCTGAAAGTGAAAAATGTCATTTTTTTTGCAAAAAAACCGTTAAATTTCGATTAATAACAAAAAAAGTAAAAATGTCAGCAGCAATGAAATACCACCAAATGAAAGCTCTATTAGTGAGAAGAAAAGGAGGTAAAATTCATTTGGGTGGTAAGTTGCATGACCGAGCGATAAACGGTGAAAGTAGTGTAGTGCCGAAGTGTAAAAAGTGGCCTGGTCATGAAGGGGGTTTCAGCTAGCGGGGTTGAAGTGGTTAAAGGGTTTCTTCTCTATGGACAATCCCTAGATGAAAGCAGATCAGTTTCCCCCTGCTTGGACCCCAGCTATTAGCTGTAGCACCACCACAGGGGAAGCTAGGTATTACATGCTGCCCATTCAGATCAGTGGATTGTCTGTGTCGGACAGGACAGGTCCTCTAGAGTGAGAGGCACTCTTTGTATCTGCTCTTCACTCTAGCAAAGAGGTGAGGATCCTGAACAGAGGACCCCCCTCTATTAACTATTTAGGTTTTCTTTACTAGTCGACGCCTGTACTTAGGACGGGTGCAGACAATGGCTTATTCTGCAGCTCATTACTGGAGGACTGTGTTTTGTAAGCCAAAATGAAATTGTTTTCAGCTACAAGTAGCCCTTAACCTTGCTCAGGCTTTGACATACTGCAGCGAGCGTTCATTATATTCCCTTTCATAATTCATGTTTTATTTCCGAGGCCTTTCTCACGTTTTTTTTTTTTTTTTTATACCCAAAAATACATCCTGCCGCTGCCCTGGAATAATGTAGCCATGGTTCGTGGTTGCTCCTTCCCCGATGATGGCTCCCTCGGCACCATCCGACATTGACGTCCACTCTAGTTAAAACATCAGTTCGTTTTTGTGCATCCTGTGCCTGATTTATGCTGCATTTCCGATGATAATTCACAGTAGAGTTCCCCGTTCCAAAAGTGTGACAACTTGTAGCTTTGCTCTTTGTTATGCTGCTAGACATTTGGTTTCAATTAGAGACTAACATTCAGCCAGGACCGAAGACCACCTTAGAGATAAAATTAAGATTTCCAAGAAACATAACCAGAGAGTGCGTTTAGACGATCGGAAATGAAGAGACTGAAAGAAATACACAGTCCGGTCCAAGAACGAGGGATTATGATCTCCGAGAGCTCAAATTGCATGATAAGCCCATGGAAGATGTTGCCTTAGACCTTGTGTCTACCACACATAATTTTTGTCTGTTGCTCCCCGTTTCCGGACACTCCTTGTACCGCCTTGCCTTCAAGGTGGCTCTGACAATCCTTCTTAAAGATGGTCCTTTGTTTTAGAAGATGGTTGGCAGTCGACGATTGACCTCCCCACACAATCTTTATTTTTTTTCTCGTGTCCTATATCTTTTTATTGACGAAGATGTTTCTCAGTTTCCGACAGGCAAGACCTTGTTGACTTAGCCCTGCTTCGTTGAGCTTGGTTGACCTTGGCAACTTCAATCTCATAAGCTCACCAGGCATGGCCACATGTTTCTATAGAGCTCAT
Organism: Bufo gargarizans; assembly: GCF_014858855.1. Taxonomy (NCBI): domain Eukaryota; kingdom Metazoa; phylum Chordata; class Amphibia; order Anura; family Bufonidae; genus Bufo; species Bufo gargarizans. Next base: position 717,331,555 of record NC_058080.1, on the reverse strand, counting down.
GGTCAACTGGAAGATATCCGGCCATAACGCTCCTCATGGTAATCATTTGGCCGGATGCTCTCTCCCTGAAGCCAGTTTGTGTGGTCGGACTGTGTTTTCCTTCCTCCCTGATGGACCGGTTTATTTTTCCAGGTTCTTTATTGGTCAGGAGGTTACTTGTAATCACATACAGTGTGATTTTGAGGCAGTTGCCCAGTTTTTGCTGTCGGTATTTTGAGGTTATAAGCCTCTTTGATGGCAGAACTGTGTTGAATTGACTGTTCCAGAAATCTGGTAAATCTTGCATTTAGAGAACGGAAAAGCAACTGAAATGCTTGACTTGAGCATCGCCAACTCCCATGGCCCTACCTTGCACTCTGGTGTCAAGTTGGCCTTCAGCAGAAGACCCAAGCTATTGGAGACTGGTTACTGGAGATGTTCCACTTTGTACCCCACTATAAAGACTGTGACCTTACACATGACACCGATCAGTGTCTTTTGAACCTGACGGCCATCTGACGTGTAGGGGACCTTCCAAGTTCCAACTCTCACCTAATGGCTGATTTTGGGAGAAGGGAGGATCACGCTGTTAAATTTCAACATGTCTTTTGGCTCTTTGAGAGATATTCCACCGGTTGAGGTGACTTAGCAGCAGCTTACTTCTCTCTCCCTATTCAGAATGCGCATGCTTAGCTGATAACTGTTGGCTTGTTTGTGTTTCCAGCTTTAGGTAGTTTAACTCTTATGACCACATTTTTGTGCCTGAGTTTGTCGGCCTGACCTCTTGTCTAACGTTTAAAACTGACAGCAGCGTAGTTCCGGTGAGGCTAGGACCCTCTACCATAATTTGGGCCCAAAAATGTGTCCATCATACAAAAGATGGGGCAGGCACTGCGCTCACAGTGCATGCAGTGTCATTCTGTTAACCTACAATTTTCCAAAATACTCTGTATCCATTTCAGGGCTAGCTGAGATCCTGAACCTCATAAAAGAACTGCTTCTACGCTGCTTCTGAATTCACAGGAGAGTCCTGCCTTTCTGTAAGGGTCCATTCACATGTCAGTATTTTTCTATATTCCGAATTTTGGTCAGTTTTTTGCGGATCCGTTGTTCCTGAAAATGTTTCTGTATGTCATCCGTTTTTTGCGGATCCATTGACTTTGTATTGTACCAGGAACCGATTTTTGCGGATGATAATAATAGGACAAGTTTTATATTTTATCGGACATGCGGAACGGAACAACGGAAACGGACAGCACAGATTTTTATCAGGACCCATTGAAAATGAATGGGTACGCAACTGGTCCGCATCCGTTCCGCAAAAAACGGAACCAATCCGGAAAGAAACAACGGAAGTGTGAATGGACCCTAAGTGTAATCCCTCCTTGTCTGTTCTGTGAGCTCAGGAGCTGAAAGAAAACCTGCTTGGAAGTAAGGGAAAGAATGTCACAGCAGTACAGTGCTGGCAGATTTCATAGAACGGAGACGCCCCCTGCTTGTGAGAGAAATTCATTTAGCTGTGCAGCCGAAGAGGAGAATTAAAAGACTGAAAAAGACATTAGGACAGCCCAAAAAAGATCCGTTCAGTTATGATTCTTCAAAGAAGCACAGCCATTAAACTTTTAAACTCAAGTACGTTTTGATGCTTTCTCTGCTTGCTGACATTAAATTGCATCCTTTCAGAGAATACAATCAGTCCTGGTCATATGATGGATACAGAGGTGCACAGCTCGTTACTGAACATAACTGTACATGGGATTCAAGCACCTTTGTGTTCATCACATGACCAAGACATAGGTCTTGAATCACAGCAAGCAGAGATATTGAAAATCAGCTACTGATCAGCTGATTTGGTGCTGCAGCCACTTCCTCTTTTCCCTGCGCAGAAACACTCCCGTCCACCAGCAGTGTGAGGGACATCAACCCATTGAGGTAAAACCCTATTAACTATAGGGCTAGACACAAGGATCTGATGTGTGAAAGCAGACCCTGCACACCAAACCTGGGCAATCCCTTTAAAATGTTATTTTTGTGTGGCTTCTCATTATTATGTCAGCATTTGTGCCGAGTGCGCCTACTTACCTGTACACTGAGTGACGAGTATATCTGTGATTGACATTGTTTTCATCTCTCGTTTCAGCACCGACTGCAAACTTTTGGAAGAAGCGACCATCTCCATTTGCAAGTCGTTAAGTAAGTTGTCCGTGTGCACAAAACAGACAAGTATAGGACATGGTCTATCTTCTTTGCAGGGCTGCATCTATTGGGGTCCCATTGGGTCCGCATACGGTCATGTGCATAGGCCCTGAATTGACTGATTCACACTGGTGTCCTGTGCTTAGTAGATCAGTCCTGCCCTAATGCACAGATCCTCTTGTACATGGGCGATGGAGTGATTCTTACTGTGGTGTAGCCATGAATCTTCTCACCAGCACTGGACACATGACGTGGACTTTCTGAGAGAGAATCAAAAGTGTAGCAGGGGCACCGTACCAAGTATGTAACACTAGGGGGCGCAGTACCAAGTATGTAACACTAGGGGGCGCAGTACCAAGTATGTAACACTAGGGGGCGCAGTACCAAGTATGTAACACTAGGGGGCGCAGTACCAAGTATGTAACACTAGGGGGCGCCGTACCAAGTATGTAACACTAGGGGGCGCCGTACCAAGTATGTAACACTAGGGGGCGCCATACCAAGTATGTAACACTAGGGGGCGCCGTACCAAGTATGTAACACTAGGGGGCGCCGTACCAAGTATGTAACACTAGGGGGCGCCGTACCAAGTATGTAACACTAGGGGGCGCCGTACCAAGTATGTAACACTAGGGGGCGCCGCCATACCAAGTATGTAACACTAGGGGGCGCCGCCATACCAAGTATGTAACACTAGGGGGCGCCATACCAAGTATGTAAGAGCGCATAGGGTAGGGTAGGGTAGGGTGAGGGTGGGGGTTGTTTACCAAGTATGTTAGAGCTGGGGGTGCCATAAAAAAAAAATATATATTTTTTTAATTATTTCAATTGAATTTTGTGTGATCTAACTGAAAATTGTAATATTTAATTGTATTACAGTCCCTCTCCCTGTGCCCCATAAGAGAACCTGGATACTATAGTGGGTTAGTGGTCCTGCCCCCCTCCTCCTAATGACAGCTCTATATACTGAGGACCCAGTTATAGAATATATTATACAGGCAGTCCATTGATTTTGAGGGGCACTGTGTAACTCATCAGTTCTCCTGTTGGGTGTCCAAGTAGCAGGATTCCATGAACAGCTTATAGTTTGGGGACCCCTGTGACCAGAGGCAGGAGAGGTCAGGGGTATAACCGGTGGTCAAAGGAAGAAGTCTATAGAAGGGTTTGACCCATTCACTACATTTATTGCCTATCCACAGGACAAGTGATAGTGTGTGATCACTGATGGTCCCACCACTGGGACCTCCACTTATCATGTGGAGTGGGGTCAGTGACTGGTGGTCAATACTTGTGTTCACCGCTCCATTCCTTTTTATAGGACTGTTGAGTACAGCGCTCAGGGGTCTCCCGCAGTCCTACAGAAGTGAATGGAGCAGCAATGACAAATGTCCATCACCCTGCTATTCACACAAGGGGACTCGTGGACCCCAATTCTCATCAGTCGTTGTCCCAGCGGTCAGACCCCAATTTATCACATATGCTGTGGATAGAAGATTAGTCTGATCTGATTTTCTGTGGTGTGTTCAGGTTTCTGTGTCCTCCGCAGAGTGGATGATGATAGTTTAATTTGGTTCCTCCTTATCTACATCGTCTACAGTCTAATCGCTGAATTTTCTCTCTAGTTGAGAACAACCCCAGAACAGGAAATTTCGGCGCTCTAATTAGAGTATTTTTGTCAAGGACGAAGGAACTGAAGATATCAGCAGAATGTCAGAAGTAAGTGAACGCACTGACAGCAGATAAAGCCTGGTATATATACAAGCCATAAAACGGTCAATGATCTCCACCCAAACCCCCTGTCCTTGTACATGGACACCTGCTCTGCGTTTCCTGTTTGGTAGAACTGACCTGTTAATTTAGTCCTGACCTGTTAAATTAATTACAGTAATGCCATATTTTTTTATAGTTTTTCTTGTGTTTTTATAAAAAAGTTTTTTGTTGCATTGCAATATTCTGACCCCCATAACCTTTTTATCTTTACATCTACAGGGCTGAGTGAGGGCTCTTTTTTGCAGGACAATCTGTAGTTTTTATTGATACTATTTTGAAGCGTGTAAGACTTTTTGATCACTTATTATTTAATTTTTTGGTGGGAGTTGAAGCAATGAAAAAATTGCCATTTTGATGTTTTTTTTTCTTCCTTTTATGGCGATCATTGTATGGGGTAAATACTAGGGGTGCACCGAAATGAAAATTCTGGTCCGAAACCGAAAATTCAGGATACCCCTTGACCGAAACCGAAACCGAAAATGGCTTTTTGCCCAAATACTTTTAAAAGACCCCCCACCCCATAACAGTGCCATCCACAGACCCCCCCACCTCATAACAGTGCCATCCACAGACCCCCACCCACCCCATAACAGTGCCATCCACAGACCCCCCCCCACCTCATAACAGTGCCATCCACAGACCCCCACCCACCCCATAACAGTGCCATCCACAGACCCCCACCCACCCCATAACAGTGCCATCCACAGACCCCCACCAACCCCATAACAGTGCCATCCACAGACCCCCACCCCATAACAGTGCCATCCACAGCCCCCATTGTACAATTAATAGATTAATAGAAAATATTTCAAAATAGCGGGGAGGGACTGGGAGGAGGAGCTGGGGGCCGGTGCGTTCACTGTGGCCGGGCAGAGGAGCTGCAGCGTCACAACTGACGTCATGTGCCCGGCCTACTTTCTGAATGAAGGAGGCGGCGCAGGCATGTGACGTCAGTCGTGACGCTTCCGCTCGTCTGCCCGGCCGGCCAGCACAGCCCTGTGAGTAGGATGTGGCTGTATTGAATGTAATACTGCAGAGGGGGGCCAAATGAATAGAATGCTTATTAATTGTACAACATTTTATAACTACTGGAGCTGGGGGCCGGAGCACAGTGAACGCACCGGCCCCCAGCTCCTCCTCCCAGTCCCTCCCCGCTATTTCCGGCCGATATGTAAAAATATCGGCAGAAACAGATTAGGTGCATTCTCGGCCGATATTTTCGGCCGCCGAAATTTCGGTGCACCCCTAGTAAATACATTTTAATAGCATGGATGTTTGGGGAAATGGTAAAACAAAAGTTCTTTATTTTTGTATTATTATGGTGAAAGGGGATTATTTAAAAAAAAAAAAAAATATATATATATACACAGTACAGACCAAAGGTTTGGACACACCTTCTCATTCAAAGAGTTTTCTTTATTTTCATGACTGAAAATTGTAGATTCACACTGAAGGCATCAAAACTATGAATTAACACATGTGGAATTATATACATAACAAAAAAGTGTGAAACATCTGAAAATATGTCATATTCTAGGTTCTTCAAAGCAGCCACCTTTTGCTTTGATTACTGCTTTGCACACTCTTGGCATTCTCTTGATGAGCTTCAAGAGGTAGTCACCTGAAATGGTCTTCCAACAGTCTTGAAGGAGTTCCCAGAGATGCTTAGCACTTGTTGGCCCTTTTGCCTTCACTCTGCGGTCCAGCTCACCCCAAACCATCTCGATTGGGTTCAGGTCCGGTGACTGTGGAGGCCAGGTCATCTGGCGCAGCACCCCATCACTCTCCTTCATGGTCAAATAGCCCTTGCACAGCCTGGAGGTGTGTTTGGGGTCATTGAAAAATAAATGATGGTCCAACTAAACGCAAACCGGATGGAATAGCATGCCGCTGCAAGATGCTGTGGTAGCCATGCTGGTTCAGTATGCCTTCAAATTTGAATAAATCCCCAACAGTGTCACCAGCAAAGCACCCCCACACCATCACACCTCCTCCTCCATGCTTCACGGTGGGAACCAGGCATGTAGAGTCCATCCGTTCACCTTTTCTGCGTCGCACAAAGACACGGTGGTTGGAACCAAAGATCTCAAATTTGGACTCATCAGACCAAAGCACAGATTTCCACTGGTCTAATGTTCATTCCTTGTGTTCTTTAGCCCAAACAAGTCTCTTCTGCTTGTTGCCTGTCCTTAGCAGTGGTTTCCTAGCAGATATTCTACCATGAAGGCCTGATTCACACAGTCTCCTCTTAACAGTTGTTCTAGAGATGTGTCTGCTGCTAGAACTCTGTGTGGCAATGACCTGGTCTCTAATCTGAGCTGCTGTTAACCTGCGATTTCTGAGGTTGGTGACTCGGATGAACTTATCCTCCGCAGCAGAGGTGACTCTTGGTCCCAATTTTTCGGACTGACTGACCTTCATTTCTTAAAGTAATGATGGCCACTCGTTTTTCTTTACTTAGCTGCTTTTTTCTTGCCATAATACAAATTCTAACAGTCTATTCAGTAGGACTATCAGCTGTGTATCCACCTGACTTCTCCACAACGCAACTGATGGTCCCGACCCCATTTATAAGGCAAGAAATCCCACTTATTAAACCTGACAGGGCACACCTGTGAAGTGAAGACCATTTCAGGTGACTACCTCTTGAAGCTCAACAAGAGAATGCCAAGAGTGTGCAAAGCAGTAATCAAAGCAAAAGGTGGCTACTTTGAAGAACCTAGAATATGACATATTTTCAGTTGTTTCACACTTTTTTGTTATGTATATAATTCCACATGTGTTAATTCATAGTTTTGATGCCTTCAGTGTGAATCTACAATTTTCATAGTCATGAAAATAAAGAAAACTCTTTGAATGAGAAGGTGTGTCCAAACTTTTGGTCTGTACTGTATATAAATATATACCGTATTTTTCGCTTTATAAGACGCACCTGATGATAAGACGCACCTAGGTTTTTGAGGAGGAAAATAAGAAAAAAATATTTTGAACCAAAAGGTTTGCTTTTGGTAGGTTTTGAACTAATGGTGGTCTGTGGATGACGCACTGTCATGGGGATCTGTGGATGACGCACTGTTATGAGGAGATCTGTGGATGACACTGAGGGGGGATCTGTGGATGACACTGAGGGGGGATCTGTGAATGACACTGAGGGGGGGATCTGTGAATGACACTGAGGGGGGGATCTGTGAATGACACTGAGGGGGGGATCTGTGAATGACACTGAGGGGGGGATCTGTGAATGACACTGAGGGGGGGATCTGTGAATGACACTGAGGGGGGGATCTGTGAATGACACTGAGGGGGGGATCTGTGAATGACACTGAGGGGGGGATCTGTGAATGACACTGAGGGGGGATCTGTGAATGACACTGAGGGGGGGATCTGTGAATGACACTGAGGGGGGATCTGTGAATGACACTGAGGGGGGGATCTGTGAATGACACTGAGGGGGGGATCTGTGAATGACACTGAGGGGGGGATCTGTGAATGACACTGAGGGGGGATCTGTGAATGACACATGTCATCCACAGATCCCCATAAGTGTCATCTACAGATCCCCCATCAGATGCATCAGTGTGGAGGGAGGAGGCGGGGACACTCATGGCGGGGCCCGGTGCAGTGACTCTACTCTAATACACCGGGCCCCGCAACTGTTAAACATTCAATCTGATCTATATCTAATTGTATATGCTCTGTTCGGTACTTACTGTAGTACCGTAAGTATATCATTAAGACGGCGCAGACTGGCATCTCCCTCGGTCATGCGCCGCCTGCCGCAGCTCCCTCCTGATGCGCCGCCTGCCGCAGCTCCCTCCTGATGCGCCGCCTGCCGCAGCTCCCTCCTGATGCGCCGCCTGCCGCAGCTCCCTCCTGATGCGCCGCCTGCCGCAGCTCCCTCCTGATGCGCCGCCTGCCGCAGCTCCCTCCTGATGCGCCGCCTGCCGCAGCTCCCTCCTGATGCGCCGCCTGCCGCAGCTCCCTCCTGATGCGCCGCCTGCCGCAGCTCCCTCCTGATGCGCCGCCTGCCGCAGCTCCCTCCTGATGCGCCGCCTGCCGCAGCTCCCTCCTGATGCGCCGCCTGCCGCAGCTCCCTCCTGATGCGCCGCCTGCCGCAGCTCCCTCCTGATGCGCCGCCTGCCGCAGCTCCCTCCTGATGCGCCGCCTGCCGCAGCTCCCTCCTGATGCGCCGCCTGCCGCAGCTCCCTCCTGATGCGCCGCCTGCCGCAGCTCCCTCCTGATGCGCCGCCTGCCGCAGCTCCCTCCTGATGCGCCGCCTGCCGCAGCTCCCTCCTGATGCGCCGCCGCCCGCCTGCCCCAGCTCCCTACTCATGCGCCGCCTGCCCCAGCTCCCTCCTCATGCGCCGCCTGCCCCAGCTCCCTCCTCATGCGCCGCCTGCCCCAGCTCATCTCACTTTATGAATGAAGGCAGGCGGCGCATGACGGAGGGAGCTGGGGCAGGCGGCGCATGACGGAGGGAGCTGGGGCAGGCGGCGCATGACGGAGGGAGCTGGGGCAGGCGGCGCATGACGGAGGGAGCTGGGGCAGGCGGCGCATGACGGAGGGAGATGCCAGTCTGCGCCGTCTTAATGCTATACTTTTTTTGGGGGGGGAAAGTGCGTCTTATAAAGCGAAAAATACGGTGTATGTGTGTGTGTGTGTATATGTGTGTATATGTATGTGTGTATGTATATATATATATATATATATATATATATATATATATATATATATATATATATATATATATATATATATATATAACTTTTTTTAAAATTTATGTTAAGTCTTCCTAACATGCAATATTCTGATCACTTCTCCCTTAGACTTCAATGATTTACCATTGCAGCCTATGGGAGATTCACTTTGTTCCTATAAAGGGCTTCATAGGAACTTCCCTGTGGCGGGTCTTGGTGCCTTTAGAAGGCCTGAGACTGCTATTACAACTGATTGGCTTCCTTCATCTCGGTATGGGGAGCAGTTTGTGACACAGGAGCATGACCTTCCCTGCATTTCACTACTCAGATGCTATTGTCGCAATTAGTGTTGAGCGAGGCGAGCTTTGGATGCTTCATTCGAAGTCCCTTCAGTCAAAACTTCGGAATAATACTGTTCGGAGATTTGTCTCTGTACAGTATTAGAATGTATGGGTTTCGATGAGCCTGTGTTATTCACGATGTCGCGCGTGACTTTGTTGAATAACTTTGATAGTTAGATGGCCGTCTAAACCAAGTTCTAACTCTCCAGGCCTCAGATCCCTTGACAAAGGTCCCTTGTTGGACTGAAACGTTGGGACAATATATGGCCTTGTAAGATTGTACCAAGTAATTTATAAATTTACATCATGAATTAAAAGCAATATAAAACTTTTTTGGTGTGCCATAGAATCTCTCAAATAATTGCTTCGACCTATGTCCTCTATGAGCACCCTTCCTTGTCATGGTGTGCAGATCTCATCCATCACTTTACTATACAATGAATGGCGCTGTGCTTGGTGAGCTGCAAGAGGGCCGCGGCGCTCACAGGGGAGGTGCTGTGACAGACACTACTCTAAGCTGTATGGGGGCCATCAGTAAACCCAGAACAGCTCCGTCACTGACTAGTGTCCCCACTTCTTGTAACTGGTTCTTCTTAGGAAGCAGAAAAGTGCAGCATAAAAAATAAGTTGTGTCAATGTCCAAATATAATTTAAAGGGAACCTGTCATCAACTTTATGCCGCCCAAACGAACGGCAGAATAAAGTAGAGACAGGTAAGTTGATTTCAGCTGTCTATCATTTAAAAGTTAATAGTAAGTGGTTGCCGAGAACCAACATCACAATCATTGCAGACTGGGCCTGGAAAAGAGTCCCGGCCTCCTGAGAAGATTCCTGGTTATTCATGAAGTCCTGCTCTCCTGCCCACCTGCTGATGACTGACCGTCTTCTACCTAGTTTTCTCCCTTTCTCTAGGAGAGACCTGCCAATCATCAGCAGATGGGGGAGAGTGCAGGAGATTATAATAACCAGGACTCTTCTCAGGTAGATGTGACTCTTTTCAAGGCCTGAGTTGCAATGACTATGATGCTGGTTCTCAGCGACCACTGACTTTTAGCTGATGAGTGACACACCGCTGACATCAGCATTTCTGTTACTATTTTTTGCTTCCCTCAGTGAGGTCAGCATAAAGTTGATGACATGTTCCCCTTAACCCCTTAAGGACCTCCACCCTACATGGTGCCCGCTCACACGTGCAGTGGGGTTTCTGCTATTTTAAATAGCAGAGACCCGCGGCACATGTATGCGATCAGCCATAACGCTGATCGCATTCCTCTTAAGCCTCATGCAGATGTTCGTGGAACACGGTCAATGAGATACCGGACTGGCATTGCAGGAGCGCACGGCGTCATTGGTTGCAATGCCAGTCCGGTATCTCACAGACCGTGTTCCACGGACGTCTGCATGAAGCTTTACCATTCAGATGCCGTGGTCAAATGTGACCACGGCATCTGATCAGCCCAGAACCGGAAGTCGCGTGCTTCCGGTACGGTAACAGCTTTCCCCGGCTGAGATCGGGGAACCTGTTACCTTGCGCTAATTAACCGAAGCCTCAAGCAGACTTCAGAGTCAATTAGATGAATATACCAATACAGGCCACTAGGTGGCAGCCTTGTATTGGTATAGTGCAAATGAAGTCTTCAATAATGGCTATTTAGCCTTCAATGAACACTATGGGCAATCGAATGATTGCCAGTTATTGTCACCCAAGGTGACTTTTTAAAGTAAAAAAAAAGTTTTTACAAATATAAAAAAATAAATAAATGCAAATCGCCCCCCTTTCCTTAAAATAAAAATACTTAACCAATAAAAAAAATAAACATCATGGGCATCGCCACGTGCGAAAATGCCAATAATATTAAAATATAACAATATTAATGGCACACAGCAAATGGTGTAACGGGAAAAAAAAAAAAACAGCCAATTTGACATTTTGTCACTTCAACTACACAATAATTTTTTAATAAAAAGTGATCATAAAGTCGTAAACACTTAAATTTGTTATCACTTAAAAGAGCATATCGTCCCTCAAAAAATGAGCCCTCACACAGCCCTGTACACATAACTACAAAAAAGTTATAGGGGTCAGAATATGTATATAAAAAAAAATTGTGTTTTCCTCAAAGATTAAAAAAAAAAATTCAGTATTAATACGCAAGAACAATTATACAAGTGTGGTATCGTTGTAACCGTATTGACATGGAGTATGAAGATAATAGGTCAATTTTACCGCATAGTGTACAGTGTAAAAAAAAAAAACTTTTTCAGAATTGCGTTTTTTCCAAATTCTACACCATTTGGAATTTTTCCCGCTTCCTACTACATGGTATGCAACCGTAAATTGTGCCTTTAGAAAGTACAACTTGTTCCGCAAAAAATAAGCACTCATAAGGCTATGTGAATGGGAAAAATAAAAAAGTTAGGACTATGGGAAGGCAGGGAGTGAAAAAACAAAAATTAAAAAAAGGAAAATCCCCAAAATTTTTGCTTTTTCCCCATTTCCGCCTCCCTTGCCACTTTTGCAAAAAAGTGGGTGGCTCTGGAGGATGTGGGTAGCAGGCTGGACCTTACTGACTTCACAGTCTGTGAGCCTGAAAAGTGGCGCACAGTAGACCAGAATTGTACACAAGTTCCCTTGCTGGCCTTCTGGATTCCTTTTTCTGACGCACGGAAATTGAGCGATGCATCAGAATGATTACCTTAATAATTCTCGTATTGTATTTTAGCTGGGTTTGCTTTTAATGGGGGTGTGTCATTTAATCCATCTGCGGTGGTCGCGCTTGCACACTATAGGAAAACGTTCTGGTCTCTCTGGTGGCCGGGACCATGGGAGCGCACATAGGCTGGTGCTTTTTTATAGTATGCAAGCACGACCACTGCTGCTGGGTTGCAGTGTGGTCATAAGCATGGAAACGAGAAGTGTATCATGTGATGGAAAAATGAATCCAGACAGAAAAGGAAACAATATGGACAATCACAATAGTAAGTGTCTTGTATTAACTTTGTCAACATGATATATGCCACTTGCCAAAGTGACACAACCCCTTTAAGGCTAGCGTAAGAAATGCCAGTCTTAATACTTTACCCCTCTATATATGTCGAAAGAAACGACCCATTTATAAACTATTAATTTGCAAATTAAAGAAAATAATCAGCTTTTGTGCACTTTACCCTGAATAACAAATACTAATCTGATACTGTGACCTGTCCTGGGGATAGGCCATCATTATTTAAATCCTGGACAGCCCCTTTAAGGGCCTGTCAGGAGGTAGGTGTAAATAAAAGGTATTTCTTTCTTGCAGTCAACTCTTCATCTGGCAAGCCCACAACGCCCTATTTATAATCTGCTGTCTACTGAAAGTCTTCATCTCCCAAGTCTCTGAGGAAGAGCTGCTACTTCACTTCTCATATCAGAAGAAGGACCCTGGATCATATGGTGAGGATTATATATTCATGATTGTATATTTGTAAATCCGGTCTATATCTCCAATTTGAACTTTGTTTAGATTTAGGTCCAAAACTGTGTCCTGATGGATTGCATACACTTTATAGGGACAGAGCTCCAAATCCCCTACTTCCTATCCAGTCACAGTGATATAATAAAATTCTGTCTGCCTGTCACCACCACTAGGGGGAGCTTACTACTTCAAGAGGTATACAATTCACATTTACGCAATATAAAGGGATATTCCAGGATTTTACTATTGACAGGCTATCTTAAGGACAGGTCATCATTATCTGATCGGCGGGGATCTGCTATCCCACCGAGCATTTGTTACCTTGTAGCTTCAGTGCTGTAAGTACACAGCTTTCTTCACTGTGTGTTATATAGAGCTTGTAACTAAACGGCTGCTCCCATTAAGTGTGCAGTAAACGGCTCCCTCCACTTCACAATGGATGGAGCTGTGTGTCGTTCCAGTGACAGAGCTACAAGGAAACAGCTGCTCGCTAGGGGTTAGGGGTTTTCACACCCCCACCGATCAGATATCGATGGCCTGTCCTGAGTATATCAATAGTAAAATCTTGGAATACCGCTTAAGAGTATCTTTCATGTTTTTTTGTTTTTTTTTAAACTAATACCTGACTGCAGCAGATGCCATTGCCTTTTTTATTTTTTTATTGTCCCCCTCTGAGTAAGAACTGCTCATCTTCTCCCTGGCTGTGGAGCGGTCCGCTGCAATAGGACGGCGTCACAGCCAGGGACAAGGAGACACCCACTCAGGATAGCTGAGGTCTTCTCTAATAAATAGCACATTAGGCACCAGAACACTGTCAGAGGGGACAGTTTAAAAAAAAGAAAAGAAAAGAAAAAAAAAAAAAAAAACTCTTTAAATCTGCCTTCAGTAAGTTCCCCCTAGCGGTGGCAGTAGGTACCCAGAATTTTATCATTTTAAGCTGGACACTTCAGGCAGAAAATCCAGCTTTACCCAAGGTGGAAACTCCCACTCGACCCCCAAAGTTTCACTTTTCTATTCTAAGATCTTTTCGAAGCCAGCTACTGCGCCCTGCTAGTGAGTTCAGCTACCGGCCATGAGGTATCATAGCGAGGTTGGCTAACTAGAGGGGTGGCGCTGTGTATATTAGTGTAGTAGAACCCCCCCAGGTCCACCTTCTGCCATCTCTGGACATCTCCGATCAGTGATACAACAAGTACCTGATGCTTTTCTGTACCAAAGATGAGCAGCACCAGATTTGCCTTGCAGCTGCTTGTCTTCCAGGTTAATGGGCAGTTTGGGGATTATGGTTGCTTTATTTCTGTTACGGTACCTTTTTAATCAGATAACGCACAGTGCACATTTACAGTGCTGGACGGAGGATACTGGAAGGATGATGGTCACACCAACCCAGTGTTAAATGAGTGACTTCAACTTTGCAGTTTGAACATCCCAGCTTCTATTGACTGCCGACGCTCTTTATCTGTGATGCAGCAGCCATCGTTTGCAATCCGAGTTATAGTGTAGAAATAGTGTTATTCCACAAATGATCTGCAGGTGGCAGTAAAACATGTGCAATACATAAGTGCCCTCTTAGAGATTGAGTGTTATCACAGGAAAACTAGGTTATGTTTTTCATTTTGTCTCTTTGTGCGATGAAGGATGGAGGAGCATTAGTGCATTCGGGGATTCTGTTGCATGGAAGGGAAAATAGATTCTTAAAGGCACCAGTCACCTCCTTTATGCTGCCCTCGCTGAGAAATCAGCAGTCTGTTATTTATCCTGCTCCTGAGAATTTACTGCTTAAAGCAGCTCTGTCACCGGGATCAACCCTACCCTACTAGGCATATAACCTGGTAGAGTTGATGACGCCAATTATGTCTGTCGGTGGTATGGTTGCGGAGAAAAATGAACTTTTATAATTATGCAAATTAAATATTGGAGCCTCAGGTGACTGGCTAATGCGGTTCGAGCACCGATCCAGCGACGGCCCTGGTGCTCCATAATGATGCCCCTCTGCTTTTCATCACTCCCCCCTGCCTTTAGATTGACAGCGCTAGACCACACTCATGTCCAGTGTGACCTGTGCACGCATCTTCACTCGGCGTGATGAAAAGCAGAGGGACATCATTATGGAGCACCAGAGGCATCACTGGAGCAGTACTCGAACTACATAAGCCCGCCTGCTGGTGCTCGAATAATTCACTTGCATAATTGTAAATATAGATTTTTCTCCGCAACTATAGCACCCACAACTATATCATTAGTTCTCTCCCTCAATCATCTGCAGAAGGGAGGGAGTGCAGGATATAATTTCCCCCCTGCATACTGCCTTGTGTGTGCTTTAGTCACTTTTTACAGCCTATGTGATCTGCCCTCCCTGAAGAATTAAATGCTTTCTCTCCTTTCCACATTCTTGTTGTGTACAACCTCCTCCCCCTCCCTGCTGCTATCTGTACCACTAAGGGAAGGGAAGAGCAGAGAGCGCAGATACAGCCAGAAGCAGTGTGCTATTTGATCTTTGTCAGAAACAGCAGGACAGCCAGCAGTGTACAGGAGTTACACTAACACTACAGCAGCAGTGGTAGGAAATTTTAATGAGGACTGTTTAGAGAGTTGTTTAACTTTGCATTTAGGATGCAGATGAGCAATAAAATGTCATTGGAAGGATGTTTGTCGCCTCAAATGAAATGTCCGAGACCTTTTTACCGATGACCTAACCTCTAGATAGGTCATCAGTATCTGATCGTTGGACGGCTGACATCTGGGACCCCTGCCGATCAGCAGTTTGAGAAGGCGCTGACACTGCAGCTTTCTCTAGGCCAGTGATGACCCGTTCATCGGTCACATGGCCTTGGCGCAGCTCAGCTCCATTGAATTGAATGGTGCTGAGCTGCGATACCAAGTAATGCCGCTATACTATGTACAGTACTGTGCTTGTTGAACTACTGCGAGCACTGATGCCTTCACAAATAACTGATCGGCGGGGGTCCCGGGTGTCGGACCCCTACTGATCAGATACTGATGAGGGGAAAACTCCTTTAAATTCCAATACTGCATATGAAGTCACTGTACATTTTCCATACAGGTTAAAATAGTAAACATTTCAGTCCTGAAAAGGCTTTGAAGATGACGATGATGTTGTTGGACTGGTTTAGTAGACTCGTACGGTCTCCTACTTCAGTCAGACTCGTTTACAGCTAGGAAGTGGAGGGCGGGCCCCTTTCCCAGGTCACTTTATCCCATCCTGCAGAGAATAAGATAATATGTGGTACTGCTGGCTACGCACAGCGGTCCCGGCTCCAGCCACGGTCCCCGACTGTTTACATTGGGAGGATTTTGTGCTCCACATCATGTAAGAAATCAGCTGACCTCTAGCCGGTCATATCGTATTGTAGAGGAAATCCATGGAGTGCTCAGGGCGCCTTATTGTGAGCAGTACAATGCAGACCCTGCTCTATTAACTCTATTTACTGCTTGTGGGGTGATCTCAATTCTGCAATTCGTAATTTGTTTGCTTTCCTGTTGGGTAGCTGATTGTTTTGCTTGCTTTTTTTTCATTTCCTTACATCTCGATAGAGTGTTGCTTTCCTCCTTGGCGCCCAGTGATGATATCGTCCAGAAAAAGACTCTCAGAAAGTTCTGTCTCTGGAATGACGCCATGTCTATAATGTCTCAGGGGCTGCCAGTGAGATCTGAGCAGGAAAAGATGCCTGAGCATGCATAGTTTATCTGTTTGCGGGAAAGCTGGGTGACTACCGTCACATACCTTAGAGCCATTGTGCTCCTAAATAGACCCCTTATGTTTTAGTAAAATTTCATCTTCTCTGCTGCTTCCCTAATATATATACATATATATATATATATATATATATATATATATATATATATCTATCTCTATCTATCTATCTCTCTATATCTATATCTATATTACACACAGTATACTATCCTCTGTAGTGTGTGTGTGTGTGTGTATGTATATATATATATATATATATATATATATATATATATATATATATATATATATATATATATATAAAAAATCCGGAAGAATGAGCGGCACTCCAATGGTAGAAAAAACAAGTGAACCTTTATTCACCCAGGTGCAACGTTTCGGCTCTGCTCTTGAGCCTTTTTCAAGCATGCTTGAAAAAGGCTCAAGAGCAGAGCCGAAACGTTGCACCTGGGTGAATAAAGGTTCACTTGTTTTTTCTACCATTGGAGTGCCGCTCATTCTTCCGGATTTACTAATTGGGGTAAGAAGCCTATTCCCCCAGGGACGTGCACCCTACCTTTTGCAACCATATTGAAAACACCAGTGCCGCCATTTTTTCTTGAACTATATATATATATATATATATATATATATATATATATATATATATATATATATATATATATATGTGTGTGTGTATATATATATATATATATATATATATATATATATATATATATATATATATACACACAGTATACTGTCCTCTTCAGTGTTAATTACTTTACACAGTTTAGTGTCATCTGCCAAAATTGATATTTTACTATGTAAGCCTTCTACAAGATCATTAATAAATATATTGAAGAGCATAGGGCCCAATACTGACCCCTGAGGTACCCCACTAGTGACAGTGACCCAATCTGAGTGTGTACCACTAATAACCACCCTCTGTTTTCTATCATTGACCCAGTTACTTACCCAGATACAGACGTTTTCTCCCAGTCCGAGCATTCTCATTTTATATACTAACCTTTTATGTGGTACAGTGTCAAATGCTTTGGAGAAGTCCAGATACACGACATCCATTGATTCGCCGCTGTCAAGTCTAGAACTTACCTCCTCATATAAACTAATTAAATTAGTTTGACATGACCGATCCCTCGTCAAGCCATGCTGATATGGTGTTATTTGCATAGTAAGGGCTCTTTCACACCTGTGTTCTTTTCTTCCGGCATAGAGTTCCGTTGTCGGGGCTCGATGTCGGAAGAATCCTGATCAGGATTATCCTAATGCATTCTGAATGGAGTGAAATCCGTTCAGGATGCATCAGGATGTCTTCAGTTCCGGAACGGAACGTTTTTTGGCCGGAGAAAATACCGCAGCATGCTGCGCTTTTTGCTCCGGCCAAAAATCCTGAACACTTGCCGCAAGGCCGGATCCGGAATGAATGCCCATTGAAAGGCATTGATCCGGATCCGGCCTTAAGCTAAACGTCGTTTCGGCGCATTGCCGGATCTGATGTTTAGCTTTTTCTCAATGGTTACCATGGCTGCCAGGACGCTAAAGTCCTGGCAGCCATGGTGAAGTGTAGTGGGGAGCGGGGGAACAGCATACTTACCGTCCGTGCGGCTCCCGGGGCGCTCCAGAGTGACATCAGGGCGCCCCAAGCGCATGGATCACGTGATCGTATGGCACGTCATCCATGCGCATGGGGCGCTCTGACGTCATTCTGGAGCGCCCCGGGAGCCGCGCGGACTGTAAGTATACCGCTCCCCACTACTACTATGGCAACCAGGACTTTAATAGCGTCCTGGCTGCCATAGTAACACTGAACGCATTTTGAAGACGGATCCGTCTTCAAATGCTTTCAGTTCACTTGCGTTTTTCCGGATCCGGCGTGTAATTCCGGCAAGTGGAGTACACGCCGGATCCGGACAACGCAAGTGTGAAAGAGGCCTAACACATTATTCGGTTGGATAATTAAAGCACATTTACAGAATCATGTCTGCGGCTGTCGGGACATGCTGGGAGTTGTAGTACTGAAAGGGCCACAACTTTTCCCTGGAGCATTTCAGTCTTTTGTCTGCCTTGGCCCAGTTTCAAGTTTTGTGGGGTGACGTGTGCGCTCCGGCTCATCTTCTCGCCCCTAAGCGCACACAGACAGCCGGTGCCCAGTTAATCGAGGTCATTTAGTCAGTGTGTCTGTAGTCAGGGGGCGCATGTCACGCTCTCTTTGTGCACCGCGCTGTATAAAACAACACACACAGGGATGTTATTCCTATCCCCCCCCCTCCTTTTTTTCATTCAGGCCATTGAAGAATAAGGAGCCTTTGGGCAGCCCTTTCCCTCTAATTCTGGTATTTTCCTTACCTCCCTCTCGCTCCTAAGGGAGAATCCACTCTCTCAATTCCTATTCAGTTTTTGACAGCAGCGAAATGCTGATCCAGAGGAAGCGTCTTATAAAAAAAATCACTGCGGAGAACGAACAGGGGCCCCTGCCCTGCCAGCTTTCCACCGCAAACATTTTTTGGCAAAACTAGCGGAGGATGGCACCCGAGGTCAGGCTGCGATGGGCCCAATAAGCGTCCGAATGGAAAAACTATCCGCTGAATCATGCAGAAAGTGTTACTGGATTAAATCATAAGACACAGAGATGTGTCAGGAGCGGCCGCCTGGCTGAATGCTCCATTTGTTTCCAGGGCACACATTGATCTTCTGTTAGGGAGCTGACACCAGTCTGAGGCCCTAATGGAAACGTTGTTATTAAATAGAAGCGCTTGTAATTGTACTGACGCCTGTGATACTACCCCCGAGCACTGCACCATATGACGGAATAACCTGGGCTTACCTGCCAATTAAGAACAGATTACTCTAAAGCCTCGTTCACAGCTTTGTGCCACCGCAGTACAGTAAAACATATAGATCATATGAGTGTATTACTGTACTGCGGCGGCGGCACAAAGCGCATGGCGTCATAGCAACCAATGACGCCGTGCGCTCCGGCACTAAGCAGGATGCCAGGCTGGTATCTCACGGACAGTGTTCCACGGATGTGTGAATTCAGCCTTAAGGAGATATTGTAGGCCATATCAGAGTAAATAATAGTCAGAGGCAATTATAATGCCAGATCAGTTCTCTATTCTTATCTGTAGGGGGCAGTATTATAGTAGTTATATTCTTGTACATAGGAGCAGTATTATAGTAATTATATTCTTGTACATAGGAGCAGTATTATAGTAGTTATATTTTGTAAATAGGAGCAGTATTATAGTAGTTATATTACTGGACATAGGAGCAGTATTATAGTAGTTATATTCTTGTACATAGGGGCAGCATTATAGTAGTTATATTCCTGTACATAGGAGCAGTATTATAGTAGTTATATTCTTGTACATAGGGGCAGTATTATAGTAGTTATATTCTTAACCAAATCTCTTTTTATTGAGATAGCAAACAGTTAGAAAGTGCCACAGTATGGCGGTGTCGGTCAGATCATGACAGGGTCGTTCAAGACGCCGTGTGACGATAGGCTTTCCAGGGACTCCATATGTCCAGAAAACGAGGGCGAGTGTGAGATTCCCAGTGAGCCAGTTCTTCAAAACGACATATCTGATCCACTTTCTCTTGCCACATCAGCAGCGTAGGTGCAGAGTCGTTCTTCCACAGCAGAGGTACCAGCAGGCGGGCAGCAGTTAGAAGTAGCGTTGGTAGGTTGTTCTTAGAAGGGGTGAGGGACATATTGGGGCACCAAAGCAGGACTAATTGCGCATCTAAACTTATAGGGGAACCGCAAATGTGCCCGATTAGGCTCTCAATCTGTGTCCAGAAGGGACGGATTAGACTGCAGGACCACCATATGTGAGATAGGGACCCCCAATAGTAGTTATATTCTTGTACATAGGAGCAGTATTATAGTAGTTATATTCTTGTACATAGGAGGCAGTATTATAGTAGTTATATCCTAGTACATAGGAGCAGTATTATAGTAGTTATATTCTTGTACATAGGAGCAGTATTATAGTAGATATATTCTTGTACATAGGAGCAGTATTATAGTAGTTATATTCTTGTACATAGGAGGCAGTATAATAGTAGTTATATTCTTGTACATAGGAGGCAGTATTATAGTAGTTATATTCTAGTACATAGGAGCAGTATTATAGTAGTTATATTCTTGTACATAGGATGCAGTATTATAGTAGATATATTCTTGTACATAGGAGCAGTATTATAGTAGTTATATTCTTGTACATAGGAGGCAGTATTATAGTAGTTATATTCTTGTACATAGGAGGCAGTATAATAGTAGTTATTTTCTTGTACATAGGAGGCAGTATTATTTATATGTATATTCTTATCCATACATACAGTAGATTTTTATTTATTTCTGTTTGTCTGATTCATCTGTAGCTGATGCTAAATAAAAAAAACAAAAAACGTCATTATTATGCTTTAGTAAATTATATTTGAACAATTTTGCTTTTAAACTTGATTAATTTTGTCAGATACTATCTTTTCGGTAAAAAGCAATGCGAATAGTGTCCTACTAGAAAAGGTCAGTGAGCCAAAAAGATCTGAACAGCCAGTGAGAGGGGCGATGTGTTCTCTTTTCGTGTCTGTTATCCTCTCCCAAGTGCTGCCATCTTGTCTCGTTCGCTCATATAATTTGTTCCGGACTAATATCATGGATGGTGAAATGCCTTGATGTGAATCCCTTGAGCTGACAACAAGTGCTGGGTGGCTGTATGGGGAGATGATGGAGATAATGATGGCAGACCACCCTTCTTAGCTGCGGGGTTCCTAGGATGCTCTTCACTACAGCTGTGTCATTTGAAGCAGTGGTCACCCTTTAATATGACGTTTTCATCTTGACAGTGGTAATGATTTGCCTAACTGTCCCGTTTTTGTTCTTTATAACAGAATCTGACATTGAAGACCTTCTGGAAGAACTGCTGCTTTGCCTCATCCATCTGATTGTAGAAGTTCCTCTTCTGTAAGTAATTATCTTTGTGTCCTGTCAGTTTACAGGAGACTGGGTTTATACATTGAGCCTGTCGGGTGGCAGTGTGCCCCGTGGCTGTGAACCAGGTGACACAACTGGTTTGCTTCAAATTGCCACGGATTCACCTCAAGTACAGGTGAAGCACATAGAAACAGTGGGGCAGATTTATTACGCCTGGCGTTTCATATGCCAGTCTTATCCAAAAGTTTTTGGGAATTGTATTTAAAGGTGCATGCCTGTTGATAAATTTGGAGCATCTTTTAGTTTGCTTTAGAGACAGAAAATGAAATCTACGCTTTCTATGAACAGGCGAAAATTCATGCCACAATTTTTGCCTTTTTCTATCTTCAGACTTGTTAACTTTGTCATATGTTTCTGACACTGCCCCTCACCAAATACTCCCCCCAATTTTCTCTCCAGTTTTAAAAAATGGGAAATTTTCAAATTTTGGTGCAAATATGGCATGGTCCTAAAGATATATAAACTTTTGAAAAGTTTAAATTCCCCTCAATATAATTCACCTGTACTTGTCATGGTTCCTTTGCAAAATGTGTGTATTTTTTGGCCATGTGACACGTTACTGCCCTGCGGGGCCCCAGTGTGAAGACCCAACCTTACTTTCAGGTATTTACAAAATTTCCCTAAGGCTACATGCACATGACTGTGCAGCGTTTTGCGGTCCGCAAATTGTAGATCCGCAGAACACAGATGCCGCCGGTGTGCGTTCCACAATTTATGGAACCGGCCGGCCATAATAGAAATGCCTGTTCTTGTCCTCAAAATGGACAAGAATAGGACCTGTTCTATATTTTTTTTTTGCGGGGTCACGGAACGGTGTGTGCTGTCCACATCTTTTGCGTCCCCATTGAAGTGAATGGATCCTCATAGGAGCTGCAAAAAATGCAATTCTGCAATCCCATTATAGTTTATGGGGTCCGGTGGTGAATGTCAGAATCCGTAAATGCTGGACCCAGTGATCTCTGGCGGAAAGTTCTTTGCTGGATCAGGTTACTGGAGTTGTGAACTTAGTCTTAGTGGCAAATTTTGGTGCAAGTGCTGTTTTTCCTTTTTTGACCACTCTTGCCATTTTGAAAGTTGGCGCAGTATTAAAATGGGCATGCTTTAGCACGATAATGAGTTTCTAGACAGGTTTGTCCTTGCGACTTTTTGAAAATGTTGTAGAAATATTAGCAAAAGCACACCAAGCGGGGGTTGGTGAAGGAAAGAGGAGGATTTTTAGACAGTTTAAAGATGCCCCAAATCTGTCAAGCATTAAAGGGGTACTCCGGGAATTAAGGCTACTTTCACACTAGCATTTATCTTTTCCGGCATAGAATTCCGTCCTAGGGGCTCTATACCGGAAAAGAACTGATCAGGCATATCCCCATGCATTCTGAATGGTTTTATCTCTGGCGAAAAAAACGGAAGACTTGCCTGACTTGCATTTTTTTCCATAGGAATGTATTAGTGCCGGATCCGGCATTCAAAGTACCTAAGGGTACTTTCACACTTGTGTTTTTCTTTTCCGGCATAGAGTTCCGTCACAGGGGCTCTATACCGGAAAAGAACTGATCAGGATTATCCCCATGCATTCTGAATGGAGAGCAATCCGTTCAGTTTGCATCAGGATGTCTTCAGTTCAGTCGTTTTGACTGATCAGGCAAAAGAGAAAACCGCAGCATGCTACGGTTTTCTCTCCGGTGAAAAAAACTGAAGACTTGCCTGAACATCGGATCTGGCATTTTTTCCCATAGGAATGTATTGGCGCCGGATCCGGCATTCAGAATGCCGGATCCGTCGTTCCGGCATGCGCAGATCGGTAAAAATGTACAAGACGGATCCGTCGGTCTGCATGACAAGCGGAGAGACGGATCCGTCCTTGCAATGCATTTGTGAGACAGATCCGGATCCGTCTCACAAATGCTTTCAGTCAGCGCGGGTCCGGCGGGCAGTTCCGACGACGGAACTGCCCGCCGGGTCACACTGCCGCAAGTGTGAAAGTACCCTAAGAAAATGAAAATACTTAAAGGGATTCTGTCACCAGGATTTCACTTACTGAGCTGTTAACATGACCACATCAGTCTTCACGATTTATATTACAATTTACTAGTATTACCGCCCTGTGTCTTGTCATTTGTCTATAAAAATCACTTTTATTAATATGCAAATTACCTAAATAAGGAGCCCAAGGGGCTGTCCCTCTGTCCGTTGGAGCCCAGCTGCACCCCTTCTCCTTGATGCCCAGCACTGCCCCACTGCTAATCTATTCACTCCTCATCGCCGACCTTATATGCCTGGTGCGCCGTAATCTCGCGCATGCTCTGTGGATAGACCAGTCAGCGCCCGCGCGGTGTCCTGGCATCGGCCTTACAGAACACATTGCGCATGCGCTGACTGGTCTTTCCACGGCGAATGCTCGAGATTACGGCGCACCAGGCATATGAGGTTGGCGATGAGGAGTGAATAAATTAGCAGTGGGGCGGTGCTGGGCTCAAGGAGAAGGGGTGCAGCTGGGCTCCAACGGACAGAGGGACAGCCCCTTGGGCTCCTTGTTTAGGTAATTTGCATATTAATAAAAGTGATTTTATAGACAAATTACAAGACACAGGGCAGTAATACTAGTATGTTGTAATATAAATCGTGAAGACTGATGTGGTCATGTTAACAGCTCAGTAAGTGAAATCCTGGTGACAGAATCCCTTTAAATGTTACTTTATTATAAATATATTTCCAAATACCTTTCATTAGTTATAATGGCTCGTTTTTTCCAGGGAGCAATCAGGGGGAATAAAATGGCCGCCGTCCTATTAGTACACACAAAACCTGTCCAAATCACACAGTAGGACAAGTTACTTTACATCACTGAGCTATAGTCCGTCCTTTCTGTACTTCATGTCTTCTCATGAACTCCATTCCTACAGAGATTCAGCTAAAGATTTATCAGCTGTATTCAAGATCATAGTTCTTGACCAGTAGGAAAGAGCTGTCTCAGCGTCCTCTATCTCAGTGTTGTGAAGTAACTTGTCCTGCTGCGTGATTAGGACAGGCTTTGTGTGTACTAATAGGATGGCGGCCATCTTGTTTCTGCTAATGATTGCTCCCTAAACAAAATGAGCAATTAAAACTAATGAAAGGTATTTAGGAATATATTTATAATAAAGTAGTAATATTTAAGTATTTTAATTTTCTAAATTCCTGGAGAACCCTTTTAAGTTTGGCACACCATAAACTAAATGTAAGTGAAATCAAAACGGACTTCAAAAAGTACCATCTTGATGCATTCCCCATCCATGTGTTTAGATTTAGGGTCTTCCATGTTCTGGCAGCTTTTATATTTGGAAGGCTATAGATGATTGGCCCCAGTCCAGTGTGTGTCCGGTGACTCTAGACCAGGGATCAGCAACCTTCGGCACTCCAGCTGTTGTGAAACTACAATTCCCAGCATGCGCCATTCATTTCTATGTGAGTATCAATTCTTAAAGGGGTTGTCCATCCTTTTTTAAATGATGGTCTAATCTTACCAGCTGATTGGCGGGAATCTGACACCCCGCAGCACCCCCGCTGATCTATGTCGCTCCGGCGCGGAAACTACACGGCACTGTCAACATTGTAGTGGACGGCGCTCACAACTGCAGCCCAGCTCCCACTGAAGTGACTGAGGGAGCCAGGCCGTAGTTACAAGCTTTGTCCACTGCAGAATAGTGGATTCCCGTCAATCAGATATTGATGGTCTAACCTATGAATAGGCCATCAATATAAAAGGAGTGGACAGCGTCTTTAAGAAAGGGATCCCAATAAATATCCCCCAGATAACCCTTCCGCAAATAGCTGTGTCTGCAGACAGCCTGCCTCCATAGCCCATAAATCTGCTCATCTCTGCCTTCACACCGCACTTTGTATTCTCTTCAATTTATGTTCTGTGAGCCCGAATACCGAGAAGACGCCCTCTTTCTCCCCGTGTGCTTTTCTGATAAGCAGCAGTCAGATTTACTGTATGCTAAAAGTGTAAGGTATAAATACATTAATAATGTCACAGGCTGCAGCAAACAGACGCCCCATCCCGCTCCTCCACAATCCAGCCTGATAGACTGAAGTCTCAGCGGTGGGAGAAGGAGACAGACTGTCCGGCTCTGCTGACAGCAGATAAGAAACCACTAGATCTCCAAGAAAGCTGCAAGACCGAGCCCCAACTAGCATTACCTTACATTAAACATGACCAGAAGGTATAAACACCATTACTCTAGCAACTGCATGCCAGATCTATGGCGCTGCTGACACATACCTGATGTATGACCACTGCTCTGAATTACACGCATGTTCCATGGAGTCAGCAAGAGATGGTCAGGTACTGAGTGCAGTCTGCTGGCTGATTATAGTCAATTGATAGAGTTCATTACGGTGCCAAGCACGGGGGCCGCGTCCCTGTACGGTGCCAAGCACGGGGGCCGCGTCCCTGTACGGTGCCAAGCACGGGGGCCGCGTCCCTGTACGGTGCCAAGCACAGGGGGCCGCGTCCCTGTACGGTGCCAAGCACTGGGGCCGCGTCCCTGTACGGTGCCAAGCACGGGGGCCGCGTCCCTGTACGGTGCCAAGCACGGGGGCCGCGTCCCTGTACGGTGCCAAGCACGGGGGCCGCGTCCCTGTACGGTGCCAAGCACGGGGGCCGCGTCCCTGTACGGTGCCAAGCACGGGGGCCGCGTCCCTGTACGGTGCCAAGCACGGGGGGCCGCGTCCCTGTACGGTGCCAAGCACGGGGGGCCGCGTCCCTGTACGGTGCCAAGCACGGGGGGCCGCGTCCCTGTACGGTGCCAAGCACGGGGGGCCGCGTCCCTGTACGGTGCCAAGCACGGGGGGCCGCGTCCCTGTACGGTGCCAAGCACGGGGGGCCGCGTCCCTGTACCGTGCCAAGCACGGGGGGCCGCGTCCCTGTATCGTGCAAAAGTCAATTGATTTCAGTAATGCTAATTAAAATTAGAGTTTTGTGAAAAGGTTCAATATTCTAGGCTCAAAGTGTCACACTCTAGTCAGCTAATTAATCCATACCCCCTGAGCAAAGGAGATTGTGACTTTAGGGTTTCCTAAGCAGTAACCAATAATCATCCAAATTATAACAAATAAAGGCCTGAAATATCTCTCTTTGCATGTAATGAGTCTCATATATTAGTTTCACCTTTTAAGTTGCATTACTGAAATAAATGAACTTTGCACCATATTCTAATTTTCCGAGTTTCACCTGTATGTGGCTCACAGTGACAGCTCTTAATGTCTTTGCTGTCAGTGTCACCAGCCGGAGCGAGCTGGCTGAAAGGAAATTCTTCTCCAGAGGCATCGGCGGGAACACATAATCCTTGGTATGCCAGACTGCAAAGTGAAGCATTGGATGAATGCTAGAGATGTCTGCTTCTGCGTGTTTACCACCAAACGTCACGAGGACGGAGCTGCTGACATGTCACCAGTCCAGCTGTCACTGGGAGTCGGAGCCCCTGATATCTTGATGCCACCAGTATTTATCAGCATCATTCATCTTCTTCTTTCTGTTGGTTTATGACTTATGTATCTGCAGACATTGGCTTTGATCCACAACGTTGAGACGTTGGATAGGGGTTGGAGGCTGCATGTAAGACCGTCTCCCTTAGGAATGCATGAAGCCCTGTAGGGGATGCTTCTACAGCATTGCAAATATGGAGGATTGCTCTTGGAAACAGTGTTGGACTGGGATTCTTTGAGCAAACTGAAGAAGATGATTTCAAGGATGCATGCTCGCCCACCCTCTGTTCACCGCTATGTGACTTCCGAAAATAGGCGAGCACTGGCTTGGCAATTTCCGGCAATCCCATAGTGCTGGATGGAGAGGTGGCCATGCATGTGAGGTGCACCCTCAATTCTCTGCCATGGGACTTTCTGAAAATAGGTGATCACACTCACTCGGCTGTTTATAAACCTTCCATAGCAGAAAATGGAGAGCTCCGTTTGCTGCCCTTCACTTTGGAGATGGAAGCCGGGTCCAGAGGTAGGACCTGTCTGATGTGTGGCCTTCTCCTCGCAATATGCCTTCAATGTCTGAGATGGGAATACGCCGTTATAGTGGCCATACACATTAGATAAATGTTGGCCGAACCTGCCGATTTCAGCAGGACTCTACGACCATTTAATGGTTGAGACATCCAGTGTAAGCGGCAAAGAAGGATTGGTCATGTTGGATTTCAACATGCCTGATCCATTGTTCTCATAGGAGGTAGGCTTCTGCAAGAGGTGTCTGGGGAGCAGCAGACTCCCCTCTTCTCATTGAGAACACATACATGCTCAGCCAAGCTGAATGCACAGTATGCAGGTGTACGGGGAGGGGAGGTTAGAAAGGTTAGCCGTCGGCCAAAACAAGCGTCGTGTGGCCCCCTATACAGCCACACAACATGTGGAGAACAGGTCGCATCGTTGATCGTTGATGGGTTACTTTGTTAAAAGACACTAAACCATTCTCACCAATTATCTCCAAATTCAGAATTGTCTTCTGTTGGACTTCTCATCTGGAGTATAGGCCCTTAAAGGGATTGTCCACAATAGGTAAAAAGTCCGTGGGTACACCTGGCCATGGGTTCTGCTTAGTATTCACATTCAGACCCAATTACTTGACTTGAAGGAATGGAGATAAGCAGCTGTCAAAGACCTCTGGCACCGACATTTCTGATCCCTGCCTCCCCCAACTGGAAAGTAGAAGCTGCCCGCGTACACATAGGATTGTGAATGGATCGTGTCCAAATCCCAGTGGTCACGACTCCTAATGCGTATGGCCTGTTTTAGGAGTGAGATGTGACCATCACGCCCCTTTTCCATCAAACAGATGCAAATATCACCAGATTTACATCATCAGGACCCAATAATCTAAGCAGGAGAGGTGATAAATGTGAGATTGTCGGGGGTGAGACCACTGGGACCCCCACTGATCCAAAAGAACAGTCTTTTAAACATGTCTGATATGATTAAGCCGCAGTTCCAGACATGGCCAAGAGCCAGACTGGCGCTGTTTCCGGAATAAGGAGCACAACCTCATCGTAAGTTAAAATGAGATCCTCGTATACGGTGTACAGTACCTGTAATGACGTAAACGTCCACCTCTTATTAGCATTTTGGGAGTCAGTGATTTGATATTTAAAATTGGTAAATGGACGATTAGAGACCCTCTTGTGGCAGACACAGCCTCAGTCGTACTAGCGAACTTTCGTGAGAACCTGTCTAAAGGCTCACTTCTTGGCGAGTTCAAAGGCCGTGGTCCTCCGGGCAGCTCGGCCTTGTGCACAGTTCTCTCGGGGTAATCGGTGGTCAGTAATAAGGGACCGACATCCTTGGCCCCGGTGTCAGAGCCGGAATGTTCTAATGAGGTCAGATAGTGGGATAGAGGTCTCCAGGGATGGACGGTGGAGTCAATCACCCAGTTTTACAATAACAAGCCTGAAGCCTCTTCTAATGAGGGGATCCCTGTGTAGAAGAGCCTCCTTATCTCGAAGAGCCTCATGTCCTACACATGTATATCGGTGAAACGGCGCAGTCCAAGTTGTCTCCCTGCGTATTAGAAGTCTACAGCTGAGAATTCTCATACTGACATATTATGGGTCCATTATACGGTTGTGAGCGTGAATGAAAGTTGCCATACATATTGGACAAGTGTCAGTCGACCTTCTAATGTATACGGAGGTGTCCTGACTTTTCCCCCAATGGCAGATGTTGGGTGAAAGAAGGGTTAGGCATGTTGAACTTTGAGAGATGACCTATCAGAGGCATAGTCCCTTGTCTCTACTGAGCACACATGAACACTTGGCCAAGCCCAGAGTGCATGTCTATAGGGATGGGGGCTGGTTAGGAGACATAGCCGTCAGTGAAATGACCATTCACTTGATAGCGGTCTAAAGTGCACGCCAGCTTTAGGATTGTCATACATTAGGGGTCAGACGGCTGTTTTCTGGGTGACTTGTCTTTTGAGGGTTGTCTGAGAAGGTTGTTGTTCTGGAAGGCAGTGCCCCTTGGTACTCGGGAACTTGGTTCTCCTTGAAGGGGTTGTCCTGGCATCCCCGCTGATCAGCTGTTTGAAGAGAAGGCAGCACTCGTACTCTTCTAACAGCTGATCGGCAGGGTGTCGGGAGTCGGATCCCCGCTGATCTGATACTATAAGTTATCAATAGTAAAAAGTGGACAACCCCTTTAAGGAGCTCCGCTGTATATGGAGATTTAGTGACAAAGCTCCATGGGAAAATAATACGCAAATAGCTGTCTCCTAGAGAAAAAGGGCCGTCTTGCTAGCGCCACCTTCTGGAAGCCTCTCCAATGTCATAAGCTAAAATGATCCACTCTTCTCTATGGATGATGGGAATCCTTGTACGGAGATGTGCAGTATTATATACTGTTTCAGTGCTACTATAGATTGCTGTCATGGATGATTTGTCAGGAAATGTTTATCCTGGAATGCTAGGAGTTGTAGTATCACAGAATAACAGCCTGTATTTCTGATTTTACCCAGGGCTCTAATTCATCCTTCGCACACTCTTTAGTTTTATGATCTGCTGTCTTAAAGCAGACCTGTCACGTCTCCGGTGGTAACTGCCTGCATTCCCCATCTAATAATTCTTAGACTCTGTGCTGTGCCATTCCGTAATTATTCCTGCTAGAAATAATGAATGAGTTCCCAGCAGCTTGCAGTAAAGGTACCGAGGGGTGTTACCAGTTAAGGGTGTGTCCAAGCAAAGTCTGACACCAGCAGCACTGATTGGACTGAGTCAGACACACCCATTATTGGTAACACCCAACTGGACCTTTACTGCAGACTGCTGGAAATTCATTTTGAAGCTTCTAGCAGGAATAATATATGAATGGCACATCATAGAATCATAAGAATTGATGCTCCACAACTGTAATTACATGGGGAAGGCAAGTAGGTGACAGGTCCTTTTTTAAGGGGCACTCCTCCAAAGTTGGTCTTCTGACTTCCTGTAGACACATATCAGAAGATTCCATGAACTTGAACCACCAACAGCTTCTAGAATAAGAGGCTATGATGCTATATAAAGTACCTACTGTAAATCGTCCTCTGGCACCTCTAAAACACTGGAAGTCACAATGTATTTAAAGGGGATTGTCTTATTATTCACAGCATAGGTGATAAGTGTGGGGTCTAAATGCTGGATCCCCTGCCGATCACGAGGAAAGGGGCATACGTGTCCACCACACAATTCATTTAGACCCGTGCTGATCAAACACATCACCTATGCTGCGGATATTGGATAAGTTGTCTTAATGGGAAAATCCTTTTAAGGCAGCAAGTTAAAACAATAACAGCGCCACTCCTGTCCACAGGTTGTGCATGGTATTGCAGCTCTTTCACTTTATTGGAGCTGAGCTGCAATACCAGGCACAACCTGTGGACAGGTGGGGCGCTGCTTCTGGAAGAAGGCGGCCATGTTTTTCTAATCTCGTACAAAATATTCTCCGTAGGATCTGGCGATCTCAGAGAGACGCGAGGTACATGGTTTACATGATTGATTTGCATCGTCTGACTCGTCAGCCCCGTTGCTGATTTATCCCGTAAAATGTCCACCTCTGTATAAATAAAGCCGATTGATCTTCCTTTTTCGACCTGGTTTTCAGTGCGTTTGTTGGTGACCCCGGTGACATTCAGCGCCATGTTCTTGCCCTCTCCCCCGCATGCTGATTGTTTTCTAAATGTGAGGTCAAAATACTAGGAAGCAGTCAGCGCTATATATCCTGTTTCTGATTGCAGTATATTGTGCGAGGGACAATGTATGTGTGCCGGCATTGACACGGTGCCAGTCATACCAGGCCATCCTGCCGTCAGGCACTCGCTTCCTTCCTACTCCATTGACTCTTTCCTCAGATAGCCCCTCATTATTCGCCGTCCCTTCTATTTTAATGTCTCAGCCGTTCAGCTTTCCCTTTTATTCTATTTCAGGATGACTGCACATACACAAGTCCCTTCTTAAGAAAATTCCATGTCGTCACTTAAAAAAAAGTGTGAAATTATTTTGAATTTTGAAAGGGAAAAATACAGGAAAATGTGTAAAAGTGTAAAATTTATTAAAGGGGTATTTCAGTCTTAAAAAGTAATGGGATATCTTTAGGATGTGCCACCCACTTCATGATGTGTGGGGGTCCAACATCTAAGAATGAAGGGGCTCATACTCCTGCCCAGCAGCCTGTTCACTGTTTATCTCTGCGCAGCGGACCCTCGACCACCCATGGTGGAGGAAAGTGCAGTGAATGGGGGTTATCAGAGTTCCTAAAAAAATGGCTTGAGGGGAAGTAGAGAACTTCTACGGTAGTCACCCACTGCTCCCGTGATGCCGCTCTGCTGCCCCCCGTCGGTGTTGTGCTGTCCACTGCTGAGGGCATGGTTGGCTGCAGCTGTCACGTGGGTAAAAAAGGATGTCAGTGTTGCAGCCAAGTAGACAAAGACCGGCGGGGAGCACCATAGAGGCGCAGGAGCAGCGGGCTATTTAAAGGGGTTGTCTGAATGTTTAATACTGATCAGTATGTGGTTGGCGGGGTCTGACTCGTCACGTTCATTGGTCACATGGTTTATGTGCAGCTCAGTCCCGTTCAAGTGAATAGGCCTGGGCTGCAATACCAGGCACATCCACTATCCAATGAATGGCGCTGTTCATAGTAAGCTCTGAGATGGCCGCAGCACTCACCGGAGCTCCACAGCCTCTTAAAACAGTTGATCGACTTGAAGGGGCTGAGCTGCACCTAGGCCACACGACTGATGTACGATGACACCACAGCCTTTTCATACTGCGGATCATATATTGATGGCCTATCCTGAGAATAAGTCATCAATATTCTACTCCTGGAAAACCTAAAGGACTTGTTCAGTCTTTTAAATAAGGCTTTTAAAGGAGTTTTCCAAGATGAGATAAACGTGGCGGCTTTCTTCCAGTGCCACACTTTGCCTTGGGTTGTATCAGCCGTTGCAGCTTGGCCGTCATTGGGGATAAGCTGCACTACTGCACACAGCCTGTGGACAGGCGTGGAGCTGTTCTTAGAAGAAAGCCGCTATGTTGTTTTATATTTCTGGATAACCCCTTTAATCAAGGTTTCTGCTTGCTTCCAGTGAATGTAACTGTAACCTGCACGGGATAAGAGCTGCTTACCACACATCCCTGCAGTTTGTTACAATGTATCAGTGCAGGACAGATTGACGGCCTTTTAATTAATAATGCTAACAAAGTGGCAGCGTCATGGTCTTGCTGAGGAGAGAATATTTGTGGTTTGCGAACCTCACTCCACATCAACATGAACGGATCAATTCCGTTTCCAATTTTTTAAATCGTGGGAGATATTCACTTGGCCCACAATAATTGATCTTTACTGACAGACGACACTGATTTCCGCCGCCAGCGCAGGCAGCACACATCGCTGGCTTTCTTACACTGATGCGGTGTTAGATAAATGTGATAATAATCCGTCATGTAATCTCCGGAGGCTTCCAGGCCAGCATTGTGAGAGCCCGGCTCCAGTCATTTGTTGTGATACTCTGACAAATCCGCTTCCTCGTCCGGGCTGTGACTGCAAGCGTGTCTGCGGGCTTGTCAAAATAATCTGTGTCCTGGGGTGATAATAGCTACAAGCTCTTTTACAAGTTCTAAAACTTTAACCTATGTCCAAAGCAAAGTGTGAAGAATGATTTTTTTTTAAAGCATTTTAATGCGTATCAATGAGCGCTGTTATATAATTGGTATAACTGGTATAATTAAAATATACTTTATTACTCACCTTGTATTGATCTTGAGTTACATCCTGTATTATACTCCAGAGCTGCACTCACTATTCTGCTGGTGGAGCCACTGTGTACGGATGTAGCAGGGTTAACACCCATGCTTTATGAGACATGTTATCTAAACTAAATGCAACTAAATCGTGTTAAGCAATTGCTTTTCAATGGCTTTTGTTTCAAGATAACGCGATGAGTTAAGAAATTTGAGTTAGGGTACTTTCACACGTTTTTCTTTTCCGGCATAGAGTTCCGTCCTAGGGGCTCTATACCGGAAAATAACTGATCAGGCATATCCCCATGCATTCTGAATGGAGAGTAATCCATTCAGTTTGCATCAGGATGTCTTCAGTTCAGTCGTTTTGACTTATCAGGCTTTAACGGTTTTATCTCCGGCGAAAAAAACTGAAGACTCGCCTGAATGCCGGATCCGGCATTTTTTTCCATAGGAATGTATTAGTGCCGGATCCGGCATTCAAAATACCGGAATGCCGGTAAAAAATTGATCCGTTTTGCCTGATGACACCGGAAAAACGGATCCGGTATTGCGATGCATTTTTCTGACTGATCAGGCATTTTTCTGACTGATCAGGATCCTGATCAGTCTGAAAAATGCCTGATCAGTCAGAAAAAATGACATCCGTTTGCATACAGTTTGCCTGATCAGGCAGTCAGTTCAGGCAACGGAACTGCCTGGCGGAATCAAACAACGCAAGTGTGAAAGTACCCTTAGGAGTATGAGTGTTACCCCTGCTACATCTGTACATACATTATATTACTTATCCTGTACTGATCCTGAGTTACATCCTGTATTATACTCCAGAGCTGCACTCACTATTCTGCTGGTGGAGTCGTTGTGTACATACATTACTTATCCTGTACTGATCCTGAGTTCCATCCTGTATTATACTCCAGAGCTGCACTCACTATTCTGCTGGTGGAGTCACTGTGTACATACATTACTTATCCTGTACTGATCCTGAGTTACATCCTGTATTGTACTCCAGAGCTGCACTCACTGTTCTGCTGGTGGAGTCACTGTGTACATACATTACATTACTTATCCTGTACTGATCCTGAGTTACATCCTGTATTGTACTCCAGAGCTGCACTCACTATTCTGCTGGTGGAGTCACTGTGTACATACATTACTTATCCTGTACTGATCCTGAGCTACATCCTGTATTAGACTCCAGAGCTGCACTCACTATTCTCCTGGTGGAGTCACTGTGTACATACATTACTTATCCTGTACTGATCCTGAGTTACATCCTGTATTATACTCCAGAGCTGCACTCACTATTCTGCTGGTGGAGTCACTGTGTACATACATTACTTATCCTGTACTGATCCTGAGTTACATCCTGTATTGTACTCCAGAGCTGCACTCACTGTTCTGTTGGTGGAGTCACTGTGTGCAATAATTATTTTTTCTGGTCCTTGCTTCTTCTCGCTTCCTTGTCCCGGATTGAAAAGTGCCAGAAAAGGGCCTCTCATCCAGTCTTTGGCTGTAGTGGTGACCCGTCAGCTGGGTGGTCCTTTCCTGGAAAGGAGGGACAATTATACAAAAATTCCTCAACATCAGATGTTGGCGGTAATGAGGATCGGGCGTGTTGAGTCAGGGCATTCTCATATATATTTGGCCGATATGTATCATGTATGGCCAGCTCTTTAATATGAGCAGCATGGACAGGTATTGGAGTTCTTCCTGTCTCTATATGGAGGGTGGCACTTGCTATATTATCTCTTGTCCCTGGTGGATCCTTCAGGTGTAGCGAAAACCATTTTTTAAACAGTCTCCAATGTCTTTTAGCATTTTGTGCCCTTTCTCCATAAGGTGATGAAAACCCTTCTCCTTGGTGTTCATTACTGTAAAGGAACAGAAGCTTGCTTCTTCCCGCTGCAGAGCCTGCGCGCCCCACCATGTAAACAGCACATTAGATATAATTACTGGACATAGGATAGATAGAACATGAATTTGGGATGATTTCAGGAGAATGTTTTCTTTGGAGGCAGCGTACAAGAACTTGGGGCCAAACATCATTTCCTTCATTCCTCCCCCTCCACGGGTCTGATGATAGCACTGGGAATATCATCGATGCTCTGACCTGAGCTGCACAGGAAGAGAACACCTAGTACTCGGTAATAACAATTTAACTCAATTTTCGGACGTCGGAAAAGTGATATTGAATCTTGTTTTTCTGCAAGACCCAAACTCGTTTTTTTTTTTTTTCCTGTGCTTCTTCAGTCCTAAATCCTGTGAGTACGTTTTAAATTAACGCCTTCACAATTTACAATATCTGTAGTGTAAAGGGAAGAGATTGGGCTACTCAAATGTAGTTCCTTGTAGACATGTACTTGTACACATTATTCGCTGATTGTAAAACTAGCAAAATACTTCCTATAAAGTGAATGTAGGCCCATGAATATCATTGTGTGTTTGTAATATAAATAGGATCAGGATTCTGTGCAGATTGTTCAAAGATATCTTCATATTAGTCCAAATGTTGTGTAAATGTTGTATAACATTTTTTATGCCTTTTGGCCACCACTAGAGGGAGCTTACGAGCTTCCTGTATACTGTTTATGTACTGATCTCAGTAATCACTGTTTGCAGTGAGCTCCCTCTAGTGGTGACTGCAGGTATCTGATATGCTTTCTTTTAAATGGAGTCTGTCACCCTGAAATCCATTGCTTCATTCTGGTGAAAAGGTACTTTTAATCCATATGCAAATAGGCAGTTAAGTGCACTAAGGGTAGGCCCAAGCCACTCTTTGCACCCTTGCTCCTCCTGCTTCCTCTGCCAGCCTTCCTCTCCTTCTTTATTGACAGGGCCAGGCGAGATGACTGATGATTCTCGTCTTCTCTCACGGTAAATGCAGGGTAATTTCCACAGCCCTGTAGAGTTGCCACCTACTTTCTATGGGCTCGGCTGTCTCCGGCGCTCCCCCACAAATGAATGGAGCAGCAGAGTGCATTTTTGACCAGCTGCTCCATCTGTTTCAGGACGGCTCTACAGGGTATGTGGCCCTGTTCCACATGATCGGTGGGGGGTCCCAGCAGTAGGACCCTCCCCCCACCAATCTGATACTTATCCCCTATTTTGTGTATAGGGGATAACTTGTTATAGCCAGAATACCCCTTTAACACCATCATCATGGTTTGATTAAGGAATAGTTTCCAAAGCAGAAAAAAAAAGCATCAGCGATTGTGGTCATAGCACATTTTGTTGTAGACTTCTGCAGCACTTTTTACCCTGGACTGCGCATGAACGTGGCTGTACGTGTTGTACTATCCACATCCACGTGTGCATACTGTTTATGTGCTGTTTTCTCTTCCAGTGATATAACCTACAGCATCCTGCTAGAAGCCATCACTACTCTCGTAGTGTTCCTGTCCTACCAGCTCTTCCGTAAGGAGATCATCCATGAAAGCATGGTCCACAAATACCTGATGCAAGGCCGCTGGTAAGTCGCCATGAGCTGTGCAGTTGCCGCACAGCAACATTTGATCGCATGAGAGTCATTGGATGGCAGCAATGAGACCTCCGAATTTTCTTACGAGCTTTGAGAAAAGGACCCAACAGTTCAGTCCAAGCAGGATGAGGGCGGGAGGGCTGCTTTAACCCCATCTCCGACTCTGCAGCTTGGTCTTGTTTGAAAGCTCACAATAGAAGCTTCAAAACAAGACCAGGATTGTAGCATGACAAGACTCCCATCTCTAGCTGCTGCACAGCCCAAGATATGATGTATTAATGTGCAACCCCCTTCAGCTGGCTGTGATCTCAGCCAGCCTGGGGGAGGAGGGGGGGCAGTGAGAGTGCTGACAGGTTGCAGGGAGGAGAAAAAAAAATTCTCTCATGACCCCAAACGGGAAGGTAACACGGACTTCTGTGCATGTTATCTGTCTTCCTCTCTTCCATCAGAGAGCATACTTGCTCCTGTCACTTTTTTTCCTTGTCCAACTAATCACCCCTCTCTGCCAAAGTAGGCCATTTATTGACACCACGAACCAGATGCTTACCAGAGTTTGAATCACGGTGTCAAATAAGACGCACCAAGTACTTGTACCCCTCACACGCAAACATCAATATGGGGGCACATTTATTAAGACCGGCGTTTTAGACTCCGGTCTTAATAAAGGCCTTGTGCTGGCGGTGGAACAGCTGAAATGATCAAGAAGCACCTACCTCTCCATAACTTCGACTCATCCAGTGCCAGTTCTAAATGTAAGACCGTTTCCGAGCTTTCTTACATTTAGATCTTTTTCTACTCCTAAAACAGGCTGGCGTAGAAGATGGTGAATGAGACGGGCCTGACAGCCCGTCTCCTTCCCCGCCCATGCCATGCTTACAGTTTTAGACCTGGCGTAAGCTGGACGAAGTCTCAGATAACGTTGCAACGGTTGCACTCCCATCTATATATTTATGGCATACAGCTAGGATATGCCATAACTGTTCAGTGGTTGCGGGTCCTACCTCTGGTTCCCCCTCTTACCTCAAGAATAGAGCCCTGCCATGAATTAAGAGCACGCCGCGCATGCACGACCTTCCCCATTCACTGCTATGGGACTTCGGAAAATAGCAGAGTGCAATTGCGCGGTTATTTGCTGAAGTTTCATAGCAGTGAATGGGGAGAGTGCCTCTCTTGTGCAGCATACTTTTCATTCGTGGCAGGGTCCCATTCTTGAGATGGGACCCACACCTGTTCGAAAATGCCATAAACATCCAGTTGGGGCCACCCCTTTAAGGGACTCCCTGATCAACCGCAGAATGGGAGGTATCGCCACAAGTGAACGAAGCCGAGTTGCAGTTCCAGGAACATCTGCACGCACAGGTTACCCCTAGCATCAATCTGATCCCCGCGTTCAGGCATCGTCTATGAAACCCCATTAGTTTAGAGGCGCCATCACCTCACTGTTGCTTTTTTTTTTTCTACTACAAACATTGCCAAAGTTGTAAAAGTCCCAGCCGGAGTAAGAGTGCACAACTTTTTGGATCTTCATGTCGTGTTTTTCCTTCTCTCCCTCTGGCAGTCTTCCTTACACGAGTCGACTGGTGAAGACGTTACTGTATAACTTCATCAGACAGGAGAAAAGCCCGCCGCCGGGATCCCACGTCTTCCAGCAACAGGCAGATGGGGGCGGTCTGCTCTATGGCCTGGCCTCCGGGGTGGCAAGTGAGTAACACCTGTTTTTTTTACTTATGTATGGGCTTATTAGAGTAGGTCATAAGGGGGGCGCACACATGGTGTGGTGGTCTTGGTGCGATTTTTGGGAAAAAACAAAAAAAACTAAATGATTGCACATTCAGATGACGACAATGATGGGTTACCTCAGGGTCCTGCCCTGATGCTTGGGTAAAAGTGGCCACTTGTTCCTACCCCGATCTATTAGTGCCTCAGTGGTGGGGCCCCCAGCTGCCAGACATTTTATCACCTATCCTGTGGGGCTGCCCTTTTAATAGAGACCTTATAAAATGCCCTTAAAGGGACACTGACAGGCCCATAAAGCATATTTAGGTATATATATATATGACAGTATAGGTCTTATAAAGGGTATTAGAATCATCTAAGTATCCCCCCTGTCCGCCTCATAAATACAGTAAAAATAAGTTTTATAACCTGCTTTCCTGGTGTTCAATCTGCCCAAGGGGCGGTGCTTCATATCAACTTGCGCCCAGCCAGCCTCGCCACTACTGCCGTTTGAAGCGCCGCCCATCAATATTCACTGAGCTGGGCGGCTACTCTGAAGCGCTGTACTAGTGTCCCCGGCCATCTTAAGCGCATGCGCCCGGCACCCTCACTGGCCGGGATCGCATCGCGCGTCTGCTGTATGCGCATGCGCCGGGCACAGCGCATGCGCATAAAGCAGACGCGCGATGCGATCCCTTTTTAAGGCGTCGGGTGAAGTGCAGCTGCTTGTCTAGGTGCTATGACCAGTGCTGTCCACTAGGGGACACTAGTTGCACATGGTAATCACCTAGAGCGGCTGTATTTGCTGCCTGGCAGGCGACGTTTGCCGCGTCCCTGTGATGTCTATTATGTGCTTTGGTTGCCGTGTGTTTATCGCACAGTTTGTTTTGGCCTCCTGGTTAACAGCGCCATTAGAGAATCTGCCCGCGCCGCCTCTGTAATTTATTTCTTAGACCTTTTCCGTTCTTTTTTCTTAATCATGTAATGTACTGTGATTACACATTTTCCTCCATTGCTCAGCGCTGTTAATATATTATAGTGCTGGTCATTAGTCTCACGCCCTTTCTCTGATATTGTTGGGAGGAATTGCTGTGAGTTCTTGCATTGCTGACCTGTAACCCCTTCTTTTCTGGGGTGCGCTCACCCCCCGCTGAATCGGCTTACAATTGTATACATCACCTACCGCAGTGCAGTACGTCGTAAATGTATGAACCGATGCAGCAGTGTCGACTATGTTGGTGGAGTTTTCTATGGGGCCCAATGTAGTATCGCTGTTCAGACACAACAGGCAAAAAAAATGTGGCTCTTCTATAAAATCGAAAAATATGCGATTATGAATAATATGGGAGCTGGTAATAAATCTTAGCTTACGTTTAATCAGCCAAAATTGGACCTGCTCCCATTTGTAGGGGGACTGCCTATACAGGAGCAGCCTAAGGGTACGCTCACACGTGGCTCAATCCACCGTGAAACTATGGACAGATTGCAAAGTGGTTGGGATCTTGAAAACCGTCATTCACACGCTGCAGAAGAAATACGTGCAGTCGAGATTTTCAATCCGCACCTTGGATTTCACTCTTTGCAACACACAGGGAGAAATCTGCAGCAAAATTGAAGACCAATCCATAAGCGGATTTTGCAGAAAAAAAAGTTAGCAGACTCTATGGAGAATCCGCCTTGCGTGGCCGTACCAGTCATTGGCGGCTTTTTTTCCCCTGTGCTTTCCCTTCTATATGTGTGAAAGTGGTTTTCCGACATTTTTTAACTGATCCTTATCCTCTGGATAAGTTATCAGTGTCTGATCAATGGGGATCCAATACCAGGACCCCCGCCGATCGGCTGTTTGAGAAGGCACCGGCGCTCTCAGCTCACCAAGCACAGCGCCGTACATTGTATAGTGGCCGTGCTTGGTATTGCAGCTCAGCCCCATTCACTTCAGCAGGGCTGAGCTGCCTCTAGGCCAGTGTTTCCCAACCAGTGTGCCTCCAGCTGTTTCAAAACTACAACTCCCAGCATGCCCGGACAGCCTTTGGCTGTCCGGGCATGCTGGGAGTTGTAGTTTTGCGACAGCTGGAGGCACACTGGTTGGGAAACACTGCTCTAGGCTATGTGAGCCATGAATGTGAGATCACATGGCCTAGGAAAAGCTGAGAGAAGCCCGCCGCGCTCACAGGAGCACCAGTGCCTTCTTAAACAGATAATTGGCAGGGGTCCCAGTTGTCGGACCCCCACCGATCAGTTAAAAAGTGTCAGAAAACCTCTTTAAAGCCTAGACTGTATGGGCCATATATGCTGGGAAAGCTCCTGGTACATATGTCAGACATATCCATCGTACCCCAGCACCCTCCATTGGGCTGTGATGCATATTGTAATGAAATATAAATATAATTTATTGACACAATTTATAAATGACAATCCATACGTGAAACCAAGTGCAGGAAAAGGCGACATCCACATCAGGAGACACAACTGGCGACTCAATCCCCATTATTATTATGTATAAAGTGCAAGTGCATATAAGTATCTTATACATACAGAGTCTATTTACCCATTATGTGTCTCCTCTGGGATGGCGCCAGCCACATAATGGGTAAATAGACTCTGTATGTATGAGTATCTGTATTACAGTATTTTGGATGTGTTATGCATATTGCTATAGCTTCTTTGTTTTATTTTGCATTGGAGCCTATGGGCGACATATGCACTGCAGTGGCGTACGTCAGAGTCCATCTGGAGGCGGTATACATCAGGAAATGAAGCCCATGTAATGGACTTAACCTCTAGAACAGGGATGCTCAACCTGCGGCCCTCCAGCTGTTGCTAAACTACAACTCCCAGCATGCCTGGACAGCCTACAGCTATTTAGGGCATGCTGGGAGTTGTAGGTTTGCCACAGCTGGAGGGCCGCAGGTTGAGCATCCCTGCTCTAGGATGTTTGAGGATCTGGGCGTGACATGCTGTACCCATTGTACCACTCCGTTCACTCTTCACTCCATCCCTTCCTTGCCCCACTCCCCACGTGGCGTTGCACTTTGGCACCAGCGCGCTTCCTATTGGCCACGTTGGTAGAGACGGCGCTCCCACCAGCTCGTTATCCTGATTTATATGCTGAGGGAAAAAACTCATTAAGGACTTTCTTGTCCTTCTCCCTGTGAGATGAGATTTTCCCCCCATAAGGAATTTATTTCAGCGAGCCAGACGAGCTTGACTTCAGAGCCTCCTCCGTGTGCCGCACACAATTAGCTCTGTCCTCGCTCTGCCTATTGTTCCTCTGCCAGCTGTTTCATATTGCTGTCCCTTTTAATGTGTTTTCCATGGCATCTTTAACTAGCTGCATTCCAGTGCGGGGTGGCGTCCTCTTGAGGACATTCTTGGGTATTTCCTTTGCTTGCGAGACCCAAGGCTTTGATGAGAAATGGATCCATCGTGCATACCTCAACTGCACCTAAGAGCTGGCACGTAGGAGGGAGACGGACAAGCCCTAAAGCTGGGTGACCACTGACTCCGACAGTCCCATAGAGATGAATGAGGCAACAGCACGCATGCTCCACCACCTATACATCCATACGAGGGGACAAAGGACACCCTTTTCTTATGATTGGTGGGGGGGGGGGGGGGAGAGACCCGGGGAGAGACCCACTGATCAGATACTTCCTATCCATAATCCTATGGATACGTTTAAATTTATAAGATTCATTTTGACAATCCCTTTAACACCCCTCTATGAGCACCAGAGCTAAAAGAGCATTTGACAGGATTTATTATATGGCAATTGATTGAATGGTTTCAGTGATTAGAGAGGCGCTAATTAAGTGACTGCTTCGTGATCAATCCAATAATTTAAAGGGGGATATGCCGTGACTCAAAAATAAAAAAAATCTGGAGTAACACACGCCATTATTTTAACTATATCCATGCCAGAACCGCTACTCCAGTGTCATTTTCATCCTCTTTAGCTTCTTTACTCACCTCTCTGCAGCTCTGGTCTCTTCCCTTTCTGTGGCTGGACAGCAGCTCATGTCAGGAATGCACTGCAGTCAGCTCTTGTTAACACCTTCCTCCCCTACATAGAAAATAGCCCCTCACACAAAGTCCCAGGGATTCCACTAATAAATAGCCCCTCACTATGGTATCTAATGCCCCCTTCCCCAATTTCCATCGCCACGGTCTAGAGTGAGATAGAGCTCTATATTCTTATGAATTTAGAAGTCGGATGGATGAATGAAAGGTGTCTGGACCGCGTCACCTGCTTCTCTCTGAGATCTCTAGGACAGCGCTGAGAGGAGGAAGGGAGCAGGGAAGCCACTGAGCATGTCAGTCCACTACTGAATGCAGGATAAGGTGGAGCAGAAGGAGAAACAGCAGGGGGCGCCACCAGAGAGGAAAATGTAATTTTTTTAAATTTGCATGTATATTGTAATAACATCTCATTTGACATGTCCTATTCATTGCTTAGTCATACTTTTTTGTGGGATAACGCTTTTCATTTATAAGTTGTGGAAAATCGACGTCACAGTCAGATGTTACTTACGGTACATTTCGGAGCGGGAGTCGGCGCCTCTCTTAATCCAAATGGGTTCCAGATATTTGAGAATCATTACTGGACACGTAGCTGGGTAATGGTATTGTACTTGTGCCACTATGCTTTGGGCTTCCTCTGTAACCCCTGGAATCAGAGCTCTTGGGGGGGGGGGGGGATGTCCAACCTTTGAGACCCCCAACAATCATTCACTGTCTCCTCATGCATATCATTGCAGCAAAGCAATGGGTAAAAAATAGAATGGGTACAAAATAGAACTATGTTGAGGGATTAATAAGTTTTGGCTGGGACAATGAAAAATAATAGGTCAGTTATTCTGCAATTAAAGGGGTGTTTTCCCACCATGGAAGATGATGGCATATTCTGAAACTAGCACCCCTTCATTTTCTGGATCTGTAGGAGCACCGCTCTGGCGATATTCTATAATGGGTGCTCTTGGGGTTTTTTTGCCTTCAAAAACTCCCCCGGCCCGAACCACAGAGGTGTCACTTCTTGGAGTGGGCCCAGAGGTGACATGTGGGATAACTGGAGCTTTTCAGACCTTTTTGTAATTTTGAGTTGGAGTGTACCGGCTCTGACAGTGACCGCACCACGGGCATCGGCGAAATCACTTTACAAAACTTCGGGCCTGTCAGCTGGGTGCTGCCAGATCTAGAATGGATCACCCTGATTAATTCTATTCCAGCTCGAAAGCTGAACCGCGGCCGGACTCCCAAATACCACGTGTTAGACGGAAGTTGTGGCTCTGGGTTTTCTAGAAGGAGCTCGAGGCATGTCATTTCTGAATAATGTTGTGCCATCAAGAAATGAAAAACTGCCGGATTTGGCAGCGTCTCCTATAAATGTGGCCAAGTGGTTAATATCTCCTGCCTGTAATAAGTGGCCCCAGATGCCGAAAGCAGAGATGCAAGTGAAGAACGACGGCCTTTAAAACACAGAAATGAGAGCGCCGCATAATGGCGGACGTCTAAGACCCGCTAAGTGCTTGTGTCCTTTATAGGTTGCGCCCTCCTCTAGCGCACCTATGCGTATAGCGGTGTATGGAACTTATAGGCTGGTCCACGTACAGCACAAAGATACGATTCATCTTCAATCCATGAAAAAACCTACAAGAGAGGAGGTTTGTTTTTTTTGTCTTAAAGGGGTTGTCA
The DNA here is from genome assembly GCF_014858855.1 of Bufo gargarizans. NCBI lineage: Eukaryota > Metazoa > Chordata > Amphibia > Anura > Bufonidae > Bufo > Bufo gargarizans. The sequence continues at coordinate 717,287,762 of NC_058080.1, read as the reverse complement.
GTTTTTGTCTTAAAGGGTTTGTGGTGTGAATGGTGGTAGGATATTGCTTTATGGGATCCCCACCGATCCTGAGAATGAAGAGGCCGTGGCTCTGATGTAGCGCTGCACCCCCTTCAGAGCTTTTTTTAAGTGAAAGAGGTCACCTTTAGTTTGCCGCACAGCTACGTGACCGGAGGCACCCCGGTGTGAGGGAAACTTAAAGGGGTGCTCCGACTTAATAGAGGATCCACCGACAAAGCGGACCCTTTAAAGTGATGGTCTGTCCTAGCGGTAAGCCGTCACTTAGGGCAGGGATCAGCAACCTTAGGCGCTCCAGCTGTGGTGAAACTACGACTCCCAGCAGGCACACTTGCTTATTTTTGTAACTCCCGTAGAAGTGAATGGAGCATGCTGGGAGTTGCAGTTTTACCACATCTGGAGTGCCAAAGGTTGCTGACCACTGACTTAGAGGCTTATCCCGCCAGTATGTATGCTCTGACAACCCCTTCAAAGAGGATTTCTGACACCTTAAAAATAGTTGCAAGTGTCTTTAAATTTTAAAGGGAAAGAACTTAACCACGAAAGCCAGTCCCGGGCCACGTGGGTGATGTCATTAGGATAACGACTCATTATGAAGAAGTTGGGGCAGGATTATGCCAGGGGTCACAGGTACAGCACTAGAGGTCCGCCAGCCCCACACCTCCTTACTGTATACTTTCATTATTTTAGTATATACTTTCTATTACATTACCAGCCACCAGCTTTTCGGGGGTTAACGGGCGGGTACGTGTTTTTTATCTCGCGTCCAGGGGTATTTACTTTGGAGCCGCTGACTTATTATGTATTTGGAAACTGCTAACTAAACATCCAGGGGGGAAAAAGTGATTACAGGAGGAGGCAGAGGGGACAATCGCAGCAGAGGGGGTGCTGGGGAGGAGGGGGCAAGGGTTTGGGAATGTGTCCAGTCAGGAAGCTGTCATGCCAAGGGCTGAGAGCCTTGAGACTCGGTCTAGTCACTGTGGTGCCAGCGATGTCCAGAGGTCGGTCACAAGACCCTGATATCTTAACTCAGCCTGTCATTTGTGCAGCGCGCGGCGCGGACTGTGAGTGCGGTTTATTCGGAGGGAGCAGATAGCCGCACGTATCCTCTGGTAGATTACATTGTTAAAGGGGTTGTCAGCACAGCAAGCGGAGCCGCTATAGACAGATTATTCTAGGACAGCGCAGGCGGCACAAGGAAAATGTCATCGGGCAGTGAGTGTTCTCATTAAATGGGGCCCCCACCCATCCGGAGAATGAACGGCCCACAGATTTGGGGTGTTGCTGCATCCCTTTCACTGTTCTTGCCTGCACAGTGGTGTTCCAGCACCCGCAGGTGACTGCCCACTTCTAGTAAGTGGCCAGGGGTGGAGGTAAAACTTAGGCTACTTTCACACCTGCGTTCAGGTGTCCGCTCGTGAGCTCCGTTTGAAGGGGCTCACGAGCGGCCCTGAACGCAGCCGTCTGGCCCTAATGCATTCTCAGTGGAGGCGGATCCACTGAGAATGCATCCGTCTGCCAGCGCTCAGCCTCCGCTCCGCTCAGTGAGCAGACACCTGAACGCTGCAAGCAGCGTTCGGGGGTCCGCCTGGCCGTGCGGAGGCGAGCGGATCCGTTCCGACTTTTAATGGAAGTCAATGGGGACGGATCCGCTTGAAGATGACACCATATGGCTCAATCTTCAAGCGGATCCGTCCCCCATTGACTTTCAATGTAAAGTCTGAACGGATCCGCTCAGGCTACTTTCACACTTAGAAAATTTTTCTAAGTTATAATGCAGACGGATCCGTTCTGAACGGAGCCACCGTCTGCATTAATATGAGCGGATCCGTTCAGAACGGATCCGATCGAACGCTAGTGTGAAAGTAGCCTTAAAGGGGTCTTCAATGATTGATGAAAAAATAAAATAAAATCAAACACCATAAAGGACATGACAATACCTTACTAACAAAGCTAGAACCAGCCCGTACCACACATGGATCCAGAGATCTCAACATTTACTCCTCCTATTGCTCTGCTAGATAATCTTCAAGCCTGGCAGCACAGGGGGCGTGTCCTTTCTCAGGAGGCGTGTCCTTTCTGCTGCAGCTCAGTGAGACGGACAGAAAAAAAAAAAAGTAAGGAAAAGAGCAAATAGCAGGTGGCGCTATACAGATGCATTGAATTGAATAACTCAGTGGCTATACAAAAAATGTTATTACATGCAATTACAAAAGTATTCACATCCAGGTGCCGGTTTGAAAAATGTGTTGTGAAACATATTCTACAAGCCCTTTACATTTTAAAGGGCCCCCCACCGATTACATAGTGATGGCATATCTTAGAGGTAAGCCGTCTTTTTAGGCTACTTTCACACCTGCGTTTAGGTGCGGATCCGTCTGGTATCTGCACAGACGGATCCGCACCTATAATGCAAACGCTTAGATCCGTTCAGAACGGATCCGTTTGCATTACCATTAACAAAAAATAAAATAAAAATGTTTACATTGATTGCTCTATATTACATTTTTTGTAATGCTGTTTTGGTACTGTTTATTTTTTACAACATTCATTTGACAGGGGAGATCATGTGCTATTTTTATAGACCAAGTCGTTACAGATGCAGTGATATCGAATATGTCTACTTTCTTTGTTTGTTTCAGTCTTACATAAAGCATTTTTGGAAAAAAAATATTTTTGTATCCATTTTCTGAATGCCATATTTTTTTTTTTTCTGCCGATCATCTGGTACAGGGGCTAGTTTTTTGCAGAAAGAGTTGACGTTTTTATTGGTACCATTTTTGGATACATCTGATTTTTTGATCATTCATTATTTCAGTTTGAGGCAAGGTGACCAAAAAATTGGTGGTTTTAGAACAAAAATTGGTTGTTTTATTTTTACAGCGTTCATCTGAGGGGTTAGGTCATGTGACATTTTTATAGAGCAGATCGTTATGGACGTGGCAATACCTAATATGTATACTTTTTATTATTTATTTAAGTTTTACACAATAATAGCATTTTTTAAACCCCCAAAAAAAGATGTTTTGGTGTCTCCATAGTCTGAGAGCCATAGGATTTTATTTTTTGATCAATTGTCTTAGGTAGGGTCTAATTTTTATGCTACTATTTTGGAGGGCATGCGCCTTTTTGATCGCTTGGTGTTGCACTTTATAAACATTAAATGAAATAGATAAGATATACCTGTGCGAAGCCGAGTCCTGCTGCTATATTTTCAACATACAGTGGTCTTTTCTGACCCATCGGAAGTTAAAACTAGACTCAACATACAATGTCCCAGACTTGGATCCAACCAATCAGGGACACTTCTCTGGTAAAATTGCTGTATATAATGACTGTTATATGGAAGGACTTTTTTTTTTTTTTTTAAATCATCTCTTTATTGAAGTGAGAGGAACCATACAATAAACATGTCAGCAGAAGTCATACATGGTACAGAACAATATATATGGATTGTACAGACAGATATCGCTGCGTAGTTCCCCACTCACTTTTTACAATATATTTGTCACCCCCTCCCAATACCACCCTACCCAGGAACACTAGTCTGGTCACTGTATGCCACTTTAAAGAATGCCCATCTCACCATGAGCCTGAAGATCTCTCGCATTGCATTATGTCTCCAGCGTCCCCAATCTGTTTGCAAGTTGCGCTTCCAGGTACCATTTAGTCAGCTTGAATGGGGCCATCAGCTCTTTGATTTCGCAAAGGGACAAAAACTCCTCCACGAAACTCTTCCATTTTTTAATGAATTTCCCAACTAACTGTTCTTTGTCTTGTTCCGGAAGGACTTGTTTTATCTTTCTTAGTCATCTGCTTATTTTTCTTAAATCTTAATTTTCTCTTATCTTTGATGACATTTTGGGGCTTTGGAACCGATTACTCAACTTACAATGGTCGCCCTGGAACCAGTTAATATTGTAACTTGAGGGACCTCTGTATGTGTGTGTGTATATACATATAACACGGGATCCATCCTTAATAATAGGTGATGTCACAGCCTACTTCCTCCCCCTCACTGCACAGGTCACAGAGCATGCCCACAACAGTCTTCCATAGAAGTCCGTGAGTCCCCCTGAGACTACAAGTTTTTATGGTCCGTGTTATTGCAGTAATGCAAATCTTTTAATCCCTTTCGCAGAAGCTGAGGCAAGATGGCCACCCCCATAATCCTATACTGAAAATAGAATATATTCTGAACATAAAAACAGATTAGAAAATAAAAAATATCCGAATCTGGTATTAGTTAAAAAATATGGGTGATACTTTCCATTTGAAATAGCAAAATCAGTTGTGCCATCCATCTCCCTCCAGCTAAAGCAATGTCAGCCACCTCCCGCGCTCCAGCTGTTGTGAAACTACAATCCCCAGCATGCATACTTGCTCGGCTGTTTTTGAAAAGCCCATAGAAGTGAATAAAACATGCTGGGAGTTGTAGTTGAACAACAGCTGGCGCTCTGGAGGTTGTTGACCTCCTGGATAATGTGAATGAGTCCTAAGTGTAACAGGTCCTCAAAAAAGCCAATTTAAGCAATGTCTTAGGGAATTGTAAAAGTAAATGCTCCCTTTAGCTGTGGGATCGCCTAAAAGGGGGTTAGGGGCACTAAAAGTGAGACCAGGTTATTGCTCTACAGGTTATTAGTAAACCACCGTAGAAAGCCATTATTGTAATCCCGATCCAGTATGTGATTGCTATTTAATCAATTGTCCTGTACATTGCAGATTCTTTTAAAGTTGATCCAAGGGATTTCATCCCGCCTGATACATGAAGCGACACTGTTTCCGTATTAGTGGCGGCTGGGTGTTATTATGGTAACCCCTGGACTAAGCCTTGTGGTGGAGCAGAGTCTATGGCTCCAGAGCGGGGCATATCCCACATCACAGGCGCACGGCCCTAGGAGACATGACTGTGTCGTAACACGATGGAAAATGCACGGACTGCAACTCATGGTTCCCATTCAAGAGCGGCATTAACTTTTTCCTACCGCAAGCGAATAAACGCTTTCCCAACTTCTCACTTTATCTTGGCATTTCTGTGCCTGTGTCTTTGGAAATATCCCTCTTTTCCTGTCAGACAGAAAGGGCTTTCATTACAAAAGCCCCGAACCAAGTCTTTGATCCCTCTCCTGCCTGCATGGTAGTAGTAAAGCCTCTGTCCCCAGATCTGCTGGAGCTGACGTACGCCTGCAGCCTCCGCTCTTACCTGATTCAGGGCTCTGCTCCTTCCTCCGTTAGTCCCTCCTTATTCCTATTGGCCTCTTCTCCTAGTGGGTATCTGCTGCAGATTTTATGCTTTGCAATGCAGAGGATGAAACCCGCAAGGATCTCTGCGTGTGGATTTTTGTAGCTGTGGGATTGCAGCAGATCCGCTGCAGAAAAACTGCTACAGACTCGCCAGATCCTGCCGTACCCTAAGGGCCCATTCACACGACGGTATTTTTCTTGCCTGCATCCGTTCTGGGATTTGCGGAACCATTCATTTCAGTGAGGCCGCAAAAGATGTAGCCAGCACACCGCGTGCGGTCCGCATCTGCTTTTCCTTTTCTTGTTTGTTTTTGTTGACAAGACTAGGCATTTCTATCATAGAGAAGGATGTTACGATCCGCAAAATGCGTAATGCAGGTGACCGGTATCCGTGATTTGCGATTTGTAAAAGAGGATACGGATATGAAAAATAAGACCTAGCGAGCTTTACAGAATATTTTCAGCCATCTTATAATATTTATATTAGCAATAATAATTATAAAACCTCAGTAGCAAAATAGTTACCTGTATGTATGTGTGTGTGTGTGTGTGTGTGTGTGTGTATATATATATATATATATATATATATATATATATATAATTTATTTCTATTTTTTATTATATATGTAATATTGCAATAGCAATTTGTAAAACCACAACATGGCCTATGATGATTTAGGGCTCTTTCACACTTGCGTTATTGTCTTCCGGCATAGAGTTCCGTCGTCGGGGCTCTATGCCGGAAGAATCCTGATCAGGATTATCCTAATGCATTCTGAATGGAGAGAAATCCGTTCAGGATGCATCAGGATGTCTTCAGTTCAGGACCGGAAAATTTTTTGGCCGGAGAAAATACCGCAGCATGCTGTGCTTTTTGCTCCGGCCAAAAATCCTGAACACTTGCCGCAAGGCCGGATCCGGAATTAATGCCCATTGAAAGGCATTGATCCGGCCTTAAGCTAAACGTCGTTTCGGCGCATTACCGGATCCGACGTTTAGCTTTTTCTGAATGGTTACTATGGCTGCCGGGACGCTGAAGTCCTGTTTGCCATGGTAAAGTGTAGTGGGGAGCGGGGGAGCAGTATACTTACCGTCCGTGCGGCTCCCGGGGCGCTTCAGAGTGACGTCAGGGCGCCCCACGCGCATGGATGACGTGATTGCATTTCAGTTCACTTGCATTTTTCCGGATCCGGCGTGTAATTCCGGCAAATGGAGTACACGACGGATCCGGACAACGCAAGTGTGAAAGAGCCCTTACTTGTAACTCACTATTAAACATCTGTCAGCAGTTTCGCCCATGCAGTACTGCTGACAGCACTAGTCCAGGGAGAGCAGACAAGCCTACCTTTTGTGGAGCTAGTGAGAATATGAAGTTTTATTCTGCCAGGCTCCTGCAAGCCCTTGAGTCTGAGCTGCACTGTGACGTGCTCTCTGCGTTGAGCTACTGCACTGCTCCCCGCCGGCGCTCTGACTGACAGCTGTACCGGTGTCCTGGTTGGATGCTACTGCTGTCACTCAGAGGGGAGGGGCTGTGAAGCAGATCAATGCGGATGGAGCACTTCACAGTGATGCTCTGACTCCAGGGCAGAAGCAGATCCTTACAGAATAAAACATCATATTCTCACTACTCCTGATGACCGTAAAAGCTCCACATAAAGTATGGGTATATTTGTCTTGCTCTACTCAGTCCCTACCTAGCGCTGTCAGCAGATTAGCATGGTCAAAACTGCTGACAGATTCACTTTGAAGGTGCCGTCCACTTTGAACAAAAAACTGGCCAATGGTGAAGATGCCATACAGTAATAAAAGCAGCATTAGTCACCTATTAGATTCAGTGCCAGACACTTTATTTACCTGGATGAAAAGTGACTAGTGTCACTGTGACATCCTGTCTGCAGCCAGGTGAACAACGCCCAGTGGGGAGAAACAAAGTGTCTGGCACTGGATGTGATAGGTGAGTAATGCTGCTTTTATTACTCTGGGGCATTTCCACTGTTGCCCTTTTTTTATTTTCTTGAAAGCAGAAGACCCCTTTGAAGATGGCCTGTCACCTCTCCTGACCGGTCTGCTATCGTAGATAATTGTATTCCCTGTGAAATCATAAATCTATTATTATTTTTTGTTTTGCCTTTTCTTTATAATTCCTACTAGAAATTTTAAACTAAATTGATAACCAGTTGTTACCAGTTCAGGGTGTTTCCTTGTCTAAGGGTACTATCACACTAGCGTTTTTCTTTTCCGGCAGTGAGTTCCATTCTGGGGGCTCAATCCCGGAAAATAACTGATCAGGCATATCCCCATGCATTCTGAATGGAGAATAATCCGTTCAGGATGTCTTCAGTTCAGTCATTTTGACTGATCAGGCAAAAGAGAAAACCGTAGCATGCTACGGTTTTATCTCCGGCGAAAAAAACTGAAGACTTGCCTGACTTGCATTTTTTTCCATAGGAATGTATTAGTGCCGGATCCGGCGTTCAAAATACCGTAATGCCGGATCCGTCCATCCGGTCTGCGCATGCGCAGACCTTTTAAAAATGAGAAAAAAATAAATACCGGATCAGTTTTGCCTGATGACACTGGAAAAAACAGATCCGATATGGCAATGCATTGATCAGTCAGAAAAATGACATTTGTTTGCATACAGTTTGCTTGATCAGGCAGGCAGTTCTCAGGCAACGGAACTGCCTGCCAGAATCAAACAACGCAAGTGTGAAAGTACCCTAACCCTGGGTTCAGACCTGAGCGTTTTACAGCGCGTTCCTACGCGCTGTAAAACGCACAACAGGCAAGAACCAATGATTCCCTACGGGAATGGTTCTCACCTGGGCGTTTTACAGCGCGTACGATCGCGCTGTAAAACGCCCGACGCTCAAACAAGTGCTTGAGCTTTTTTTGGCCGTTTGTCGCGCGTTCCCGCACATAGATATTCGGGAACGTGCGAAAATGTGTGCACGCCTGTCTCTGTATGCGCGATTGAAGGGTACTTTCACACTTGCGTTTTTCTTTTCCGGCACGGAGTTCCGTCACAGGGGCTCTATACCGGAAAAGAACTGATCAGTTTTATCCCCATGCATTCTGAATGGAGAGTAATCCGTTCAGGATGCATCAGGATGTCTTCAGTTCAGTTGTTTTGACTGATCAGGCAAAAGAGAAAACCGCAGCATGCTCCGGTTTTCTCTCCGGCGAAAAAAACTGAAGACTTGCCTGAACGCCGGATCCAGCATTTTTTCCCATAGGAATGTATTAGCGCCGGATCCGGCATTTAGAATACCGGAATGCCGGATCCGTCGTTCCGGCATGCGCAGATCGGTAAAAATGGAGAGAAATCCGTTCAGGATGCATCAGGATGTCTTCAGTTCAGTCTTTTTGACTGATCAGGCTTTTCAGAAAACCGTAGCATGTTGTATTTTTACCTCCGGACAAAAATCCTGAACACTTTGACTGAACGCCGGATCCGGCATTTCTCCCATTAACTTGCAATAACGCCGGGTCCGGCGCCGCGTGTTCAGTCAAATCGGATCCGGCTTTTGCATGTTAAACCCGAAAAATGTGAAAAAAAAAGTTAAAGTCCATAAATGGCGGATCCGTTTTTTCAAATGCATTTTTTCATTGTGATCAAAATCCTGATCAGGATTCAAATGTAATCCGTTTTCACACGTTTTTCCGGATTTAAACAACGCTAGTGTGAAAGTAGCCTAATCTGACATTGTCCTGTCAGTGCTGCCAGTGTCGGACTGTGCAGGGGCACAGGCTACTGACAAGGGAAATGATAACACCTAGTTGTCAATTAATTTGTAAACGTCTAGTAGGAATTATAGAGTAACAGCCCAACATACAGTTAGAAGAATAGATAGATGCTCCAAAATTGGTATTACATGGGGAATGCAAGTAGTTACTAAATCAGACATTTCTGGAGAGGAGACAGCTACTCTTTAAGCTCCTAAGCTCCCCCTAGTGGTAGCCACGGGCAGCCTGATTATGATGCTTTGACTGTTTAGATAGGGAAGAGGTTCTTACAGCGATATTAAAGGCGTTGTGTTGGTTTAGAAAACCCATCTTCTCATACCCGACTATACCTCACACTGAACCTCCATGTATCAGAGCGTAGATGTTTCTCGATGGAGGGCCCTTTGTGACTATTTATCACCTGGATAGACCATAGATTTCAATGGCCTCCTTGTAAGGCTTCGCTCTTGTGGGTTTCCCTGCAGTAGGACCACTTTCGATCAGTCTAAGGTTGTTGGCTGCTCCTTTTATAATGATGAGCTATCCTCAGGTTGGGGTCGACAGCCCACACCCCACCGATCACCTGTTCTTCTGTAGCTCCGACGCTGGAACTATACAGCGCCATCCATTGTGTAGTGGACAGATCTGGGTACTGCATAGCCTTGTCAGCAGTGGTGCCGGGTGTTGGACCCCCACCAATCACATATTGATGGTCTGTCCTGAGGATAATCCATCAGTATAAAAGTAATGGGAAATCCCTTTAAGGAAAGTTGTTTTGGGTTGTCATTAGGCTTATACTTCCAGAAGCACCTCCACTCCATGGCTTTGTCTGGTATTGCAGCTCAGTCCCATTCCCCAGTGGTTCTCTTTTTCTGGAAGGGGGGGCAGACCCCCCCGCCCAATCTTGAAGCTTTGCTTTGTGTTGCGGCTCTTCTGCCTTCAGAAATCTCATGTTGTCCCCCTGCCAGATAGAAGTAAATATCCTTCTGTTATTCTAGCAATATGAAACATTGGCGTCCTGCGAGCTCTTGGATTCGGGTCAAGTCGAGAAATATCAGTCTTTTTTTTTTTAACATGAAAAGAGCTTACTTTAATTCATGTAAACAAGAGCTCCTATTTCACTGTGAATTGGCAGCGGCCTGCGCAGGAGGAAGCTAGAAGCGGCTGAATGGGGAAGGGGGGGGGGGGGGCAGCGGCGGAATGCAGATTTAAGGTTCAGTATCTCCCCCGAATTTGCGATTTAAAATAATGCTACTAGATGGTACTTACCAGTGCGTGGGACTGCGAGCGCTGCCCTGGACCGTTTTCTTTTTGCACCTGGTAAATTCCTTCTTATATCCATCGGCTAAAAGCTGTACTAGACCTGGTCTTGGTCGTTTTCTGTTAAAAGTGGTCGTAAAGCTTAGAAAAACCATTTTCTTGCTTCCGTCATATATTAGGGGAATTATAGTATAATAGCGGGATGCCCTCTTCACTTGCCCAAAGTATAGAGCGGTTACAAAGCGCATCTCTCACTCTAGAGGACGCTGTGTAATACTTATTTTCTCCTGTGGTGGTGCTGCAGGGAAATGAAACACTTATTGGCCTTTTGCTCCACAGATTACAGCTGATTGCTGTGGTCCCGGTAGGAGTTTTCCAAGCGGGACCCTAGCTTTCTCCTCTGGGAATGAAGAAGTGGCCATGCACGTGTAGCTCTCTCCATTTATTTTATTAGGGTTTTCCGAAAAAAGCTGGTTATATTTGGAGGTCCTATTAATGTGAATGGAGAGAGCCACACAGGCACGGCCAGCTCTCCTTTTTGGCTGCACCCAAAGGAGTCCCATTCTTGAGATAGTAACAAGTCCCCGAGGTGGGACCTGCACCTGAAACAACCCCAAAACTATATACAGACATTTCTTATAAATTTCGGTTTGAGAGGATAGCTTCATACGGATCATTTTCTGGGCGTATACAGTGCTCCAGACAAAAAAAAAATACCTAGAAGGCAGCCATTGACTCCTGAACTGAAAAATTTTGGAGCCAAATTAAATTTTTAGTCGCCAAATCGAAACCGAATCAAAATTTTGGTATCGTGACAACGCTACACCGATCAGATCAGCGTAGGGTTGTTTCAATACCAAAATTTGCATTCTCTTTCGTCACGATAAAAAAGTATTGCGATACTCAATACCACGCAAAAAAAAAAAAAAACACCAAAAAAAGCAGTGTGCATTTTGCATTTTTTGAAACGTTCGGCCCATAATAGAACAGTCCTATCCTATTTTTTGGGGTGACAAGGTGACTAAAAAAATTGCGAATTGCATGGTTTTTATTTATTTCTGTTACGGCGCTCACCGCATAGGAGATATGCGTAGCTGCCGGTCTCCTGTTCTTTCTTCAGGACCTGTCAAAGGACCTGTGGTGACGTCACTGAGCTCATCACATGGTCCATTACAGTCATGAGTAAGGGCTAAGACTGAATTGTGCCCGAAACATGTAGACTCTGCATTCTTGTACCTGGATTTTATATTGAATATTGAATAAAAAGCCTTTTGGATTACCACAACTACAAGCTGGACAAACCTCTCTTTTCATATTACCATGGTGATGGATAATGTGATGAGCACAATGATGTCACCACAGGTCCTTTGACAGGTCCTGTGGTGACGGGGCAGAGAACTATCATCTCCTGTGCCCCGCCTCTGTATTCAACGGCAGAGCTGCGGCGGCGGGTGTAGTCGCAAATGGCGACAAGACTAAAAAGTCTTGTCGCCATTTGTAAATTCGAAGTCACATTGGCGACCATTTTGGTCGTCATCTGGAGCCCTGCGTATAGCGTTGCTATTTCTCCTTATCTAGAGTTCCAGCAGTATAGTAGAGCTGTGACAAACCTCTGTTGACTCTGTTCCAGTCTACACAGCAAAGCTGACAAATGAGCTGAGAGGAAACATCAGCTCCAATAGCCGGTGTGAAAATTGCAAAAGTGAAAATCGTTGCTGCATTCCCTACAAAAAGACAAGCAGATCACTGTGTCAGTGCACCAAGGGGGTTGGGCTGAACCGCTCACTGTCAGTGCACCTCAACTCCTTAGCTTTCCAGTGCTGGCGCTGCGCACCTGAACCCCTTCTTTTCTATAATGAAGAACACGCCTCTTAATAAATTTGTCACATCTTTCGCTGTCTGTGTGCCAGAACTGAAATCTACTCCTGGCAGAAGCTGGAGTAGATTTCTGGTGTTATGTGAGCCAGTGTTCTGGTGCACACGTTGTTAAAGGGGTTATGCGGGACTAAATCAGACCTCCAGATGCGGCTGGCCCGTAGCGGTGATGATACTCACCTGATCCCCGCCGCTGGATTCAGTCTGTGTGGCTCCCGACTGGCATTTCCACTCCCCTTATGTCAGCATCCATCGACGGGGGGACACGTGACCACTGCAGCCACTCACAGGCCGCAGCGCTGACCTGCTCTCCTTCACAGTGACGTCACAGTGAAAGCAAGGCATAGCAGCATTCTATAAACATACAGTATAAACTAATACTACATCTAATATACCACTAAACACAAGTTGCTTGGCAAATAGATTTTGATTAAAAAAATATTCATATCTGTGGCCATCCACCACAGCAAGGTGACCCCAGTCTAGATGGGAACCTGCTCTAATACTTATCTCTATGCCATACATGGACATCTAAATTAAAGGAGAACATATTGCAAACTCAAAAAACTGAAGTGAGATTATTGAGGACATCCCACAGGGTGAACGTGAGAGATAAAATTGTATACTCTTAAAGGGGTTGTCCGAAATTTTAATAAAACTACCCACCACCAGGAAATTGTGCAAAATAAAATTGCCAACTCTCCACCACCCCGACAGTCCTGGTGATGATGTCACCTCTTTCTCTTGATACCTGCAGCCGGTCAGTGGCCTCAGCCGTGATGCTTAGATGTACAGCATGTGACCATTGAGCCCAAGATGGAAGGCAATTTTCAAAAATTTTATAAAAATGCTCTGGTTATCGTCCATTTCTCCTCCAGAATCTTGCTAATACGGGACCATATGTTGACTGTATTTCAAGGCCTCAACAACAGAATTTGTATCAGGATCAGCCCCTTCGTCTCTATGATAAATTTGCTGCACTGTGTGATATTACAGGATCCAGCAAAAAGTATATACAGATGATGGAGGAGCAGGAGGATCGTACACATCTGTGTGCAAAGATGGTGGAGGGCCAAGAGATGTCTGAAGATGTCTTCAGGCCTTATTTAGGGGATCTTATCCTGGTCAAACACCATTGTCCGATTTTGCCGTGGGTTCTACTTTTGGTTTATGACGCTTAGTCCAGTTGACCATGACCCGATTGCTGCTCTTGTTGATAACGCAGTCCGTCTTGCCGGCGCTCGCTATACATCAGAGCAGAGGAATGTTTTTCCTTGCATGGCACATTTTACTGCTGTAAGGGCAGCTCGCTAAAATCCTACATGACCTCATCATCTCTTGTTTGCGGTACAGCTGATTTTGGGTGGGGACCCTTTGGCCTCGGCCTGGGGACTGCAGTAATTGTTAGAAACATTCACCGAGAGGGAATTCAGATCTCCGTGTCTCATCTGAAGAGAAACGAGATGCTAATCCGGAGAGTCCTGGGGTATCGTACATCGCCTCGACGGACAATGGGTGTCAGCAGTTGTGCTGTGTAACCAGAGAAGATCTTCAGAGGTGGAGGAGGCGTCACAGAAAAGGAATGCTTCGCACATCTCATTGCTTAAAGGGGGGGTCCACCCAAAACCCAACATTGTTCTGAGTATATCAGAACCGAAGATTAAGGGATCATTTATCAATCTGAAATATGCCTGAATTAAGTGTATTCCAGGCCCAGATTGCGGCGCAATGGTTAGTTGTGCGGCAATTTACGACTTCTTCTCCCTGTTCACGCCATGTCTAGGAGCGTTCTCCTAAATGTAAGCAGTCTTGCATTAAGACCTGGCCGGGGCCTCTTCATAACTCCTGTGGGTACCCTGCCATCTTAGGGGTTTATAAAGACCAGCGTCTAAAACGCCGGTCTTAATAAATGTGCCCCTAAATGATTCATTATATTCCAGAGATATTGGAAGTTCTCTGTTTAGACATTTTCCCAGTCATTCTTGGTTTCACCTTTGAGAATAGTCAGCATTTTCATCAAAGGGTCGGTCCAAGTTTTTAATTTTTGTTTGAAAGACTGGGAACCAAATAAAATGTAAATATTATACCCACTTCCTCAAACTCCTTTGTTCCAGCGCCGCCTCTTTCCAATGCGCTGGTTTTTGTTTTCCTGACTGCAGTGGTGACGTACCTGCATGCTGCTGGTTGGCTGCAGCAGTTACCTGTACGCATGACTTAACAGCTGCAGCGGCGAAAGGGATGGCGCTTAAATAAAAGGGGTTCAGGAAGGTAAGTAGAGCATAACTTTTAGTTATTTTAATAGGTGCGCTGCCTTAAAATTAAAGGGGTTATCCCATGATTAATGTAAAAAATGTAAAATCGGACGACATACAGTACATGACTGTCTTTTTGTAACAAAGAACCAGCCCTGTACCTCACATGGGTCCAGAGATCTCCACATCCATTGCTCCGATTGCTTTGCTAAATTTTCTTCAGGATGGCAGCTCTGTGGGCATGTCCTTTCTGCTGCAGCCCCCTCCCTGTCCCAGCTCAGGGGACGTGCCCTTTCTGCTCAAGCTCCCTCCCCGTCACCGGTCAGGGGCTGTGTCCTTTCTGCTGCAGCTCCCTCCCTATCATAGCTCATGGGATGTGTCCTTTCTGCTTTACCTCTCTATCACAGCTCAGGGGCATGTCCTTCCGGCTTAAGCTCCCCTATCACAGGTCAGGGGGCATGTCCTTTCTTTTGCAGCTTTCTCTCTGCACAGCTCAGGGGATATGTCCTTTCTGCTTCAGCTCTCTCCTTATCACAGCCCAAGCTGTGTGCTGCAGGTCTCTCTATCTCAGCTCAGAGTGTGTGTTCTTTCTGCTGAATCCTTTTCCCTGTCATAGCTCAGGGAGCGTGGCCTTTGTGCTGCATCTCTCTCCCTGTAAGGGCTTGTTCACATCTGCGTTGAAGGCTACGTTTGGGGTCTCCGTTGCAGATTTTTGCATGCAGGACTTTTTCTGCTGATAAAGCAGACACCTGAATAGAAACTGGTATTGGATTAGTCTACTTTCACACTGGCGTTTTGGTTTCCGTTTGTGAGATGCGTCATGGGCTCTCGCAAGCGGTCCAAACGGATCAGTTTTGCCCCAAAGCATTCTGAATGGAAAAAGAGCCGCTCAGAATGCATCAGTTTGCCTCCGATCATCTCCATTCTGCTTTGGAGGCAGAAGTTTTGGCGTCCGTCTGACGAAACTGAGCCAAACGGATCCATTCTGACACACAATGTAAGTCAATGAGGACGGATCCGTTTTCTTTGACACAATCTGGCACAATAGAAAACGGATCCGTCCTCCATTGACTTTCAATGGTGTTCAAGACGGATCCGTCTTGGCTATGTTACAGATAATACAAACGGATCCGTTCTGAACGGATGCAGACTGTTGTATTATCTGAACGGATCCGTCTGTGCAGATCCATGATGGATCCGCACCAAACGCGAGTGTGAAAGTAGCCTTAGGAAAAATGGTAGGTTCTTCACAGCATAAATTGAAAGTCGTACAACTTATATATGAGGCCAAAATAGAATAAAATATGTATGTAAAATCACATTAATAATTTAGAAATAAAATACAAATCAGATAACTGAATACAAGACTCCAGTCCATATAATGGGCTAAACTAGTTTCAAGCAATGTATAAGACATGTGCCTTCTGCGGGCCCAGAAGCTAAAACAATGATGATGATGGAACCGCCATAAAACAGCCAAGGAGTCCGCTCCTGAATTGTTAATTGAATCTACAGTCTACCTGGTGGTAGTAGTCACCACATGTCATAGAAGATATGTACCAGCATTGAGTACTGAGGATTTTATGTCTGTCTCAATGAGGTGGTCGCACACGCTCAGTTTAAATCTTCAATCGCCACCAGCCATATGTTCTGTTAGAAGCTGTGACAGTTACAGGGAGAGCGCTGCGGCAGAAAGGACACACCCCCTGAGCTGCGGCAGAAAGGACACACGCCCCCTGAGCTGCGACAGAAAGGACACACGCCCCCTGAGCTGCGACAGAAAGGACACACGCCCCCTGAGCTGCGACAGAAAGGACACACGCCCCCTGAGCTGCGACAGAAAGGACACACGCCCCCTGAGCTGCGACAGAAAGGACACACGCCCCCTGAGCTGCGACAGAAAGGACACACGCCCCCTGAGCTGCGGCAGAAAGGACACACGCCCCCTGAGCTGCAGCAGAAAGGACACACGCCCCCTGAGCTGCAGCAGAAAGGACACACGCCCCCTGAGCTGCGACAGAAAGGACACACGCCCCTGAGCTGTGACAGAAAGGACACACACCCCTGAGCTGCAGCAGAAAGGACACACACCACTGAGCTGCAGCTGAAAGGACACACGCCCCCTGAGCTGCGACAGAATGGACACACGCCCCCTGAGCTGCGACAGAATGGACACACGCCCCCTGAGCTGCGACAGAATGGACACACGCCCCCTGAGCTGCGACAGAAAGGACACACGCCCCCTGAGCTGCGACAGAAAGGACACACGCCCCCTGAGCTGCAGCAGAAAGGACACACGCCCCCTGAGCTGCAGCAGAAAGGACACACGCCCCATGAGCTGCAGCAGAAAGGACACACGCCCCCATGAGCTGCAGCAGAAAGGACACACTCCCCCATGAGCTGCAGCAGAAAGGACACACTCCCCCATGAGCTGCAGCAGAAAGGACACACGCCCCCATGAGCTGCAGCAGAAAGGACACACGCCCCCATGAGCTGCAGCAGAAAGGACACACGCCCCCATGAGCTGCAGCAGAAAGGACACACGCCCCCATGAGCTGCAGCAGAAAGGACACACGCCCCCATGAGCTGCAGCAGAAAGGACACACGCCCCCATGAGCTGCAGCAGAAAGGACACACGCCCCCATGAGCTGCAGCAGAAAGGACACGCCCCCCCTGAGCTGCCTGCCTGAAGAGAATCTAGCAGACTAATTGGAACAATGAATGGGGAGATCTCTGGATCCATGTGAGGTACGGGGCTGGTTCTAGCTTTGTTAGAGAGAGATTGTCATGTACTATATCGTGTCAGATTTTCACATCAATCTCAGCATAACCCCTTTAATACACTTTACCATTGCCTGAAATTCTAAAGCATCGGTCTGCAATGTGACGTTGCTCTGTTATTCCTCCTGGAAATGTAGTGTTAGTGACAGAATTCATGCGGTTGTCTTCCAGGCGGTCTGTGGACGGTTTTAACCTTAGGAGGAGTTGGCAGCAAACCAACTGCCGTACAAGAACAGTTCTCGCCCCTTGCCAACCAAAGTCTGCTCCTCCTGCTGGCCCTAGCCAACCTCACTGATGCTTCTGACTGCCCCAACCCATTCCGACAGGCCATAATGTCCTTCAGGAACACACAAGGTATGTATAGCAAATGTACAGTGCAAGACATTGTATGTTCTACGTTATGCTTCCCCCTAGGTAGACCGTTTCTAGATTGTAAGCTCTTGTGAACAAGGCCCCATCAGCTGCTTCCTTGCTGAGATGTTATATATACACACGACTAATTAAAAAAAAGAATGAAATATCATTGCAGTGACAGCCATTGTGTTCATGGGTAAAAAAAGACAGTCCTCGTGTGCTGAAGAGGCAGCGCTAGCCTGGAGCACAGAGTATTTCAGGAGAGTGCAGGTATTGATAGAAGCAGTGATCTGTCCACTCGTCTGATCTGAGACAAGTGGAGGATTACAAACTCATATAATAAAAAAGTGTGGTTCCTCACAGCAGCGCAGATTATTTCAGGAGAGTGGTGGTATTGAGGGGGTCAGTGACCTGTCTCCTCACACGATGATGGTAAAGACAGGTTTGTGGTATGAGCAGTGTAATGGAGACAAAAGGGAGATTACAGACTGGAAGTAATATAATGAAAAGTAAAGTGCCCCACAGCAGCACAAAGTTTTTAAGGAGAGTGCTGGTATTGAGGGAGGCAGTGATCTGTCCAGTCATACGATGACTGTGAGGATAGTGTCGTGATATGAGCAGGGTGATGGAGAAAAGTGGAAGATGGCAGACTGAAAGTTACCGTATATATTTAGTGGTATGGTGTCCTCCAGCAGCACAGAGTATTTCAGGACAGCAGTGTAAATTTGTCTGTATTTGAGACCAGCTTCCCCCATGTTGTTCTATTCTTACAGACAGTTCAGTGCCACCCAGCCCGAGTCCTCACTCCTTCCAGATAAATTTCAACAGTCTGTACACTGCCCTGTGCGAGCAGCAAATGTCCGACCAGGCCACACTCCTCCTGTACACGTTACTGCACCAGAACAGCAACGTCCGCACCTACGCCCTGGCCCGCACTGATATTGAAAGCCTTGTAAGTATTTCCCCTGCTGCTGGGTATGCAGAGGACTAATGTGCGCCATGGCATCGCTGTCTGTTTGTATTTTTTTATCCTGTATACTCCTTATCTCTAGGTTGGGGTACTACTTTATATCCACTTTACTTAGATTGTCCAAAATTCTGGGCTTATTAGTTTCATCATATTTCATATATCTCCACGGGGGTCCGAGCTTTGACTTCTGTTACATTGCTCCAAATCCCCTGTTTCCTTTACAGCCGCCTCTAGGGGAAACTTATAGGGGCTGTCCAAAAAATCATGTTCTGTGCAAGTGTAAAAGAAAATAAACTTTTTGGATCACCCTGTTTCACGTGCTGTCACCTGGTCCACAAGTTTGGCGCTTCTCCCGTGAGCTGTGACGCTCCTGCCGCCAGCTTTCTTCTTCGTCATGGCTGCGGAGGGGGAGTTAGCTCCCTGCCACCAAATGCTGTCCTGGCGCGTCGTAGCTTTCAGGACAAGTTGCAAACGTATAGGACCATTCGACAGCAAGTGAAATTGGGTGATCTGTGAAATATTTGTTACCCCTGTATTATTGAATTCAATGGGAGCTGTATGAATCCCTATGCCGTCAGCTCCCCCTAGTGGTGACTGTGCCATCCATCCATGCCATCCATTGGCTACTGGCTCACTACAAGAGCTAGATCCACATGGCAAATTTGGCTAAACTTGCGCTATCGGGATGCTACATTGCAAGATGATCTGAAAATGTGGACACGTTGTGAGCCAGAATTTGCCAAACCCAGACACGAAAGTCTCCGGAATCTGCAGAATTTTTGCCCAATTGGGCAGAAATTATGTATTGATGTATCATCCCCATACCGCTGTCTTTAGCCACACAACATATTGCACGGCCAAAGTCGCCATGTAGCTGTAGCTTAAATAACGCTTCTGGCGCAGCTCCCGAAGTTTTTGTGTTTAAATGAACGCCCATGGTGTCCACTGCAACGAAAACATCACAGACAACCACATCCAAAATCCGTCAGTCCTGTCTAAACTAAGAAAAAGTAGCTGTTATTTAAGGACGGATGCAAGCGGTGGATAAAATTGCTGACGCATTTTGAATCAGATTAAGGCTTTTTTTCCCCCCGAGTCTCCTATGAGTAAGCATCACTAATCGGATTAGAAAAGCGTCAGCAGTTTTCGCCAGTGCTCTTATGTGTCCTTAAAGGAAACCGACCGGAACCAAATGAAAGACTAGTCCTTAAACTGTGATAGCTGTGACGTGGTCGATTGCGTTGACAGGCCCGAAGCCTGAGGCTGCAATACCGAGAGATTTTTAGGATAACATGCTCTCTCTACTGACAGCTTTGTCCTTTTCGCAGGTTCTGCCCATACTGGAGATTTTGTACCATGTAGAAGAACGTAATTCCCACCATGTTTACATGTCTCTCATCATCCTTCTCATCCTGACTGAGGACGATGGGTTCAACCGATCCATCCATGAAGTGGTAAGGGAAGAAGTATTAATCCCGTCGCAGCGTCCAAGCACTTATATACTTCAACGCAGCACAAACTGGCACATACTCATCACGGTTATTCCCATACCAGTGCTTTACTAAGGTGCATCAATGACATGCCATTAAAAACTGGTATCACCTCTGACACTAGGGGTTTTCTTCAGGACAGATTGGAAAGATGAACGCAACGTGTGCACATCGTGTTCCGCTTCCTTTCGGAGACTGCATATTTGCAGGGTGCATGATTGGAGCCTGAGAGAGCTTGATAAATCACGAATTGTTAGCCCCCCTCTTTTACTGCTTTTACCCTTTTATATCTGAGACCACCTGGTATTAACCTTCAGCATTACCCTAAATCATATTTAAAGGAGTTATCAGACTAACAAATGCCCCCCATATCCCATGCCCATCGCACTGAATCTACTTACCAGGCTCCCCGTGCTGCTACTGGTCCCCGCACCGCCGCTGCTACTTCTCCCCGTGAGCGTATGAAAAAATCCGGTCTCGGGGGCAGGCAGGGATGGGGGAT
This sequence comes from Bufo gargarizans, assembly GCF_014858855.1. Classification (NCBI taxonomy): domain Eukaryota; kingdom Metazoa; phylum Chordata; class Amphibia; order Anura; family Bufonidae; genus Bufo; species Bufo gargarizans. The sequence continues at coordinate 717,267,290 of NC_058080.1, read as the reverse complement.
GAGCCTCCCTAGCATCACCCACGATGCTAGACAGGCTACCCCCTCCCCCCGTCCGTCCGTCACCACCTGACATTGGCTGCTCCCCCCCGGACACCGGATGTTTTCATCCATGCACAGGGAGAAGCAGTAGCGGCGGTGCAGGGACCAGTAGCGGCACGGGGAACCTGGTAAGTAGATTCAGTGTGGGGGTCCCGGCATATGGGGGGGCATTTGTTAGTCTCGGATAACCCCTTTAATAGAATGCTAACCCCTTTTAAACCCTAGACTGCCATACATTAGAGGTTCTCCAGTGCTTAGATATTGATGGCCTATCTTCAATATTAGATCGGTAGGGGTCCAACACCTGGCACCCCCACTAGTCAGCCGCAAGAAACGAAACAATGGGCATAGGTGGAGCAGAAGGCTCCGTCCACCGTGTAGTGCCTGTGCCAGGGTACCGCAGCTCAGCTTCCATTCTAATGGATGGGAGCTGAACTGCAGGACGCCGGCAGCAGAAAATCTACTATATGCAGAAGTTTCTACAGCAGTCAGCTGCCCAAAACAGCTGATTGATGGGGTGTCGGACATCCACCGTTATATTGATGACCTATCCTAATGAGAGGCCATTAATATCTAACTACCGGAAACCCCCTTTAACCTCCAGTTTTGCACCAAGCACAAAATGAAATAGTAACCCCCTCCTATGACCTAGACCACCAGTGAAGAAAATATGAACCCCCTATTCATCCCAAGGTTATTAAAGAGAGTGAGGTTACCCTAGACCAGTGGTGGGCAAACTTTTTTGTCAACTGAGCCAAATATCACCAAAACCAGGATTGAAATTTCTTTTGAGAGCCACATTTTTAAAACCTAAAATATATAGGAAGGAAGCGCATGCTGAAGTGAATGGGTCCATGATGCGGGCTGCACACGGCGCATGCACTACTTTTTTGCGGTGCGGAGGCACAGCCAAAAGCACCACGGAAGCACTCTGTATCACTCATATCCCGGATCCTGGACCCATTGAAGTGAATGGGTCCATGATGCAGGCTGCACACGGCCGTGTGCTGCCCGCATCATGGACCCATTCACTTCAGCATGCGCTACTTTTTTGCGGTGCGGGCAGTCGGATGCAGATCACGAACCCCATTCAAGTGAATGGGTCCGGGATCCTCATGCAGCTGCCCCATGGTCTGTGTCCATGCATTGCGGACCGCTATTTGCGGTCCGCAGCACAGGCACGGCGACCTTACATTCGTGGGCATGAGCCCAGTGTGTGTTTTTACATACTTTTATATGTACTTTATTTTATTTGGATCTTGATTATTATTTCATTTCATCTTTATCATTTTTTACTTTTATTAAACTTGTCTGCAGACATTATTTTTGCTGTTTAAACACATGCCAAGTAAATGCTGATGCCAAATAATTGAGTCACCTGTAGAAGGAGGTAGGAGGTACACTGTCTCTGAAAGGAGGTAGGAGGAGGTACACTGTCTCTGAAAGGAGGTAGAAGGAGGTACACTGTCTCTGAAAGGAGGTAGAAGGAGGTACACTGTCTCTGAAAGGAGGTAGAAGGAGGTACACTGTCTCTGAAAGGAGGTAGAAGGAGGTACACTGTCTCTGAAAGGAGGTAGGAGGAGGTACACTGTCTCTGAAAGGAGGTAGAAGGAGGTACACTGTCTCTGAAAGGAGGTAGAAGGAGGTACACTGTCTCTGAAAGGAGGTAGAAGGAGGTACACTGTCTCTGAAAGGAGGTAGGAGGTACACTGACTCTGAAAGGAGGTAGAAGGAGGTACACTGTCTCTGAAAGGAGGTAGAAGGAGGTACACTGACTCTGAAAGGAGGTAGAAGGAGGTACACTGACTCTGAAAGGAGGTAGAAGGAGGTACACTGACTCTGAAAGGAGGTAGAAGGAGGTACACGGTCTCTGAAAGGAGGTAGAAGGAGGTACACTGACTCTGACTTGTAGCCTGCAGCGGTGTTCTGTCTCTGGCAGATTTCACTGCCCGGGAAGTTTTCAATACCCCTCGTCACTTCCTCCTCCTTCCGACGTCTACTCTGGAAGGAGGTGCGTACTGCCGGCCATACTGTGATGTGCGTGCGCTAATACTAGTTATCTTGCCCACAAAGCAAGAGAGGGCGTGTTCGCTAACTAGTATTAGCGCACGCGCATTACAGTAGCCCCTACTGTTATGCGTGTGCGCTAATACTAGTTAGCGAACACGCCCTCTCGCTTTGTGGAACGCAAATGCGTCCCACAGGCAAAATTCGATTCCTCTGTAGTGCAGGATGGGTCGCTGTGGGAAAGAGCCGCATTGAAGGGTCTAAAGAGCCGCTTGTGGCTCGCGAGCCGCACTTTTGGCCGACCACTGCCCTAGACCAGTGGTGGCGAACCTCAGGCAGGGGTGCCAGACGCGGCACTCAGAGCCCTCTGTGTGGGCACCCGCATCTATAGTTAGATGATAGTGTATGTAAGATATACTATACTAGACTGTAGTAATCAGGGTAAATTGCAGTGTTGGCACTTTGGGATAAATAAGTGGGTTTTGGGTTGCAGTTTGGGCACTCGGTCTCTAACAGTCTAGGGCCGTGATGGCGAACCTATCACTAGGGAATTAAATGTGAACCATCTTCTTCTGCACCACCTTCGACAATTACAGAAATAATGAGGATATGTAGTGAACTCAATTAAAACAGAACTGAAATAACAATGGTGGAATTACTTATTTTTCAGTACCCCCCCCCCCCCCCCCCTTTGATCATGCAACAGAAATCCCTAGTCTCCTGTGGGAATGCCGTAGTGGTGTGCATGTGTGAGTGTCATCTATGGGACTGTCAGAGCTGACCTCCGTCGCCGGCAGTCCAATAGACTGGTCACACATGCCCATTATCACTCCATTCACCAAGGGTTAATTGCTCTCTTTTTTTTTCCCCCTCTCCAAGAATTTGGTCCTGTCTCTATATAGTTCGGAGTCCAAGGTTTTAGCTTCCAGATGTTGATCCAAAATCCATTTACCTGACAGAGGAGTCGGCCGCCCTTTTCTTTTTACTGCCGCGTCTTACTCTGATATTCCTTGCCATGCGAAGTGTGTGGCTGAAGACGCATAAGCTTTTTATTTGGAAAATACATTTTTGGCTTGTTGCTGAGATGCCTAATTTACTGCAAAGACTCCTTGAATGTTCTTTCCCAAGGACACACGATTGTTACATTAAATAAGAAGTTGTGACACTCGATTAAACATTTTTCTGTAAGTTGGTTGGAAAACGGTGTGAACGGATTAAAGGATCTTTTCTCAAAATAACTGAAAGTTTGGGTGGAAATTTCCATCTGTGTTGCAGTGAGCCAAGTAATGTGCCGAGACGTAAAGTGCTAACATTGCCAATTTTTTTTATTTTATTTTAAACCATAAAGCCATTATCCATTCTTATGTAATAGATTACTGTGCATCTCCTTTTTTCTGATACAGACGTAGCGTTAAATAGTTCACTGTACTTTCATAAATAGATTACAAAAGCGAATATAATAAGAAACTTTGTCATATAACTTATTAGAGAAAAACACCTTTTTCTCCACTTATCATCCACATCCTCCTCTCCTGAACTGATCATTCACCCTCAATTGATGGCTACGAAACCATCTTGAGAAACCAGGCGGATTATCGACTTAAGGGATCGGGTTAAAGCTGATGCCCATGGTAGTCTATGGAAAGGGGAGAAGCAGGAGGAGTGAGCTGTTGGAGGGAGATAGAGGTACAGAAACAATGCTGCGGGCGCCAGTAAGTTTTCTCTCTCACCCCAGTGCTGGATCCACAGTTCTACAACGCAGTTTGCCTTAGGACAACAAGAGTCCCTTATTTCACCCTCTAAAAAAAAAGCATAACTTTTAATTAATGAAGGTTTTTTTTAAAATATTTAATACCAAACGCTGCAGCCCTTTAAAAAACAACATGATCAGATATTATGGATGGCTGATTTGAAAGTGCTAAAAGCGATTGGTCTCTAAAAACGACACTGCTTAGTACTGTATGATGTCCTCTATGCTGCTTCTTCTGAGGAGGGGCTAGAGAGCTAGGAAAGCAGGATCTCCTCTTTTCTTTGTCTGCTGTGTATTAGAGACGTCATAGCATCTGGTCCCCCAGCTCAGGGAAAACTGACAGTAAAAGATGGAGGCTACAAAGGGGAAACTGGTGATAACTGCAGGACACAAGTCATATAATGGCCAGATATTGTTTTATTGGTCATGTACACATGACAGCTTATTCTGAAAAGAAGACCGTCACTCGCTACGATGAATGCAATATTATCTTTTTAATTCCCACATAGAGGGAATGTGGGAATTAAAAATATAATATTGCATTCATCGTAGCGAGTGACAGTCTTCTTTGTACCTGGATTGATGGGACGCCGACCCTAGACGTGCGCACCGCTCACTACACAAAACGGAGTTCCGGCTGTTTTACTACTTGTATTGTTGAGCTTACACTGAAAAGTCACCTGAAATGGCAGATATGCTTTGAATTGGAAAATTCTGGCTGCTGGTATCCACCACTAGAGGGAGCTTAGTGCAGACATGTATACCTGAATATGTAATACATTTGTAAGCTATCCCTAGTGGTGGCTGCAGGCAGACAGAATTTTAAAACTTAAAGGGGTTGTGCACCTTTGAGGGGATTTTTGACAACCTCCCCTTTCTCCCTGCTTTGGCAGACCTGCTTCCCAGTGCTGGCTCTCCACTCCTTCTCTTCCCAGCCTCTGGTTCTGGTATCATTTTGACGTCACTGCAGCCAATCTCTGGCCCGAGCGGTGATCTTCTCCTCTTGAATCATGTCAGATGGTCATAGTGACACAAAGGTCAGGTCACCTCTGAAGCCAGCGATTAGCTACAGAGGCGTCAAAATGAAGTTTACATCCTGGAAGCGGAGAAGTCGGGGCCAGTAAGAGGAGTAGTGGTGAGTCAGCAAAGGAAAGCAGGTATGTATGTTTCACTTCGCAGATCTGCCAAAGAGGGGAACCCCTTTAAAGGGAACCCATCTCTGGGATTTGATGTATAGAGCGGAGGACATGGGTTGCTAGATGGCCGCTAGCACATCCGCAATACCAAGTCCCCATAGCTCTGTGTGCTTTTATTGTGGAAAAAAAAACGATTTGATCCCAAATTAACCTGAGATGTGTCCTGTACGTGAGATGAGTCCAGTGTGAAGGAGCCCAGCACCGCCCCGCATCCTCAGAATCTCCTCCTTGCTCCCCGACGAAAGACAGCCAGAGCACCGTAATCTTGCGATGCATGAACTAGCGCATGCGCAGTTCCTTCCCTGAGGCTGATGCCAGCACAGGGAAGAAACACTATGAGGACACTGCGCATGCGCTAGCTCGCGCATCGCGAGATTACAGCGCTCTGGCTTTCTGTAGCAAGGAGGAGATTCTTAGGATGCGGGGTGGTGCTGGACTCGTATCAGGGACAGGACACATCTTAGATTAATTTGCATATAGATCAAATCGTGTTTTTTTCCACAATAAAAGCACACAGAGCTACAGGGACTGGGTATTGCGGATGTGCTAGCGGCCATCTAGCAACCTATGTCCTCAGCTCTATAAACAAAATCCCGGTGACAGGTTCCCTTTAAAGGGGTTTTCCAGATTATAGATATTGACTTATCCTTAGGGTAGGTCATCAAGTATCAGATCCGTGGTGATCTGATTTCTAGAACTCCCACCAATCATCTGTTGGTAGCAGCGGCTTCTGGAACTAGCACACAGAACGGACCCCCCCATCCCTTTATGTCCCTCCAAAATATTAGGAAAAGCCATATTATAGTGTAATCAGGTTGGATGTCATCAGTAAGCAGGTTAAAGTGACCTCCTGCTTGTTTACTGCATGTACATTGTAGCATACTCAAGTCTACCATGTCTTCATAGCAGTTGAAACCCTCTTTGTTTTAGGGACCCTCACAACAGTCATTGGACAATAGAAATTATGTCCATTACTAATATACTTTGCATTTCAATATCTCAAGCTGTCAAGATCTCTGCTTGCTGTCAGTAACTCACAGACAATTGCCAAGACTGAAAACAGTTGTAGCAAAAGCTTATCTGTGTGAAGTATTAGGTCTGTACAGTACTTCAACTTTTGGCCGTAAATGTGAATGTTTCCATTCGCTGACAGCATGCAGAAAATGGGGCAGAATAATAACACAGTATATTAAAAAGATGCTGAAGTTTTTTTCCTTGTTTGATTAAAGGGCTTAAAGATACAAATGTATCCCCTCTCTGAAGCATTTGAGATAAGTATCTGATCGGTGGGGACTGGTAGGACCCCAACAAATCACGAAAACAGGGGTTTGGATACCCCGAATGAAGGGAGCGGCAGGCGAGTGTGCATGCTGCTGCTCCATTCTCTATGGGACCGCTCAGTTCCACTAGTCCCATAGAACAACAGCCTGCGTTTTTGACCGCTGCTTCATACATCTTGGGACCCCTTTCTCCCCAATCCAAGTTGATAAGGTCTGGTCACTTACAGTAAATGTAGTTTTCTAGATAGATTTGGAAATCTTTTTCCTGCCGTACACTGACATAGTCGTCGACAGGGACTCCTGACCTTGAGACAGCAGCGGTGATGTCCGGCTCTCATCTATGGAAACGTGCTCGCTTCTTTTTGACAAGCAAAGACAAACACAGTAAATGACCCCGAGGACCACAGAATGTGTAGTTGGAGCCGCTGACAGAAGCATTCCCCATTTATTGGAGCCATAAACTGCGTCCCAGCTGTCTGGGGCTTTATGAGCATCCTTCTAATGTTTGGGGGCCACATTCAGGGTTTTCTAAATGTATTGTACTATTGTATAGGGAGCGGTATGAGAGGCAGTGCCAAAATATGTCTTTTAGGGGAACCGTTAGGGAATATATTGTCAGAAAATGCCGTTATTGAAAAAAAAAAAGGTTTTCATGATATGTAATCTTTGATGGTTTATTAACTTCTCTATGTGATTATTCATACAATTTTATATATTTTTTTTAATATTGCATTCCACTAGAGTAGAAACAGTGGTCTGACATGTCATGTTTTCTGTGGTTTACTTGTTTGCTTTGCTGTATAGACTGGGATAGGAATGAGCAGAGTCCTCTCATCGTTATAGAATGTGAGATAGATGGGTCTAGTTAAAACAGGATAATAAAGCTGGCCATATAGCAGATATCGGTCAGCCAACTACGTGTTCATCAAACCACTCTATACCGATATCCCTCATACACCTCCACACTTGATATGTCATTGGGGAGAAGGCTCATCTCCTTGAGAATAAAGTGATCCGGCTTGCTGAAATCCAGCCGCCCAGTCCTTACCTTCCCTGACAGTTATCGTTGGGAAGAGTCAGGAGCTTTAGGCTGGGTTCACACCTGAGCGTATCCGATAAGCGCTGTTTACAGGCGTTTTTATTGGGCGTATTTTGGGGCGTATTTGTATTTGGAAAAGCACGTCGTACGCGCGTTCTTGCTATTGACAAGAGGCATACGCGCGACAATACGCCCCAAAGAAGCTCCTGTACTTCTTGGGGCGTAGGGCGTTCGTACGCGCTGTAAAACACTCAGGTGAGAACCATGCCCATAGGGAATCATTGGTTTTTGCCTGTTGGGCGTTTTACAGCGCGTAGGAACGCGCTGTAAAATGCTCAGGTGTGAACCCAGCCTTAGGCTTGGGGTACACGGTGACGTGTGGCGCGACATTGATGTCACACCAATGTCGCACAATGTTTTTTACTATGATAGTCTATGGTGTCGCACTCCAGAAGATGGATTTTTATGCGACTGTCGCAGTGCAACACCATAGACTATTATTATACCAAAGGTTGCACGACATCAATGTCGCGTGACACATGTTGCAGTGTATTGTACCCTATATAAGTCGCCGTGTAGCCCTAGCCGTACCCTATACACATTAGATGGTCAGCTGATCCCGCTGAAATTGGTAGATATGACATTTATCTTATGGACTGTTTGACGCTGTATACACAGAAACTCCTCTGTATGCAGCTCCCCTGACACTACTTGATCTCAGAGGTAGAGGGTGCACCTTCCTGGAGGCTCTAATCTGTGTCCGTTATTAGTCAGTCAACGGACAAAATAGATAAATTAATAAAACAAACATTTCAAACATGAGACTTTCACTATAAACCTGAAGTTTGCCACAGAGAAGATAAAAAAATAAAAAAAATCGATCTAACCCGCCGATGATGTCAAGTGTATGGGGATCTCCCAGTCGTGCCTGACCCATTGATCCCATGTAAGATAAGCGGCCATCAGATGGCTCTGGCAGCAGCTTGTTCCCCTCTCGCCATTTTCATAAACACGTACGCTATGCCTGGACAGGAGAAATAGATCTTGTGTATGGCGGGTCTCAGTTGAGATTAACTAGTGATCATGGAGGAGGGCAGGCATTTTGTGGGCTCCTTATCAATAATTCCACTGTGAGGGTCTATTCACACATCCGTGTGTATTTTGCGGATCCGTGGATCCGCAAAACACGGACAGCGGCAATGTGCGTTCCGCATTTTGCCGGCACTAATAGAATATGCCTATTCTTGTCCGCAATTGCGTTAAGGCTGTGGGATGGCCCCTTACCTTACAGTAGTTCCAGGAGATTCTAGTCGTGCTAGGGGTAGGGAGTGTGAGGACAGGCCTGGAGAAGGCAGGGAGCAGATATCATGTGCTGCTCTTCTCAGGCATTCAGTTTCATTGCTACAGGAGACTAACAGATCTCCATGTGTCCTCCAGTACCATCATAAAGAGTGGATTTTGCACGGCTACCGCGAGACAGAGAGAGAGAGTCAGCAAGGTAACCAGTGTACAGCATTACAGACTTTGTTCTCCAAAGCAGAAATAAGTTAAGACTCCCTATGCACCCCAGATTAGTGGACACAGAGGCTACAACATTTTGGTCAACAAGGTGATCAGCATACAGCATTTCAGACCCAGCTGCAGTGGAAGGGTAACGAGTTCAGACACCCTGTACACCTCAGTTAGGATTGACCAGTCGTAATTATTGGAACCGCATCTCGCCGTGCGAATTGCAGACATGTTAACAGATTGCAATTGTTTGCCAGAGATCCAAGTGTTAGAGACTGTAGCAAGAGAAAGTAATCAGAGGGCCATTACTGCCAACTACATGCTTAGCTCATGCTTAGACATCTGGGGAGAATTTGCACTGTGTACAGATAATTGCTGGATGTACTACATACTATTTTGTGCACAGTAAAGAGACTTTTGTTAAATTCAATCTGGCTAATTTACTGACTTCTTACACCATAGGCCAGGTAATGGCCAACCTGCGGCTCTCCAGCTGTTGCACAACTACAACAGCCCAGTCTGCCTACAGCTATCAGCTTACAGCAGGGCATGGCGGGAGTTGTAGTTTTACAACAGCTGGAGAGCCGTAGGTTGGCCATCCCTGCCATAGGCCATTGCACCATTTCAGGCACCCCCCCCAAACTACCATCCGGTAGGAGCCGTAGCTACAGGGAGTGCCCTGAGGGTATATAGGGGGCCTTCACTGCATCGGCCTGAGGGAGTACACCGCCGTGACACATCATCATCAGGGCCACTACCTCTCCCATCCTCTGCCCTGGCTCCTCAGGGGCTCACTGCACTAGGACAGGGTTTCAGCCTCTGAATGCAAATAAGGATGTTTCTAATCACAGAAAGAAAGCAGGATTCTTGAAAATGGAGAGAAATTACAGCATTAAGGGGCCATTTATCAAGACTGGTGTTTCATATGCTAGACTTGATCTTGTTTGAACTGCCGTGAGATATGCTCAGTTTATTAAAGGAGAACTGTCACTCCCCCCTTCTTATTACTGTTGTGCCATTCCGCTAACATTTCTACTAGAAGTTGTAAATGAATTGCTAGCAGCTTTCAATAAAGGTTCAGCTGAGGGACGCATCCCTGCACAGTCTAACACCTCCCCTAGACGACCCCCCCCCACTGGTGACACCCATCTGGACCTTGACTGCAGACTACTGGCAATTCATTAATAAACTTCTAGAATGTATAACTGAGTAATAGAACAGCATAGTTATATGAAAGACGCTCCAGAAGCGATACATGGAGAATGCAAGTAGTTTTTAAAGCGGACATAGTGAGACATTATAAATGTGCTCTAATAGACAAAGGCCTCTTAATAAATTGGGTGCATTTTCTGCCCTCCACCTGAAAGTCAAACCTCCGCTGTCTGTAAGCTGACACAGATCTGAGCTTTCTACTAGTTTCTGGTGTAAGTTACAGTGAGGAACAGAATGCGATTTTGAAGTTCTCCCAATTAGAAATCATGGAGGGGTCTGAAATTCACATTGTAGGTGCATTCCCATCTGAGAGACAGAATAAAATAAAATAAAAATTCAGGAAATCAAATGTATTTGTCTTGCACTGCTGAACATAAGCATTTGAACACCTGAGACAATCAGTGGTAATATTTGGTCCTGAAGCCTTTGTTTGCAATTACAGAGGTCAAACGTTTCCTGTAGTTCTTGACCAGGTTTGCACACACTGCAGCAGGGATGTTGGCCGACTCCTCCACACAGATCTCCTCTAGATCTGTCAGGTTTCGGGGCTGTCGCTGAGCAACACAGAGTTTCAGCTCCCTCCAAAGATGTTCTATTGGATTTAGGTCTGGAGACTGGCTAGGCCACTCCAGAGCCTTGATATGCTTCTTACGGAGCCACTCCTTGGTTATCCTGGCTGTGTGCTTCGGGTCGTTGTCATGTTGGAAGACCCAGCCACGACCCATCTTCAATGCTCTGACTGAGGGAAGGAGGTTTTTGCTTAAAAAATCACAATAAATGGCCCCATTCATCCTCTTCTTAATACAGTGCAGTCCTGTCCCCTTCGCAGAAAAGCACCCCCAAAGCATGATGTTACCACTCCCATGCTTCACAGTAGGGATGGTCTTCTTGGGATGCAACTCATCCTTCTTTTTCCTCCAAACACGACGAGTGAAGTTTAGACCAAAAAGTTCTACTTTGGTCTCATCTGACCACATGACTTTCTCCCATGCCTCCTCTGGATCATCCAGATGGTCATTGGCAAACATCAGACGGGCCTGGACATGTGATGACTTGAGCAGAGGAACCTTCCGTGCAATGCATGATTCGAAACCATGACGGCGTAGTGTTCTACTGACAGTGACCTTTGAAACTGTGGTCCCAGCTCTCTTCATGTCATTGACCAGCTCCTCCCTTGTAGTTCTGGGCTGATTCCTCACCTTTCTTATCATCAGTGATACCCTACGAGGTGAGATCTTGCATGGAGCCCCAGTCCGAGGGAGACTGACAGTCGTCTTTAGCCTCTTCCATTTTCTAACAATTGCTCCAACAGTTGATCTTTTTTCACCAAGCTGCTTGGCAATTGCCCCGTAGCCCTTTCCAGCCTTGTGGAGGTCCACAATTTTGTCTCTAGTGTCTTTTGACAGCTCTTTGGTCTTCCCCATGGTAGTAGTTGGCGTCTGTTGACTGACTGTAGGGTGGATAGATGTCTTTAAAGAGCTCAGGACAGGTGCTACTAAGTTAGATTAATGAGTGGAGTAGAGGTGGACTTTTTAAAGGCACAGTAACAGGTCTTTGAGAGACAGAATTCTTGCTGTTTCTTAGGTGTTCAAATACTTTGTTCTGCAGTACAAGACAAATTCTTTAAAAATCATACAAGTGCGATTTCCAGATTTTTATTTTATTTATTTTATTCTGAGTGGGAATGCACCTACAATGTGAACTAATGTAAAATCCCGAAAAGATGCAAATTATTGCACAAATGGTGCTACGCAGAAAATGGCGACTTTTCAGCCCTATTTTCAACCCTCTTGGTATATTAGAAAGTTGCAGAACTTTTTGTTACACAATATGTACAGAAGGTCGGACAACTCCTTCAGTTGGGGTCACGATGCCATCGCTCACCCATCTCCCTGTCCTTGTTATGTTCAGCGTATTGCAGGCGTGCTGACCTCAGCGGGCGGGCGTCTCTCCAGCGCCAGCATCCACCGCTGGATCGGATTCAGACGCGTTTCACAACAGTAAATAAATAGTTTTCGAGCAACTCAACCTTTATGTTGGGATTTGCAGGGATAGATTTCTACTGAATGAGAGGCAGGAGGACAGAATTACCACATGCCCGTCTATTGATCTCCCATCTGGTTCTCATATTATTGATCCCTGCTTATTTGACATGTAATGTTGGACAGGAGACTTGGCCGTGTTCAGTTTTTGTGCTTGTTGCTAGCTGACGAAATCTGTTCTCTATTATTCTTAATGTTAGAAATGGCTGGTTATCAAATTATCAGCCCCTGCAGTTGCAGCGATCAGCACTGCAGAACCCTGCTTACATGTTTCAGCCTCCGAATCGTCCTCTGATCTGTTTTTTTTGTTTTAGCTATTTTTCAGAAAGGTGTAATAACAATTTATAGGCTCCTTTGCAACACCATTGGTGGTTGTCACTTGAATTTAATAGGCAAAGTAGTGAGTGCAGCTCTGGAGTATAATACAGGATGTATTTCAGGATCCGTACAGGATAAGTAATGTATGTACACAGTGACTGCACCAGCAGAATAGTGAGTGCAGCTCTGGAGTATAATACAGGATGTAACTCTGTATCAGTACAGGATATGTAATGTATGTGCACAGTGACTCCACCAGCAGAATAGTGAGTGCAGCTCTGGAGTATAATACAGGATGTAACTCAGGATCAGTACAGGATAAGTAATGTATGTACACAGTGACTCCACCAGCAAAATAGTGAGTGCAGCTCTGGAGTATAATGCAGGATGTAACTCAGGATCAGTACAGGATAAGTATTGTAATGTATGTACACAGTGACTCCACTCTTATATGGATTGTATCTATTTATAATGTATACATTGTCTCCTAGTCTCCATTTGCTGATGATCCTGCTTTGTCTTTGCAGATACTAAAAAACATCACTTGGTATTCGGAACGTGTGCTGACAGAAATCTCTCTGGGTAGTCTTCTCATTCTGGTGGTTATCAGAACCATTCAGTATAATATGACTCGCACACGGGTGAGTATGCGGTGGGTCAGCAGGGTACAGCACAGTCTTTTAAAGGGCATCTATCAGCAGATTTGTACCTATGACACTGGCTGACCTGTTACATGTGCACTTGGCAGCTGAAGACATCTGTGTTGGTCCCATGTTCATATGTGTCCGCATTGCTGAGAAAAATGATGTTTTAGTATATGCAAATGAGCCTCTAGGAGCAACATGGGCGTTACCATTACACCTAGAGGCTCTGCTCTCTCTGCAACTGCCACATTCTCTCCACTTGTTTTCACTGCCTGGCTCTATCCATCAAGTGGAGAGAAGGCTGGCAGTTGCAGAGAGAGCAGAGCCTCTAGGTGTAATGGCAACGCCCCCGTTGCTCCTAGAGGCTCATTTGCATATAATAAAACATCATTTTTCTCAGCAATGCGGGCACATATGAACATGGGACCAACACAGATGTCTTCAGCTGCCAAGTGCACAAGTAACAGATCAGCCAGTGTCATAGGTACAGAACTGCTGACAGATGCCCTTTAATGGTCAGCTCCAGTGATCTTTGTATCTCTTGTCTGTAGTCATCCTTGTACGTATTGATTCAGTGAATAATTCAGAGCTGAAATCATTGTACAGCTTGGCTAAAACTCTGCCTAGCCTTCTGGAGTGTGTAATTTTTGTCAGCTCACTCTTTTCATAGGGGTATTATTGTGACCAGAAGTAATCTCCTGTATACTACATAGGGAACACTATTAGATTAGTGGGGAGAGTAAAATTTGCAACACATGCGCACTAATTGATGTGGATTGACCACACAGATTTCACTGTGAAAACCTGCGCATTTCAGTGCGGATTGTCCGCACATAAATCCTCAACGTGTGCGTTTACCCTGTAAGGTTTGTGAGTACTGTGCTGTACCAATTTGGCCAGTGCCATCGTCTTTGAATGGAGCTGCAGCGCCCATTCTCCACTAACACTCTATCCAATTGGAGAAAACAGAACCCCCATTCTCGTGATCCTAATAGTCGGATCCTACCGATCTAACCGGAATTTGAACATGGACCAACATGGCAATGCTTTTAAACGCTGCATCCTGAAAGTTGTCGGATAGATTTTGGGTGCAGGTATGGGGTGTGTATATAGGATGAGGTGGCACACAGAACCTGCCCATAGCACCCAGATTGCATGTTGCAGGATTGGTTGCTGTGGGCATTTCTCCTTGGGCTCGGTGTTTTTTCCCAGATGCACACTGGTCGCACTCGGACTTTATTCCCATTGACTATAGCCATGATCCATTCACATGAAGTTATTGAGCGGATCACGATTTTGTGCCAATAACGTGGGGTTTCCACGCGTCGCTGTGCTGTGTATCCCGCAGCGACTGATGTGGGGTGCACGTTTGGAGAAGCTCGTGTTTCTGAATCCAAGAGCAGGCAATGGCAGCCAGCGAATGTTTGGAATCTGCATTTATAGTGACATCAACACTCCTCACATATTTAATTAAAATAACCCCCTCCTCGGTGCCCGGGTCCAAGCTTCAGATTGAATTCCGCAAATGAAATAGAGTTGGAATGGCTCAGATTACGGCGTGACCACATTACCTAATCTCCAGCGAGGCCTTGCCCAGTGCATTCATCTGAAGGGTCATACGTGGGTCCGTTCTTCTTGGTAAACATGTGGCACAAGTCACTGTATATAGTCTGCAATCCGAGATTAATAGTTAGTTATTCTTTGTGTAATTGTATCCTTATTGATTTCAAGAACTCTGCTTGCTGCCATTCGAAGGAGAAAAATCCATTTGTGGTCATGTGATGGACTCGCACGCACTTGACTGGTTGGAAGCCACAGTGCTTCTACTGTAAGGCCGCATTCAGAGAAATCACGATAAATTATCTATGAAATTAGGGAAAATAAAAACCTGCAGCAGATTTTCATCTTGCAGATTTACTGCTGATTCCTGGTTTTGCAGTGCAGAGGGTAAGGGTCCGGCTACAAGGCAACATGTGTCGCGCGACACCAAGGGGTTATGGCGACATTTTATATGTTGTATTTCAATGGTTATGCGACTGCAACAGAATTTTGGACTTGGATGGATTTTTTGCAACTGTCGCGTCGCAGTCGTAGTATGTGTCCCATAGTGACACCATTGAAATTCATTACATGAAATGCAGCGCAACTCATGTAGCCAGACCCTAAAACTGCCTAAAATCTGCAGGAGCTCCGTACAGTATTAGAATGTATTGGCTCCGATGAGCTGAAGTTATTGCTTCGCGCAATAACTTCATAAATTAATTTGTACTGCAAAAAACATTTCCCGAACTCGGGTTCGGTTTCCAAGGTACCTATTGCTATTTCAAACAAACGCAAGTGTGGAAGTAGCCGAAAAGCTAGTTCTGTCTGCTGTAGTTCAGACTTGCTTTATCAGAAGCAGGAGTCAATGCCAAAGGAAATCTTCAGGATGAAGACAGGCACGGCCGGTGGGAAAGGTGCACGAGCCTAGGGTAGTGTAAGGGCCCCTTGCAGACGAGTGTGTCCGGATTAGGTCCGGATGCGTTGTGTTCAGTGAAAACTGCGTGGTTTCGCAAGTAAGTTCATTCAGTTTTGTTTGCGATCACGTTCAGTTTTTATTGCGCGGGTGCAATGCGTTTTGATGCGTTTTTCACGCGCGTGATAAAAAACTGAAGGTTTACAAACAACATCTCTTAGCAACCATCAGTGAAAAACGCATCGCATCTGCACTTGCTTGGGGCCAGCATTGCGTGAAAATCGCAGAATATAGAACATGCTGCGTTTTTCACGCAACTGCGTGAAAACCAACGCACATGTACACAGCCCCATTGGCATGAATGGGTCCGGATTTCGAGCGGGCGCAATGCGTTCTCATCACGCATTGCACCCACGCGGAATACTTGCTCGTGTGAAAGGGGCCTAAGAGGTGGGGAGTTGTGCAGCAGAGTGACCTCCCTGCTTCTGCTGACGTGTAGATATACTGAGAACGTTGCAAAACTGAATGATTAATGAAATGATTTCCTTCTTGCAGGACAAGTATCTTCATACTAATTGTTTGGCAGCTCTGGCCAACATGTCCGCCCAGTTCCGCTCCCTTCATCAGTATGCTGCGCAGAGGATCATCAGGTATTGTCCACCAGCGCACTAGAAATGTCTGAGCACCACATCTGTACCGTATCATAGAGATGGTAGAGTATGTACCTACCTTTTCAAATGAGTCGCCCGCGCAGCTTCTCTAACCCCATTGATTAGATTTTATCACACGCAGAAGCCGCTTGTGCCGGAGACGGTCTGGCAAGTGAATGATGTTTATAGCCGGCCATATATGCTAGAACTACTCTTGTGCTGGTCTATATGGAGTAGAGTGTCAGGCGGGGGTCGTCAGCCTGAGACATCCAGGTGATCTAATATGTTGTAAGGAGAAGTTGTCTTTAGAACTCAACCAGTTTCACTGATCTGTCTAAATTTTCTTCATGGTGATCTCACGGGTGCTGTCAGTGTATCCTCAAGACCAGGGGCAGGCAGAAGCCTGGGCTGTAATACACTGCCCTGCTCTGGCCGCACCTGCCGGGAGTTAACCCCTTCACTGCTGAAATCCGCTTCAGAGTTGGGCTGTAATACCCTGCCCTGCTCTTGCCACACCTGCCGGGAGTTAACTCCTTCACTGCTGCAATCCGTTTCAGAGCTGAGCTGTAATACACTGCCCTGCTCTTGCCGCACCTGCCAGTTTCTGCAATCCTCTGCAATGTACGTTACCACCTATACTGTAAATTTATTCACTCCATTTAGGTCAACGATGAACAGGATAAAAAAAAAATGGAGGAATTTAGTTGTTTTTTTTTTTTTTTGCACCACCAAAAATGAAATGCTAATCTATGCCCAACAGCATGTCCCTAAGAAAAAAAAATAGGTACAAACTACAAATTTGCGCTGGGCCTTGTTCACATCTGTACTAGTTATTTCCGTTAGAGATGCAGAAGATTGAAAATATCGGAATCGCCGGATTCGGCTTATAACTGGAACCAGTTGAGCCGAACAGACATCATTGACTGTAATGGGGTCCATTGAGATTCGAGTGTCCTTCTTTCTTTTTTTTTTTTGGGGGGGTTTTTTTAGCAGAAAAAAGGTTGTGCGTGCAGGACTTTTTTGCTATCTTTTTGGAGGAATCTGGAGTAGAGGCCCCCCGAACAGAGCCTCCAATGCAGATGTGAACATGCCCTTACCCGTGATATGTTTGGGAGGCCCGTGTGTAATAACTGGAGGCTCTATGAAGAATTCCTTGGACTAGGCAAAGTCCTAAATCTTCAGCCCCCGAGTTTTACAGTGTTTACTCAGCCTCGCAGTGAAGCTACAATAGGAAAGTGTGCATAAAAGGGATTTATAGTGTTTAGGCGAAACGCAGCCTCTGTTTGTACAGCAGAATAAAGATTTGCGATCTCCATAATAAAAATGGAAAAACCCCTAAAACAGTGGAGTGGTTCACAGCGATGGCTGCGCCTAGACGAGTCTGTGACCCAAGGGACAATCATTACTGTAATCAATGTTAAAATCAGGAGAAATTTCACATGCACCAATTTCCATAAATGAAATAAGAGCGCCCCTCCGCTCCACAGGTTGTCTTCTGTATTGCAGCTAAATGGACAAGAGGGGAGCTCTCTCCTACTCTGAGGGCTGACGTGTGTTTTAGTATTCTCCATGAATTAATTTTGGAGCATGTTTTCCTGGGAGTCTTCATTGTACTGTCCCTCTTTTATTCCTCCTGGAAATATGACTGCATAGATAATTGGGGTGTTATTATTCACCTTATTAATAGGGTGTGTCCCTATAAAAAAGAGACATTTGGGAGGAGCGCTGTGATCTGTTATCAGCTTTATTAGAAGACAAGCTGATTGGTTGAGAGTAGCTGATAGGGCTGTCCTTACCATGTCATATAGTATGCAGCCCCTCAAACCCTAGTGCTAGTTAGAATATAGTAAAAGATCTTATCAATTAATAGTTTAACCCTTTATGGGCATCATATTATACCATGATATGAAGCAGTTCAAGACCAGACCATTTATCTCCCTTCCAGACCAGATTTTTTTTTAATTTTATTTTTTAGTACAGGTCTTTGAAAGCCATAACTTTTTTTCCCATTCGATTATGTAAAATAATGCACCTTTTTCCGGTGATTTATGTGACTTCATTTATGTGTCATTTTTATTTTAGCATTTTTTTTATTTTAATTTTTTTACACCCTGGAAAAGCTAAAAAAGAAAAAAAAAAGGTAGTGTTTTTCAAATTTTTTCAATAGCACAGAGTGCCACTAAAATCCTTTTTTAAGTAATGTCCCTTTTCCCGAACAGCCGTTTTGATATTAGGGGGATATATAGTTTACGGTCCCCGAGAGCAGGGCTAGAAGTGGGTGTGGTGGCATTATTTTTGTATTTATCTTTTATTTTGTCTTTTTTTTATTTTTTATTTTTTTTTATTTTACACTGTGTTCCCCATGAGGTCATACCAGATCATTTATTTTTTGCTGATTTCTCCTGTAACTGGGGCTGACATAGTACAAGGGGAATACAGCCCCCGAGAGGTTGTACCGGCTGTGCAACCTCATTGCAGAGCTGATCTGGGTCTGCTAAGACCCAGCAGCTCGGGTAGTCGCCCAGCAGTCCCTTCCTGATCTATGTATACAGCGATCATTGAGCTGTGTGTATACAGTGATGGGGAATGCATGGATGGTAAAAAATACACCCCTGTCTTCTCTCTAAGAAGTCAACAGGCTTCCCCCTCCTGCAGCTGCTAACAGTCCAAAAGCAGTTAAAAAGGACTGGTTATCTGGCCTGACGTGTTTATTTGTATTCCCCTTGACATAATAATTCTGGAGTGTATTTTCCTATAACCCTGTGTTGTGCTGTTGCTCTATTAATCCTCCTGGAAATAAACACATAAATTGGCAGCTGAATAGATGAGCGTGTACCCCACACAGACTGACATCGTCCCATCAGTGGAGCCAGTTTCAGACTGCAGAGAAGCCCCTTTGACATGAAGTAACAATTCTGCAGCATTTTTTTTTATAAAGCACGGTCTTGTGCTGTTCCTCTGTTATTCCACCCGGTTGTTATACCGGGGGGGAGATAACATAGGAACAGCACAACCCAGCGTTCTAATGAAAAATGCAGCAGAATTGTTATTTCATGGGGAATGTAAATGTAAAGAACTTTTTGACATCTGTGCCCATGTCTGATCCTTGTCAGAAGTCTAGGTAACTGGCTCCATTATAAACGCTTTCTGTACGATCCCATTGCCAAGTCGGCGCGGCCCGATGCAGTAATTCATGTAGTGTCACAGTCTTGCAACTGGCGCCGTCATAGGATCCTCTTCTGGGGACATGGAACAAAGCAGACTACTGAACCCATCATCCCCGCCCATTCCTGTGGACAGTTGTCACTTCTTCTGGACCTGCTTCATTGAGCGTTACTTCTGTAGCGCTAATTGGTTTACCAACAAAATCCAGTGTCGAAAAGGAGAATTTTCCAAACTTTTTTTTTTTTTCCAGTGTTTAAATTGGCACGGCTAAAGTTCTCCTTTCTTGGGAACCGAACGCCCACCGAGACAGACCACGTGTGCTCCGTCTTGGCATGTGGGAACCAAAGTTTTCCATCCCTCTGTTTAAGGTCATATGCCCCACAGTTTAAAACATCAAACAGCGTCATTTTATCAAGCTCTGGAAATAGGCCTGTATTTATGAGCGTGTCTGCCGGGGTTTACTGCTGGAGGAGCGCAGCTGGAAGGGATGGCATTTACACAACGGAAAAAGGATTCAGCCTGTATCTGCGGAGAGCGCGAGCCGGCCCGGCCTGATACAAACACCCTACGAGCCTCGCAGATTCTTTCCGATGCCCATATTTCATAGCAATGTAGATGGCGGAAGATCCGCGCTACCTGATGTAGTAACATAGTATAAGGCTGAAAAAAGACATTTGTCCATCCAGTTCGGCCTGTTATCCTGCAAGTTGATCCAGAGAAAGGCAAAAATAAATAAAAAATGTGAGGTAGAAGCCAATTTTCTTCACTTTAGGGGAAAATATTCCTTCCCGACTCCTATCAGGCAATCAGAATAAGGCCCCTTTCACACGGGCGAGAATTCCGCGCGGGTGCAATGCGTGAGGTGAACGCATTGCACCCGCACTGAATCCGGACCCATTCACTTCAATGGGGCTGTGCACATGAGCGGTGATTTTCGCGCATCACTTGTGCGTTGTGTGAAAATCGCAGCTTGCTCTATATTGTGCGTTTTTCACGCAACGCAGGCCCCATAGAAGTGAATGGGGCTGTGTGAAAATCGCAAGCATCCGCAAGCAAGTGCAGATGTGGTGCGATTTTCACTCATGGTTGCTAGGAGATGATGGGGATGAACAACCCCATTAAAGTCTAATCACTGTATTATTTTTCCTTATAACATGGTTATAAGGGAAAATAATAGCATTTTTAATACAGAATGCTTACTAAAATGTGCCTTGAGGGGTTAAAAAATAAAATAAAAATGAACTCGCCTCATCCAATTGATCGCGCAGCCGGCACGTCTTCTTGCTTCTTCTTTCAGGACCTGCAAAAGGACCTTTGATGACGTAATCTTCTATCTTCATTCAGCAGGACCTGCAATGACGCCACATCGCTCACCACGTGGCGAGCATGATTACGTCATCAAAGATCCTTTTGCAGGTCCTGAAAGAAGAAGCAAGAAGACGTGCCGGCTGCGCGATCAATTGGATGAGGCGAGTTCATTTTTATTTGATTTTTTTAACCCCTCAAGCCACATTTTAGTAAGAATTCTAAAATTAGGGAAAATAATAAAATTAATAGAACACTTAACCGAAACCCGAACACCAGTTAAGAAGTCTAGGTTCGGGTCTGGGTACCACATTCAGTTTCTTCTCATGCGCGTGCAAGCGCATTGCACTCGCGCGGAAAAAAATGAACATCGGAACGCACTCGCAGTCAAAACTGACTGCAATTGCGTGCCTACTCGCGCGGTTTTCCCGCAATGCACAAGCGACGCATCCGGAGTAAATCTGGGATGCCCGTGTGAAAGAGGCCTAACTCCCTGGATCAACGACCCCTCTCTAGTAGCTATAGCCTGTAATATTATTACACTCCAGAAATACATCCAGGCCCCTCTTGAATTCCTTTATTGTACTCCCCATCACCACCTCCTCAGGCAGAGAGTTCCATAGTCTCACTGCTCTTACCGTAAAGAATCATCTTCTATGTTTGTGTACAAACCTTCTTTCCTCCAGACGCAGAGGATGTCCCCTCGTCACAGTCACAGTCCTGGGGATAAATAGATGATGGGATATATCTCTGTACTGACCCCTGATATATTTATACATAGTTATCAGATTTCACCTCAGTCGTCTTTTTTCTAAAGTGAATAACCCTAATTTTGATAATCTTTCAGGGTACTGTAGTCCCCCATTCCAGTTGTTACTTTAGTTGCCCTCCTCTGGACCCTCTCCAGCTCTGCTATGTCTGCCTTGTTCACAGGAGCCCAGAACTGTACACAGTCCTCCATGTGTGGTCTGACTAGTGATTTGTAAAGTGGTAGGACTATGCTCTCATCACCTGCAAGTCTTTTTAATTCTCTTATTCTTAATGACAATCTTTAAAGGGAGTGTTTTATTAGAATATATCATACAGGGACATATCATTAGGACCCTCATCTGTCATCCAGTACAGAGGACCTCGCTGTCAAAGCCGCTCCCTTTATACTTTTTATCGGAGAACTTCCTGTGCCGAAAGTGGTGAAGGAGCTTCACCGTAACTGTATCTGGGTTCTAGGTTTCTGGAAAAGCTGGATGAAAAACAGTATGGCCCAGGGTGTCACTCAGCTTTTCTAGGCCCAGATTAGGAAACCTCTGCAGCCTATAAAGGGGTTGTGCCACCATGAAATCTTATTTTAATATACAATAATTCAGCATGAAAACCTAGTTACTTTTGTAATTTACTTTGTTATAAAAATCCAGTTGTGAGATATTCTTTTTATTTCATTATGATGGCGCCCCCTGGTGTTTAATCTATGTGGTAATGTGCACATCCACCTACAGAGGTGGTCGCATATGCTCAGTTCTGTCCTTCAACTGCCACCAGCTGTATCTACCATTAGAAGATGTGACGGACACGGGGACAGAGCTGCAGCATAAAAGACATGCCCCCTGAGCTGTGAGAGAGAGCTGCAGCAGAAAGGACACTGCTCCTGAGCTGTGGTAGAGAGAGAGCTGCAGCAGAATGGACACTGCTCCTGAGCTGTGGTAGAGAGAGAGCTGCAGCAGAATGGACACTGCTCCTGAGCTGTGATAGAGAGAGAGGTGCAGCAGAATGGACACTGCTCCTGAGCTGTGGTAGAGAGAGAGCTGCAGCAGAATGGACACTGCTCCTGAGCTGTGGTAGAGAGAGAGCTGCAGCAGAATGGACACTGCTCCTGAGCTGTGGTAGAGAGATCTGCAGCAGAATGGACACTGCTCCTGAGCTGTGGTAGAGAGAGCTGCAGCAGAATGGACACTGCTCCTGAGCTGTGGTAGAGAGAGAGCTGCAGCAGAAAGGACACTGCTCCTGAGCTGTGGTAGAGAGAGAGCTGCAGCAGAATGGACACCGCTCCTGAGCTGTGGTAGAGAGAGAGCTGCAGCAGAATGGACACTGCTCCTGAGCTGTGGTAGAGAGAGAGCTGCAGCAGAATGGACACTGCTCCTGAGCTGTGGTAGAGAGAGCTGCAGCAGAAAGGACACTGCTCCTGAGCTGTGGTAGAGAGAGAGCTGCAGCAGAATGGACACTGCTCCTGAGCTGTGGTAGAGAGAGAGCTGCAGCAGAATGGACACCGCTCCTGAGCTGTGGTAAAGAGAGCTGCAGCAGAATGGACACTGCTCCTGAGCTGTGGTAGAGAGAGCTGCAGCAGAATGGACACTGCTCCTGAGCTGTGGTAGAGAGAGAGCTGCAGCAGAAAGGACACTGCTCCTGAGCTGTGGTAGAGAGAGAGCTGCGGCAGAAAGGACACTGCTCCTGAGCTGTGGTAGAGAGAGAGCTGCAGCAGAATGGACACCGCTCCTGAGCTGTGGTAGAGAGAGAGCTGCAGCAGAATGGACACCGCTCCTGAGCTGTGGTAGAGAGAGAGCTGCAGCAGAATGGACACTGCTCCTGAGCTGTGGTAGAGAGAGAGCTGCAGCAGAATGGACACCGCTCCTGAGCTGTGGTAGAGAGAGAGCTGCAGCAGAAAGGACACTGCTCCTGAGCTGTGGTAGAGAGAGAGCTGCAGCAGAAAGGACACTGCTCCTGAGCTGTGGTAGAGAGAGAGCTGCAGCAGAAAGGACACTGCTCCTGAGCTGTGGTAGAGAGAGAGCTGCAGCAGAATGGACACCGCTCCTGAGCTGTGGTAGAGAGAGAGCTGCAGCAGAATGGACACCGCTCCTGAGCTGTGGTAGAGAGAGAGCTGCAGCAGAAAGGACACTGCTCCTGAGCTGTGGTAGAGAGAGAGCTGCAGCAGAATGGACACTGCTCCTGAGCTGTGGTAGAGAGAGAGCTGCAGCAGAAAGGACACTGCTCCTGAGCTGTGGTAGAGAGAGAGCTGCAGCAGAATGGACACTGCTCCTGAGCTGTGGTAGAGAGAGAGCTGCAGTAGAAGGGATTCCCCCCTAGCTATGATGGGGATCATGCTGCAGCAGAAAGGACATGCCCCCTGAGTCGTGTTCAATCCACGGGCACTGACCGCATGGCCATCGTCTGCAGACCCATTCACTTGAGTGGGGTGCGCGATTTTCACCTGACATTCTGCACCACAAAAAAGTAGTGAATGCAGAGACACGGTCAGAAAACCTGCGGAAGCACTCTGTAGTCCTTCCATGGGCTTCCGATCCGTGCCTCTGTTCCTCACCGTACCCCCTGGATTGCGGACCTATTCAAGCTGTTTGCGGGCCACAATACAGGCACAGCCGGGCAACTCTCGTGTTCATGAGGTCTTAGGGCAGTGGTGGCTAACCTCCGGCACTCCAGCTGTGGTGAAACTACAACTCCCAGCATGCTCCATCCATTTCTGTGGAGTTCAGAGAACAGCCAAGCAAGTATGCACCTTGGGAGTTGTAGTTTTGCCACAGCTAGAGTGACTGAGGTTAGCCATCACAGCCTTAGGGCTCATTTACACGTACGTATTTTTTTTCCGTTTTTTTTCTGTTTTGTTTTTTGTTTTTTTTGTGGACCGTATACGAAACCAATAATTTCAATGGGTCTGCAAAAAAAACAAAAAACGGAAGGTACTCATTGTGCATTCAGTTTCCGTATGTCCATATTTCCGTTCCGCCAAAAAATAGAACATGTCCTATTATTGTCCGTATTACGGACAAGGATAGGACTGTTGTATTAGAGGCCAGCTGTTCCCTTCCGCAAAATACGGAATGCACACTGACGTCATCCGTATATTTTGCGGAAGTGTGCAAGAGGCCTTAGGGAGACAGCTTCAGCCAAAAGGACACACCCTCTGAGATGCCATCCTGAAGAGAATCTAGCAGAGCACCTGCAGCAATGAATGGGGAGATCTCTGGATGTGAGGTGCAGGGCTGGTTCTAGCTGTGTTACAGATTGTCATGTACTATGTGAGGTCTGATTTTGGATGGATCCGTTTTCTATTGTGTCAGAGAAAACAGATCCGTCCCCGTTGACTTGCATTGTGTGTCATGACGGATCCGTTTTGCTCCGCATCTCAGGATGGAAAGCAAACCACAGCATGCTGCGGTTTTCTCTCCGGTATGAGAACAGAATGCATTTTGTAGCATTCCGTTCTGTTCAGTTACGTTTTGTCCCCATTGACAATGAATGGGGACAAAACGGAAGCGTTTTTTCCCGGTATTAAGACCCTATGACGGATCTCAATACTGGAAAACATTAGCGCTAGTGTAAAAGTAGCCTAACTAGGGTAGAAATGTTTTTTTTAGCTGTGATTGTGGTTAATCTTGACGGACCAGAATGAAAAAAAAAAAAAAATAGCGCAGATGTGAACGCGGCCTAAAGCTCCATCATTGTGTAATGCAAAGTTCTGTAACTTTCTAATATTTTCCAAAATCTCTGCTTGCTGGCAGTGGTTATCATGTTCCTTGCTTACTTCCGTCTAAACAATTCTATGTGAAATAATATATTAGCAGCATAAAATCTGTCTCTAATCCTTATAGTTTATTACAATGTATCAGTAACTGTAACCACGGGGGTACAACCAGGGCCGGTTTTAGACAAAGTGTGGCCCTGGGCAAAATTGAAAGTGGGGCCCCAAATCCTGAAATATTAGACCAGAAGGCCTCATGCACACGACCATAGTTATGGTCCGCATCCAAGCCGCAGTTTTTGCGGCTCGGATGCGGACCCATTCACTTCAGTGGGGCCGCAAAAGATGCGGACAGCACTCCATGTGCTGTCCGCATCCGTTGCTCCGTTCCGAGGCCCCTCAAAAAAAAAAATAGCATGTCCTATTCTTGTCCGTTTTGCGGACAAGAATAGGCATGTCTACAATGGGCTGCCCGTTCTGTTCTGCAAATTGCGGAAGGCACACAGATGGCTTTCGTTTTTTTGCGGATCCGCGGTTTGCGGACCGCAAAAAACGGCACGGTCGTGTGCATGAGGCCAAAGTCTGACAGCACTTTGTAGGTACGGACAGCGGTTGAAACCACAGCAGCTGACTGTAGATATAATGCCACATTATATCTCTTTAGCCTTTCCACTGTAAACTGCTGATCCTGCAGCCTCTTTGGGTATGTTCACACAGAGTATTTTCTGTGCTTAATAAAACCTAATGCAGAATCCGCATCAGTTTTTTTTTGGTAGTTTTTTTACTGAATCGTTTTATAAAACACTTTTTGATGCAGTTTTGCTGTGGATTTTCATTCATCCCCATTATCAATGGGAATTCTGGACATGGACCCCGCGTTATGAATGGCCAGGGCACTTCTTTTTTTCCATGGTGCAGTTTATAAAACCTCAAGCTGAAAAAAAGGAGCTGTCCCATCCGGGCTCCTGACGTGAATGGAGAGCACAATGTGCATGCACGGTCATCCTCCATTATGCTAGGAGTGTTCTGAAAATAGCTGATCACTGGCAATTCCATAGCAGTGAATGGAGATAATGCTGTTCATGCACACTGTTATGGAGGATCTGTGGATGACACTGTTATGGGGGATCTGTGGCTGACACTGTTATGGGGAATCTGTGGCTGACACTGTTATTGGGGAATCTGTGGCTGACACTGTTATTGGGGAATCTGTGGCTGACACTGTTATTGGGGAATCTGTGGCTGACACTGTTATTGGGGAATCTGTGGCTGACACACGGTTATTGGGGGGTCTGTGGCTGACACACGGTTATTGGGGGGGTCTGTGGCTGACACACTGTTATTGGGGGGTCTGTGGCTGACACACTGTTATTGGGAGGGGGTCTGTGGCTGACACACTGTTATTGGGGGGGGGGGGGGTCTGTAGTTGACACACTGTTATTGGGGGGGTCTGTGGCTGACACACTGTTATTGTGGGGGGTCTGTGGCTGACACACTGTTATTGTGGGGGGTCTGTGGCTGACACACTGTTATTGGGAGGGTCTGTGGCTGACACACTGTTATTGGGGGGGGTCTGTGGCTGACACACTGTTATTGGGGGGGTCTGTGGCTGACACTGTCATTGGGGGGGGGGGGGGTCTGTGGCTGACACACTGTTATTGGGGGGGGGTCTGTGGCTGACACACTGTTATTGGGGGGGTCTGTGGCTGACACACTGTTATGGGGGGGTCTGTGGATGACACACTGTTATGGGGGGAATCTGTGGAGGACTTACTGTTATGGGGGAATCTGTGGAGGACACGCTGTTATGGGGGAATCTGTGGAGGACACGCTGTTATGGGGGAATCTGTGGAGGACACGCTGTTATGGGGGATCTGTGGAGGACACACTGTTATGGGGGAATCTGTGGGTGACACACTGTTATGGGGGAATCTGTGGGTGACACTGTTATGGGAGATCTGTGGGTGACACACTGTTATGGGGGAATCTGTGGGTGACACACTGTTATGGGGGATCTGTGGGTGACACACTGTTATGGGAGATCTGTGGGTGACACTGTTATGGGAGATCTGTGGCTGACACACTGTTATGGGGGATCTGTGGCTGACACTCTGTTATGGGGGATCTGTGGCTGACACACTGTTATGGGGGGATCTGTGGCTGACGCACTGTTATGGGGGACCACCTAACCAATGCCGTCTTTATTAGTTTAACTAGAGCCCACTATGGCCTAGAGTCCAGACAGCCATGTAGTAATTGAACGCTGTGTGGCCACATCATATGCCGTTTGGTTGTGCCCTGGAGTCACACGGAGCCCACAGGACACTAGGAGCTCACACAGAAGAACAGGGAGCTTATATACGAAACACAGAAAGCACACACTGGGCACAGGGATCACACATCGGCTCTGAGTACAACCTTGGTTATCTCAAAGAGTATTGTCTAGGCCGTGTACAGTTGTGTCAGTATTTTATCTGTGCAGGCTTTTATCTTCTGGGTGTAAATCAGATTATTCCCGTACCCTGACAGCAAGCAGAGATATCAATGGTAACCAATATTCACAAATAACCAGGTCTGTTGGGTGGTGCAGTGGGTAGTGGTAATGCGTGGCAGCACCGTGGATAGGATTTTATTTATTTTTTACCAGGGTCACCATCATGAATTGCAAAAGATTCAGGTCTACATTAAAGAGTTTATCCCACAAACAGGAGGTCTGACCACTGGGCCCTTAGTGATCCTGAGAACATCGAGAGGTCGTGCATACGTCGGTCCAGTGCTCCATTCATTTCTATGAGACTGTCGGACCACTACCTATTTTCCATTCAAAGAGGGTGCTCAGGGACCCCTTTTCTCAGGATCACTGGGGGTCCGAATGGTCAGTTCTCCAGCATTACTACATTTATCTCCTGTCCTGGGTATAGGTGATAAATACTTTTCATGGGATACCCGTCTTAACCTGGACCTCAGACCAGTACCCAGAATTACTCAGATGTCTGACCAGAACCTTAAAGGGGTTGTCTCATCTCAGACAATGGGGGGCATATTGCTAGGATATGCCCCCATTGTCTTATAGGTGCAGGTCCTGTATCGGAAATGAAGCCCCGCAAAGTGGTGGCTGGAGGACTCCGGTCCGGCCACCACCAAGCGCTCTCCCCATAGAAGTGAATGGGAGCGCACCGCGCATGACCGGCCACTGCTCCTATTCACTTCTATGGGCCTCACGGAAATAGCTGAGCCAGCGCTTGGCTATTTTCAGCGGCCCCAAAGAAAATGAATGGAGGGTGGTTGCGCCCTCCAACACTTTCGGGGCTCTGTTCTCGATATAGGTGTGGTGATCCACACCTTTCGGACAATGGGGGCGTATTCTAGCGATATGCCCCCATTGTCTGAGATGAGAAAACCCCTTTAAGTGAATTCAGACCCCAGACCAGTGAAAAAAATGAATGAACCCTTTCATTCACTTACTGATTCTAAGCCCCTGGTCCTCTTCACCTCTGAATCCAGTACACAGATAGCATCATGACCCAGTGTGGTGCCACCCAGGATTGCAGAGGGTTAAGTAAATGGAAGGCAGCAGAGTTACTGTAATAACTGGCATCCATGTAGATTGTAAGCCCTCA
Source organism: Bufo gargarizans (assembly GCF_014858855.1). Lineage (NCBI taxonomy): Eukaryota > Metazoa > Chordata > Amphibia > Anura > Bufonidae > Bufo > Bufo gargarizans. The sequence continues at coordinate 717,238,591 of NC_058080.1, read as the reverse complement.
GGGTCAGGGACCTCTGTCCCTCTTTACTAGTAACTTGTCTTGTTCATGCTTATATATGCGCACCCCTTTCCATATGTCCCGCGCCATGGGGCACCCGACAGAAGCAGCGACCCCGTGTTTTACTGCTGCTGCCCTGGAGTATTGGCTGAAAATGAACTGAATAATGGGGGAAAGCAGAATGTGGCTACACCGATTCTATACCAGGGATGCTCAACCTGCGGCCCTCTAGCTGTTGTAAAACTACAACTCCCACTATGCCCTGCTGATAGCTGTAGGCTGTTCAGGCATGCTGGGAGTTGTAGTTTTGCAGCAGCCAGAGGGCGGTAGGTTGAGCATGCCTGTTCTATACTATATATTTAGTGCTCATTACAAGGCTTCTCTTGTTAGAAGGGTCCCCAGACAATTATCTGATCACAGGCAATCAGCTGCGATCTGTGGGGGAACCTGACAGTAGGTTTACAGTTTACCTGCAGCGCCACCACAGGAGAAACTAAGAATTACACAGTGTGTAATGCAGGACAGGACCTTTAGGCTGGGTTCAGACCTGAGCGGTTTACAGCGCGTTCCTACGCGCTGTAAAACGCTCAACAGGCAAGAACCAATGATTCCCTATGGGAATGGTTCTCACCTGAGCGTTTTACAGCGCGTACGATCGCGCTGTAAAACGCCCGGCGCCCCAAGAAGTACAGGAGCTTCTTTGGGGCGTCTTGTTGCGCGTTCCCGTACATAGACTTCAGCGGGAACGTGCGACAATGGTCGTTCGCTTGTCTCTGTATGCGCGATTGCAAACGCCCGTACAATCGCGCATACAGAGCGTACGTTAAAGCAAACACCCATACAATCGCGCATACAGAGTGTACGTTCATGGCCGAGGGATGAAGATCCTAAACTGAGGACCTCCCTTTATTAACTTACAGTTCACTAATGGGGTCCATGACGGTAGGTTTCATAACTGGTCTTTCATGGTGGCTCTTTGGTCATTCTTGTATGCTCTGCCTTTCATCTGTACAGTCCCTGCTGATTCCATTTTAGGTATTCAGTATCTCTAACTTTAGCCATGTCCAGAACTACAAGGCCTAGAATATGACCGCCAGATTTTTTATTTGTTGTGGACCCCCTTTTATCTCAGTACCTTGGAAATGAGGGAGCCTTAACCTTTGTCTTGAAGTGAGATGTGGAGTTCTAACATGACTTGCAAGTTCCACCAAATGTATTATTTCCATTTTCGTGTACCCCTAAATGTATGCACCATGTGACTCTTGGTAAATGTTCGCCGTGGTATCTGACCACATAGCACTAATGGTACTAATCACACTCGCTTTAAAAATCACCCTGTTCTGGTCATGCATCTATTACTACGTGGCAATACGGCCAACTATACACATGAGCGAGCTGCCGCCTGAATGCCCTTCTGGCCAAAAGCTATTCCCCTGACTCTACCATAAACCTCCAATCCCAGGTTGGCCGGGCATGCATGTACCTAGCGCCTTAATCTGCTGTTGGGGGGAAATCAGGAGCTCCTATACACATGGGTAGTTGGCTAATCCCACATAGATGTCAGGTCTGGTGGACTATTATCTTGTGTCTAAAGCTGTGTGGGATTTGGACAGCTCAAAGATTTTACTAGGTAACACCCCCCTTCTCCCCCCCCCCTCCCCTTCCCCTTTCCTTTTCCTTTTCTTTTTCCTTCCCCTTTCCTTCCCCAACCTACTGGGACCTGTTGAGAAATCCATACTTATCTTCTCCTCGACAGTTCGTTCTGGCTCCTGGACTGTCTTCAGTGGACTTCTGGTTCTGTCTGTGAAATACAGGGTCATGTGTACATTTGCAGCCAGTGACTGGCCTCAGCGGGGACGTATACCCAAGAGGTAATGTGCCGCTAGGGGACGTGTCACTACTTGATGCCTGTCATTGCTTGCAGATGTGTACTTGATCCCATCTGTGCAGGAAGTGGACAGATTCAGGAGCCTTGGAGCCAGAACTGAGCGGTGGGTATCCCGCAAATTAAATATATATTTTTTTCAATGGGAGGCAGCACCGCAGTTAATTCCGCTGTTGATTTTTGCTGCACTTTTTTAGACCACGCCAAGAATTTACACGTCCATTTGTGGCACAGTTACCACATGGACCGCTCACGAAACCTGCCTGCAGTTTAGCTCCATTTAATGCGGCAAAACTTAGAGCGGGTCTGCACAGTACCCGCTGTGGTTTCTGCCGTGTGATACGCAGCAGATTGTCTTGTGGACAAAAACCTTTGTGTGAACATACTCTTTAAAGGGGTTATCCCATGATTAATGTAGAAAATAAACATGAGACCTCATATAGTACATGAAAATATGTTTCTGTACCTCACATGGATCCAGAGATCTCCCCAGTCATCCTCCCATTGCCCTGCTAGATTCTGTTCAGCCTGGCAGCTCAGGGGATGTGTCCTTTCTGCTGCAATTCTTTCCCTGTTACTGCCAAAGCTTCTAACAGAATACACAGGGATAATAAACACAGTGATGTCACAGTACAGGGATAATAAACACAGTGATGTCACAGTACAGGGATAATAAACACAGTGATGTCACAGTACAGGGATAATAAACACAGTGATGTCACAGTACAGGGACAATAAACTCAGTGATGTCACAGTACAGAGATAATAAACTCAGTGATGTCACAGTACAGGAACAATAAACTCAGTGATGTCACAGTACAGAGATAATAAACTCAGTGATGTCACAGTACAGGAACAATAAACTCAGTGATGTCACAGTACAGGGACAATAAACTCAGTGATGTCACAGTACAGGGATAATAAACGCAGTGATGTCACAGTACAAGGATAATAAACTACAGTGATGTCACAGTACAGGGATAATAAACACAGTGATGTCACAGTACAGGGATAATAAACACAGTGATGTCACAGTACAGGGATAATAAACATCAGTGATGTCACAGTACAGGGATAATAAACCACAGTGATGTCACAGTACCGGGATAATAAAACTCAGGTGATGTCCCAGTAAAAGGGGATAATAAACTCAGTGATGTCACAGTACAGGGATAATAAACACAGTGATGTCACATACAGGGATAGTATAAACACAGTTGATTGTCACAGTACAGGATAATAAACCACAGTGATGTCACAATACAGGGATATAAGCATTTAGTGATGTCACAAGTCCATGGTAATAAACACAGGGTGATGCACAGTACAGGGATTAATAAACACCCGTGATTGTCACAATACAGGGATAATAAGCATAGTGCTGTCACAAGTACAGGGATAATAAGCATAGTGATGTCACAGTACATGTAATAAAGCATCAGTGATGTCACAAGTACAGGACTAATAAAACACAGTTATGTCACAGTACCTGGATCATAACAGCATGTGATGGTCACCCCCAGTACAGGGATAATTAAGCACTAGTGATGTCACAGTACAGGGACTAATCTAACACACTGATGTCACAGTACAGGGATAATAAGACATTAGTGATGTCACAGTACAGGTATAATTAAGCATCGTGATGTCCACAGTCCAGGGTACACTAAACACAAGTGATGTCACAGTACAGGGATAATAAGCATAGTGATGTCACAGTACAGGGATAAGAAACACAGTGATGTCACAGTACAGAGATAATAAACACAGTGATGTCACAGTACAGAGATAATAAACACAGTGATATCACAGTACAGTGATAATAAACACAGTGATGTCACAGTACAGGGATAATAAACACAGTGATGTCACAGTACAGGGATAATAAACACAGTGATGTCACAGTACAGAGATAATAAACACAATGATGTCACAGTACAGGATAATAAACACAGTGATGTCACAGTACAGGGATAAGAAACATAGTGATGTCACAGTACAGGAATAAGAAACACAATGATGTCACAGTACAGGATAATAAACAGTGATGTCACAGTACAGAGATAATAAACACAGTGATGTCACAGTACAGGGATAATAAACACAGTGATGTCACAGTACAGGGTTAATAAACACAGTGATGTCACAGTACAGGATAATAAACACAGTGATGTCACTACAGGATAATAAACACAGTGATGTCACAGTACAGGGATAAGAAACATAGTGATGTCACAGTACAGGAATAAGAAAACAATGATGTCACAGTACAGGATAATAAACAGTGATGTCACAGTACAGAGATAATAAACACAGTGATGTCACAGTACAGGGATAATAAACACAGTGATGTCACAGTACAGGGATAATAAACAGTGATGTCACAGTACAGGGATAAGGTGCACCATATAACACTGAAATAACACACACAAAGGTCACCATATATATTGTGACATCTCAGCATAGGAATATAACCTAATGATGTCACATGCAGGAATAGTGTGCACATGACATCACAGCACAGGAATACTGCAGAATCTCCTGCTGGTGAGACGTAATAATGCACACGGCAAACGTAACCCTGGGACTTCATAAAAAAATCTTAAAATGGGGCCACTTTGAGTTTTCTCAAACCCTTCTGTTGTCCATAGTCTTCACTGTGCGCCTTTTATGTGGAAACGGGCCCCGTAGGTGTTTGGTCCCACAGCAGCCTCTATGCCTGCTACCCTGGTAGTTACGCCCGTCAGTAATAAGGGTTAATATAGATTGTAAACCTCTGTAAAATCTCCACGGGGGAGAGAATTGGAAGGGTTAACGTGCTGGTGAAGTTCTCTCTTGGCGGACTGCTTCCCATGAGACGACTGTCTGGCGGTGTAATGAATAGGGCGATACTGCTCGTTATCTGTGGATGCGGGCTGTCTGCATACTTGGCATGTTTTCTAGGAAACACAGATAATGGTGGCCGGAGAACATTTTGTTATATATGTGGAGAGGAAAAATAAAGTCCTGAGAACCGATCCTGGCAATGGTCTGCCCGGTACAACCTCTGGTGGCACACGTTTTCAGGTGAGACGGTGCCCCTGCCCTGTGCAGCGCCAGTCGGTCGAATCAAGGGTGCTTGCAGTCACTTTGTGCTGTCTGACGCCCGTCTTTAGCTTGCAAGGAGAGACAGCTCTTCCGCCCTGTCGTTACAGCGATCGGTGAGGTCATGTTTCCCACCACCACCGATTACAACTGATGCCAGAAGTTTTTGAAAAGCGCAGTTATAGGTATTTTCCTGGATTTTGAGATGATGGTCTCTCCTCGGGTTTGTCCATCAGTGGCTGACCCAGGGCTGAATGGGGCTGATCTGCTGTGAAGGGGGGCTCAGTCAGTTATCTTGCTGATTGATTGGTGGTTGTACTGGAAAATTCATATATATAATCTTCTCTAACCACAACCAGTCATATTTTTGAAAGGGCATCTGTCAGCAGTTTTGTCCCTATGACACTGGCTGACCTGTTACATGCGCGCTTGGCAGCTGATGGCATCTGTGTTGGTCCCATTTTCATATGTGCCCGCATTGCTGAGAAAAATCAAGTTTTAATATATGCAAATTTGCCTCTAGGAGCAATGGGGGCGTTGCCGTTACACCTACAGGCTCAGCTCTCTCTGCAACTGCTGCGCCCTCTGCACTTTGATAGACAGGACCAGGCAGTGAAAACCTCATCATGCCTGGTCCTGTCAATCAAAGTGCGCGTTGCAGAGAGAGCAGAGCCTCTAGGTGTAACGTTAACGCCCCCGTTGCTCCTAGAGGCTCATTTGCATATAATAAAACTTTTTTTTTCTCCACAATGCGGACACATATGAACATGGGACCAACACAGATGCCTTCAGCTGCCAAGTGCACATGTAACAGGTCATCCAGTGTCATAGGTACAAAACTGCCGACAGATGTCCTTTAACCTCTGAATATATAGGGGCACATTTATTAAAACGTAGATGCGGTCTTAATAAACCTCTAGGCTGGCATTGGTTACACCAAAGTTATGTAGAGGCGCCGGCTGCCGCTTCTAATTGTAAGCCAGCTTCCTAACTGTCTTACATTGAGACCATTTTCTACGCCTAAAACAAGCATAAAAAATAGTAAATGAGACCTTTGTGCCGCAAAAGAGTATTTCTGTTTAATAAATGACCCCCATGGTCTCCCCAGCGTGTGCCAACTTAGGGTACTTTCACACTTGCGTTTTTCTTTTCCGGCATAGAGTTCCGTCACAGGGGCTCTATACTGGAAAAGAACTGATCAGGCATATCCCCATGCATTCTGAATGGAGAGTAATCCGTTCAGTTTGCATCAGGATGTCTTCAGTTCAGTAGTTTTGACTGATCAGGCAAAAGAGAAAACCGCAGCATGCGACGGTTTTCTCTCCGGCGAAAAAAAAACTGAAGACTTGCCTGAACGCCGGATCCGGCATTTTTTCCCATAGGAATGTATTAGCGCCGGATCCGGCATTCAGAATACCGGAATGCCGGATCCGTCGTTCCGGCATGCGCTGATCGGTAAAAATGAGAAAAATGTACAAGACTGATCCGTCGGTCCGCATGACAAGCGGAGAGATCGGATCCGTCCTTGCAATGCATTTGTGAGACGGATCCGCATCCGGATCCGTCTCACAAATGCTTTCAGTCAGTGGCAGATCGGCGGATCCGGCGGCCAGTTCCGACGACGGAACTGCCCGCCGGATCACACTGCCGCAAGTGTGAAAGTAGCCTAGAAGTTTCTTGTCTAGGGTCAAGCTCCGCATACATATGCGCTCCTATGGCTGGCTACACACATCCAGATTTCGGACAATTGTTCCAGACCCACCACAGGTTTAATGACCCAAACTCACTGGATCATAAATCCCTCTGATGCCGTGAGTTTAGGTCATTAAACTTGTGGCGGTCCAGGCCACACGTCCAAAATGCAGACTCCAGACCTGCCAGCGTTACGCAATTTTTTAAGAGGGTGCAAATCCATGGCCGACTGGATGAATTTTGCTGCGGGTTCACACACTGATTTAGTCTCATTCATTGCGGCTTATCTGCTCTTTCCCATTCACCGCTGCTGTCGCCATCCGCAAGAATTTCCGCAGGTGTAAAATGTCGCATATGACAGTAGCAGCAGAATCTCATCTGCACACTGCAGCAAAAGATCTGTGCAGAATCTGCATGGAAATTGACCTGCGGTGTGGATTTTAAAGCAGATTTTCGCTGCGGATTTCACCGTTTGCATGTAATGCGGAGATTGAAATCCATGGCAAATCCACAGATCAGACCGATACAAATTTACACGTAGTTTCTCTGGATTTGATGTTTTTTTTTTATTTTGCTGCAGCCATGTGGACGTACACTTAGGGTCCCTTTTAGTCTTTAATGATATTTACTAAAAGTGTGTTGTGCAGCTACCCCTTTAAATGCAAGTTATTTCCAGTTAAATTAGTACAGGACCCCCTCCAAATTTACCCATGAAGCACTGGCAGCATTAACTGGTTTCTGACTGTTATTTTGGCAGTGTGAGGTATCTATTACCTGGGCCGGCGCAGTGTCCCCATTGTCCAGCAGAAGGCGCTGCTGCACCTTGCCAGTAATTGCACTGGGGAAGCATGAAGTTGCTGGAAGGCTCTCGTACCTGGAGTTTCTGTAGCTTCTTAATGGGCCAGTCCAGGCCTGACTCGTTTCAATCTTAAGTGTAATGGTTTGACTGGATTACAGCCTGTCATTACTTGTATTCTTTCTGCTCAATTTAGATTAGAGATTGTGGCTGAGCATGCCAACATACTGATCTCATTACTCGGGAAGGGTCTTTTCCTTTGAAAAGAGAGTAGTTTTGTCTCCCTGCGGTGCTCACGCCAGCAAATTGATATCTTATGTACGTACATTTCTGCCATTGTGACAGCTTCTCCAAGCACGACCACGTTTAAAAAATGTTTTATCCCCCCCAAGAATATAGTAACGATGTACCCAAGGAGGAGCTCACAGCCCAGATGTAGATTCCAGCGGACGACGAGTGGATCTTGCGCGTCACGGGTTTGTTATGGAAATGTAGCAAAGCCGAGTTTGTCATCCAGCACAGCTCCCTCATCTGTGGTTTTACATAGGACTGCAGCTAAGGCCTATTGCCTTACCTTAAAGGTTTTTTTCTAATATAAAGTAGCTATGGCTGCCACATTTGGTCAGTCCCTGCCGCTCCTGTGATATGTGGCTATAAAAATATGACTGCCACTATGGGCCGTACTTAAAGGGGTATTATGATCATCATATCATATAACAATCTCTAGAACCAGCCCTGCACCTCACATGGGTCCAGAGATCTCTCCATTAATTTCTTCAGTTGTTCTGCTAGATTTATTTCAGGCTGGCAGATCAGGGGGTGTGTCCCTTTCCTGCAGCTCTCTCTCTCTATAACAGCTAAGGGGGTGTGTCCTTTCTCTGCAGCTCTCTTTCTATAACAGCTCAGGGGGGGGTGTCCTTTCTCCTGCAACTCTCTCTCTATAACAGCTCAGGTGGGGTGTCCTTTCTCTGCAGCTCTCTCTCTCTCTCTCTATAACAGCTCAGGGGGGGGGGGGGTGTCCTTTCTCTGCAGCTCTCTCTCTCTATAACAGCTCAGTGGCCATGTTCTTTCTTCTGCAACCCTCCCTATCACAGCTCAGGATAAGTGTCATTTCTGCCACATCTCTTCCCCCTATAAATGCCACGGGTGGTGACAGTTGAAAATTTAAACTGAGCACGTGCGACCACCTCAGTGATAGGATCACGAAATAGGGAAAACAAAAAACTGCAGGTGGCGCTATACAGATACATTTTATTGAATAGCTCAGCGGCTGTGCTACATTTTTGATTACATGCAATTACAAAAGTATTCAGATCCAGGTGCTGGTTTGAAATATGTAGTGTGTTTTTAATGGCAGAACCCCTTGGCAGATCTGTGTGGCCGTTCTGTCCTATTCCCGTACATATTGCGGACGAGCATAGTCCTTTCTGTTGATGGGAGTGACAAAAAATGCGGGATGCACACTTAAAGATCTGTATCCTGTGCATCCGTTGTTTGCGGACTCCGTTCCAGACACTCCCGTGTCCTTATTCTTGAGATCAGTGAGGGTTTTATGGGTTGCACACTCACCGATTCTCACCTTCACTTGGTAATACTCCCTTCCTAGACACAGGTTCCCTTTAATTAGAGTCCGACTTCCGCCCTTTTTGGAAGTGACACCTACTTTGCGCTGGATACATGGCGTGGTGTTGGATCCCGGTAGACCTGGCCTCTCCAAAGCCTGTTCTCTGCTCTTGACCTTTGTCCACCCGTTGGTTGTCATTTGTGAAGCCCCCCCTGGGGGGTTTAAAGCTTTTCAATCCACAGGGCTAATGATGGCATGAAGCAGTAATGGACGGGTTTGAGTCACCAAGAAGTGGAGAATAAACACTCCTTACAAAAGCAGCCAGACGTGAACCCAGCCATGATTTATGTCCCCGGCAGCCGAGGCCTCGGCTTAATCCTCGCTCTGCACACACATCCATCAGCGTGTTTTCATTCCTCGGCCACTTTTCCCCTCCTTGTATTTGTTATGCCCTCTTACGCCTAAAAATTGTCCTGCATTGTGCGTGTAAGAGGCGCTCACCCCCTCGTCTGCCCACGACATTAATAATCATTTTACGCCGTGACTTGCCGTTCCTGTCGCGCTCATTGTTTCGGGCGGGCTGCCGGAAGCTTCTGCAGGCCTCATTTAAGTTCTTTCACGTTCTGTGTGCAGAGTTCAAAGGTTTATTGTGCGGGCTTCACCTCCGTTATTTACATGTGCAGGTAAATATGGACTTATGGGGACATTGTGAGAGTTTCTGGGACTGGTTCAGACACGCACGCTGCTAAACGGGTGACTTCTAATGGGACAGTCTCACACCTCTGAAGCGGAATGACGGGAGTGACAGTGTGTGAACTGTGCGCCCTATTCTGCATTATTGGCGTGACGGACACGGGGGAGTCCAGGCTGCCTTACCTGAAGCAAAGTAAATTCGGAAGTAACATCCCTGCCCTGAAACAGCTTAGATGAAGAATCCACCACACTCTTCCATTCAAAAAAGACGTGTAGTCTTTATCAAGCAGTGAGGGAATTAGAACATAGGGTACCTTAAAGGGCACCTGCCATCAACTTTATGCTACCCATACTAATGGCAGAATAAAGTAGACACAGGTGAGTTGATTTCAGTTGTCTGTCATTTATAAGTTAAAAGTAAGTGGTGGTCGAGAACCAACATCACAATCATTGCAGACCGGACCTGGAGAGTCCCTGGAGAAGAGTCCTGGTTATTCATGAAGTCCTGCTCTCCCTGCCCATCTGCTGATGGCTGACAGTCTTCTACCTAGTTTTCTCCCTTTCTCTCTAGGAGAGAGCTGCCAATAATCAGCAGATGGGACGAGAGAGCAGGAGATTATAATAACCAGGACTCTTCTCAGGTAGATGTGACTCTTTTCCAAGCCTGGTCTGCAATGACTATGATGCTGGTTCTCAGCGACCACTGACTTTTAGCTGATGTGTGACACACCGCTGACATCAGCATTTCTGTCACTACTTCATACCGCCCTCAGTGAGATCAGCATAAAGTTGATGACAGGTTCCCTTTACATAGAAGCCTAATTTGTGGGTTTAATTAGGGAACATCCCCTTTTGTGGGCGTGTACAAATACCCTAAGGCGCTAATACAATATTAGATAAATAACAATGCAGCAAAGACAGTATAGTAAATAGTCAAGTGATGCATGTGACTTACAAATAAAGCGGCTCTACGCGAGTCCATAGTATCCTCAGTATAGGCATGAAATAACACCAATGTCCAATCAACTCTCTATGACGTGTTATCTTCCTATTGGACGCGGCGGGCGCTCACTAAACTTCACTTCATGCGCAGTCTCATTCTGAGAACGCTGGACACTGGCGTGATTTCATGCCTATACTGAGGATACTATGGACTCACGTGGAGCCACTTTATTTGTAAGTCTCACATGCATCACTTTACTATTTACTATACTGTCTTTGCTGCACTGTTTTTTAGCTAATATTGTATTGGCACCATATGATGATGTTTGTACACGCCCCCACAAAAAGGGATGGTCCTAATTATACCCACAAATTAGGCTTCTATTTAAGGTACCCTATGCTCCAATTCCCTCACTGCTTGATGAAGACTACATGTTGAAATGATGCAATGTACTGTATGCTGTCTATTGCATAAAATAAGATTTTTTTTTTGGAATGGAAGAGTGCTGTGGATTCCTGACCTAATCTGATACTACCTGGGACCCTTAAAGTGGACCTGTCGCCACTCCTGACCTGCCTGTTTTAATAGCTACATGCATTCCCCATGTAATAACAATTCTGGAGCCTCTAGTCTTATGGCTCTATGTTGTGCCATTCCTTTATTATTTCTACTAGAAGTTATAAATGACTTTAAGTCTGGATCCTCATCCGCATGCACCTTTTTGGACCTATTTCCAGCTGTCCAGTGGAATCTTTTACCCAATAGGTGGGTTGTAGTGCTGCTTATCTTCTGTTACAATTGCCCTGCAACAGCGCCACTCTTGTCCACTGGCTATTATTCATATTGCGGCTAATCCCCATTCAAGTGAATAAAAGACATGGTGAGTTTTTCCAAACCCAGACAGTCCGTACAACATGGTGTAATGCAGATTTCACTGTGTGTTCCCATTCACAGGCATAGGAAAATTTGTGTCCCAGTGCGGAGGAAGAACACAACGATTAGCCCCATTGAATGAAAATGTGTAGATTCACATTAGTTCAAAGTATAAATCCACCTCAGATATTTGAGACTGACCCTCAGATTTCTGCGGTGGATTTGTAATTTGCACAACATGGATCAGCACGTTTTGATTTAGTGGGGTTAGCTGTAATGTGAAAATATACATCAAGATTTTAATCCAAAGGATAAATCGGCTCTTGTCCCATCTCAACATTTATGACCACCTCCTATCTGCAGAACAGGGCCCTCCAAAGTGAGGAGAGAGCAGCTGCGCATGCGCGGCTACCCGACATTCACTGATAAGGCAGACCCATAGCAGTGAACGCCGTTTGTTGCACAGTTTGCTCTCCATTTACTGCTATGCATGCTCGTTCAGCAATTTTTGGAATTACTATAGCAGTGAATGGAGAGGACTCTGTGCATGCGCTGTGTGTCTCCTCCACTTTGCATGCCCTGTTCTGGAGGTAAGTGGGAGGTGGGATCCACACCTATCTGACATTTATGGCATATCCCAATGATAAGCCATCAGTGTCTGAGAGGAGACAATTCCTTTAAAGGGCTATACACATAATATGCCATCACTTTATGATCCTCGCTGGTTTAGTAATACTCCTAATTGTTCCCTGCACAGCGGCTTCAGACATGAACATCTTCTATCATGTAGGGACACCCCAACTCTGAAATGAGAAATGGCGCTAGACCTTTGTCAGCTGTTCTGTGTCATTCACAGTAAGCCGTCTTCTCGCCTGACGTTCAGGATGACGCGGTGTCCAATTCAGTGGTGTACAGCAAGGAAAGGTGCTAAGTCCTGTTTCTCCGAAAATCTGGGGAAAAGTGGGTTTGGCAAGACCAGACACTGGTGAAGACGGCTTCACACATCTCCCTGCTGGTTGCTGACGAAAAAGAAATCTGCTTGAAATGTGCTGAGCCGCCATTATTTTCTTGCAATATTTTCACTACTTTCCCACGGCTCAAATAACCTGGAGAGGAGAGAGATGGGAGAGCGCGGAGAGGAGAGAGATGGGAGAGCGCGGAGGGGAGAGAGAGATGGGAGAGCGCGGAGGGGAGAGAGAGATGGGAGAGCGCGGAGGGGAGAGAGAGAGATGGGAGAGCGCGGAGGGGAGAGAGAGAGATGGGAGAGCGCGGGAAGGGGAGGTAGAGAGAGATGGGAGAGCGCGGAGGTGAGAGAGAGATGGGAGAGCGCGGAGGGGAGAGAGAGATGGTGAGAGCGCGGAGGGGAGAGAGAGATGGGAGAGCGCGGAGGGGAGATGAGAGATGGGAGAGCGCGGAGGGGAGAGAGAGATGGGAGAGCGCGGAGGGGAGAGACGAGATGGGAGAGCGCGGAGGGGAGAGAGATGAGAGCGAGATGGGAGAGCGCGGAGGGAGAGAGAGATGGGAGGAGCGCGGAGGGGGAGAGGAGATGGGAGAGCGCGGAGGGGAGATAGATGGGAGGAGGCGGGGGGAGCGAGATTGGAGAGCTCGGAGGGGAGAGAGATGGGAGATCGCGGGAGGGGAGAGAGATGTGAGGACGCGAGGGGACTGAGATGGTATGAGCGCGGAGGGGAGAGAGAGGGAGAGCGCGGATGGGAGAGAGATGGGACGAGCGCGGAGGGGAGAGAGATGGAGAGCGCGCGGAGGGGAGAGAGATGGCGATCGAGCGCGGAGGGAGAGAGAGATGGGATGGAGCGCGGAGGGGAGAGAGATGGGAGAGCGCGGAGGGGAGAGAGATGGAGAGCGCGGAGGGGAGAGAGATGGAGAGCGCGGGAGGGGAGAGAGATGGGATGAGCGCGGGGAGGGGAGAGGGCGGGGAGATCGCGGAGGGGGAGGGAGGGAGAGCGCGGAGGGGAGAGGCGAGGGGAGAGCGCGGAGGGGAGAGCGCGGAGGGGATGAGAGGCGGAGGGGAGAGCGCGGAGGGGAGAGCGCGAGGGGAGAGCGCGGAGGGGAGAGCGGAGGGGAGAGCGCGGAGGGGAGAGCGGAGGGGAGAGCGCGGAGGGGAGAGCGGGAGGGGAGAGCGCGGAGGGGAGAGCGCGGAGGGGAGAGGGAGGGGAGAGCGCGGAGGGGGGAGAGAGAGGGAGGGGAGAGCGCGGAGAGGAGCAGAAGTCTGCATTCACAGTCATCTTATGTAGTGGGGGAGGGGCAAGCCTTGTATCTAATGCTCTTTACAGGTACCCTTTAGTACAATGGTAATGTGAAGATCACATGTAACATAATGAGCTCCCCTACTCAGGACCGCCCTTCATGAGCGCCCGCAGAGGGTTCAGTGCCACCATGTTTTGCGTTGGTAATGGCAGCCGGAGTGATCAGCTGGTCGCTGACTTCAATCTGAGATGAGATTATCCATGTCAAGTCTCGAAGCTCCAAGCCTGTTGGATATTTAGCTGTAAACAGCAAGCGGTTTTTCTAGCATGCGACTACGACTCATGACGTCGGCAGCTCTAATGGATGTCGCAAATCCTAAATCGCACGCATTTCACAGTCAGATCACAATCGCGTGATGTCAAAGCCACAGACAAATGGTGTAACTCTCTGTGCTGGGAGACCTGATGCCTCGTTACCAAAGCCTCCACAGGCTCTTAGGCATCTGTCAGCAGATTTGTACCAATACACTGGCTGACCTGTTACATGTGCACTTGACGCCTGTGTTGGTCCCTTGTTCACATGTGCCCGCATTGCTGAGAACAATGAGGTTTTATTATATGCAAATGAGCCTCTAGGAGCAACAGGGGCGTTGCCGTTACACCTAGAGTCTCTGATCTCTCTGCAACTGCCGCTACCCTCTGCACCTTAATTGACGCCCATGTAGTGAAAACATTATACCGCCTGGCCCTGTCAATGTGCAGAGAGAGCAGAGCCTCTAGGTGTAACGGGAACACCCCCATTGCTCCTAGAAGCTCATTTGCATATAGTAAAACTTCATTTTACTTAGCAATGCGGACACATATGAACATGCGACCAACACAGATGCCCTTTAATGGGCTTTCCAGATTCAAAATATTGATGGACATGGTAGGCCTTCAATATCAGATAGGCGACCCTCGGCCTATTCTTTTATTGCAAATGCAGACGTATTGTGCAATGTTTGGGCTTATTGCTGATTTCAGGTTAATATGTCTCATTACATTTCTCAGAAATATTGAAATTTGAGACTTTTTTTTTTTTTTTTATTACCGTGAAGTTTTAACCCCCCTCTCTGCCCAGCCAACATCCTGTGTTTTCTGTGTCTCTGCTCGCTCAGCTCCCTACTGACGCTGTGCTGATTGTAAGTCGGTACCAAGCTGGCACAGGCTCTTGTGTTTCTTACACATTCTGTACAGCCCAAGCGTTTCAGATAAAGGACTCGGTGTCTGAATTCTCTTCGGATGAACGGAGTACGACATGGCATTACAGAGGACAATTGGCCGCCTGTAAAGGGCAGAGACAGCATGGCTGACTCGTAAATGTTCTGCCTGATTAGGATGTAAAAAAATGTATTTATTTTTTTGGAAGTGAAAGCTTAGGGATCGTTGCCCAGCACAGCGTATCCATTGTCATCATCCGCTTCTGTAGCAGCAAATTTAACCCAGCACTTGGCATCCTCATAAATATGTAAAAGACAGACGTCTGTTGGCGGCATTAGACTCCCGGTGACCCAGTTGTGCCCTCAGAAATCTTCTAAGCTGATCAGCCTCGTAAGGTGGCACTGTCTGCTGCTGCGGACCATTCTGTGCCAGCCAAGGAGATGAGACGAGAAGCGGCTCCCCCTCCCTGGATAAACACAGTTTAGAGGGCTTACTCCGAAGAATTAGGCAGTCGCGCGTGGAAAATTGGAGCGTCTACAAACTTGTGCCATTCCCTTTGCTTTGATCTGGGGCTGGTGTGCCCTGCCCAAACTTGCTGCAGCGAGCAAAGGGGTGCTATTGTTTCCACTTGCTGCTGTTTTGTGCTCTCCTCCACCCTGTGTCCTGGGTAAGGCCTTTTGCGCGCAACCATTTTCATTTTGCTAATTGGTATGTCCTGCCCTATGTTAGAAATGCCTATTCTTGTCCGCAACATGAACACCATTAGGACATGGTCCAATTATTATTATTTTTATTTTTTATTGAAATGAATGGGTGGGCTTCCAATCCGCAAAATATGCAGATCGGATGTGGCCCTAAACTACGGTCGTGTGCAAGAGGCCTAAAAGAGTCTCCCACTCTGAAAGGCTATGGAAGGTCATACATAAAGCATAGGGGCGGACTGTGTACTTAAAGTGGCCCTGGAAAAAAATAATAATAACTAAAAGTGGCCCCAGTCATAGGCAAGTACAAATTGACATGGTGTGGCGCCACAAGTAGGCGGAGACCGCAGTACCATAGTGCAGCATAAAATACCGCTCCAGCAGAACCAAATACCACAGGGCTGCATAAAATACCGCTCTATCACCATACTGTGGACTGTGATGCAGACAAATTCAGGAGGGCACCTGGATGCTGGCTAGGTATAGAAGTACCTGATGCTCCTACATTAATGCTGAGATCATCAGAACGTTATGTACCCTGCCAGGGGCTGTAGGATGGGCTTGAGCGGCCTCCTGGGCATCGGCACTTCTTAAAATTTCCGTGTAGCGTTTATGGCCAGTCAGACCCTGACAGAGCACCGTTCGCAGTATTGGCACACTATTAAAGGGGGACTCCAGTAAGTAGTGATGGTAACCCCTGCTGATGAGTAATGCACGTTGTATCAGCTGATGGTAGGAGTGGGGGAAGGGAAGTAACAACTGGTCTGAGCACGTCTAGAGCCATTCAACGACTGACCTATGTTACTATGAAATCACCCCCCCCCCCCCCAATAAATTAGAATATGAATGGGGTGATAAGTGTGCAGTGCCACCAGTTGAGGCATATCCTGTGCCACAGGGGTATCAGGGATGATATCGATACGTGCGGCAGATGACCCGGCATGCTCTGTGGTAAGTCTTGAGTCTGTGCTAGGGACTGGGGGGCAGAAATGCTGGTGGTACACCATTGCTACCTATTTCTATCACTTTTTGGCAGGTGACTAGTCTGGTCCCACAGAAGAAGAGGAGTTACTGTGTTGTCACCGAAGTCCTCCTGCACCTGTTGCTAGGCAACTTCTAAACCAACTTTGATTTGCTGCCTAGGTGATAAGGAGGACAAGAGCAAAAAATGTTACATTGTTGCAAAATACATTACATTATGTATCATAATTGAAAAATTCAGCCTGGCATGCAGGGTTAAAGCTGCTGTACATCTGCTGGTGCCACCATGATGGAAGCAATCTCGGTGCCATGGTATGGTTGTGTTCTGCAAGGCAGGAGTGTGTATACGGGTGCATACTTTATGTGCAACATTAGCAAGGGTCCTGATAGTGTTTGTGTTTTTAGTAGAGTTCCCCTTTAATTAATGGTTTGCATAGAATATGTTGATGGCGAATACTTCTGTCTGCGAGGTGCGATCTCCGGCGTGGTTCAGCCCCTCCGATTCATGACCCTTTCTCAGGGAGAACTGTGCATTTCTCAGAACCCCTCTAACATTTGACGGTTCTTGTTTTGTTGCTGTTCGGTAAATGGCGCTGTCATCGAGTTTTTGGGGTCTAATGGCAGAATGACTGCAGATACAGTTACAGGACTAGAAAACAGGAAGGAGGCGGCAGCGATTCTACCCACTTGTCTGCAGATTTTTAATAGGAGGTAATTCAGTGGTGAGACACACTGGTTAAACATTTCTCAATTGTGTCACATGCTGTCTGCGGCCTGCGCAGCGTTAACCGTTTGCTGCTCTGTTTTCTCAGTGCTCCTCTGCAATGTGTCCTGCTACAGACGTCATGCCTTAGAGGTAGATAACACAGGGGTGCTTGTAGAACTACAGTTACCAGTATGCCTTCTGTGGACTTTTCCAGCATGAGATTGCAGGCCGAAAATCCTGTGGCAAATTTTACAGTACCAGCAAAGTGTGTGAGATTTTACAAAATCTCATCTACAAGCTGCAAAAAAATAAAAAATAAAATAGACAGCGGAAATTGTGCTGAGGTGCAGATGTAAAGGGATTTTCCGGTAATATGATATTGATAGGATCGGTCAAAGATATCAGATTGGTGGGGGTCTGACTGCAGGCACCCTCGCCGATCAGCTGTTTAAAGAGGCCACGGTGCTCCGTTGATTACCTGTCATCCAAGAAGAGGGAGGGCCTTTTCCCCATATCGCCCGCTCAGGATAAGCAACTTTCTAATGAGACTTCATTAAAAATTTCACCTAACCCTTCAACTACAACTCCCACAATGCCCTGCTGTAGGCTGATACCTGTAGGCTGTTCAGGCATGCTGGGAGTTGTAGTTTTGCAACAGCTAGAGGGCCGCAGTTTGAGGATGCCTGCCTTAGCTGATTGTCTTGCTGCTTGTGACATAGACCCTGTAGATCTCTTCTCCAGGCTGCGTTGGCTCTTTCTGCTTTCAAACTCTTCCATCAGTGTTAGAGACAGCAGCAGGGAGGGGGAGGAAGCTTTATGTCTCAGATCAGTGTGTGGAGCGGGGTAAAGCATCCAAGTTATCAAGGAGGGCAGATCACAAACTGTGTAGATAGAAAGGAAAACCATATACAAGACGGAGGAGCATGTTTTCAACTGTGTATGAATATGAAGAGAAAAATAGCACCCATGACAGATTCTGCAGGGGTGGGGGTAAACTGAATACTCCTGAGCATCAATGTTTGTCAGCATAAGTATACATATACATACAGATCCCTTATAGGCTGTAGAATGGGAAATCAGTCCAAGAATGTAGCTGTGCTGATACATGAGAGCTAGTGAAGGCAGCAGCATCCTGAGCACACGGGTCTCACATCCAGCATGTTCTGTATTACTGGGGGGATACATTCACATGACAAAATTCTGAAACTAGGAGCAGTTCATAAAATGAATATATGGGGTTTTGCAAATTAAGCAATGAAGCATTTATCATACAGCCATAGGATAGGTGATCACTGTGGGTCAGAAGGCTCCATTGAAACAGGAGACTCGAAAGTGAGCATTGAAGGTAGGTGGGTGTGTGGGAGGCTTATTTTATTGAGGTAAGCTAAAATCCACTTTCCGCTACCCTCCAAATACTAAGGAAGCTACTCCCTGTCAGCCTCACCCCTCGGCTGGGATGAGGCAGCGGATCTGGCTATAAAGCCTTGGATGTCTCATTATAAACCATGGTGGTGCGGTGCAGCCAGTCATTGTTCCCATGGACAGCTCTACTATGGGGAATATATGTTTTCAATATTTTTTTGCAATTAACCATTTTTCAGTGAATGGATTCTTGCGGTTTGACAAAACATTTTCCAAACTTTTAGAACATTGTTTTCAGGCATCTCCAAACAGATCATTTGTGAGGCCACATATTACTTCTGGAAAAGTGCCTGACGTTATTGCTCATGGCTGTGCTCATTTTCTTCTGATTCAAAATTCATTTACATTGAGAGTGTCCCTTTTAACTAATAATAATCACCATAGCATAAGAAGGATTATTATTATTTTTTTATTTTTTTAGACCATAGATATTGGTTCTGGTCCATAGCTTCTGTGACTTCTACATGGATCATGCTTCTAACTGCATGGTATGTAGGCATAAACCCCAGAGCTCAGCCGTATACATTGTCCTGTCACTGTACTGAACGTGTTACTTACCATAATAGTATACCTGCCTGGCCTGGTCTTGAGCAAAGTGCTGCAGCGCCTCCACAGGGGAATTTGAACATTATACAGTCAGGTCCATAAATATTGGGACATCGACACAATTCTAACATTTTTGGCTCTATACACCACCACAATGGATATGAAATTAAACAAACAAGATGTGCTTTAAGTAACTGCTGACTGTCAGCTTTAGTCCTCATGCACACGACCGTTGTTGTGTTCCGTTCCACAAAATGGGGTTCCGTTGTTATGTGATCCGTTTCAGTTTTTGTTTCCGTGTGTCTTCCTTTATTTTTGGAGGATCACCAGACATGAAGGAAAGTAAAAAAAAAAGTCTGTCAAGTTTGCCATGCAAATCTTGTGTGCCTCCGTGTTTTTTTAACAGACCCATTGACTTGAATGGTTCCGCAAACCGTGAAAAAAAATAGGACAGGTTATATTTTTTTGACGGACTAAAACCACGGATCACGGACGCGGATGACAAACGGTGCATTAGCCAAGTTTTCAACAGACCCATTGAAAGTCAATGGGTCCACAGAAAATCATGAAAAACGGAACAACGGACACGGAATGAAACAACGGTCGTGTGCATTCAGCCTTAATTTGAGGGTATTTACATCCAAATCAGGTGAACGGTGTAGGAGTTACAACAGTTTGCATATGTGCCTCCCACTTGTCAAGGGACCAAAAGTCATAGGGACAATTGGCTTCTCGGCTGTTCCATGGCCAGGTGTGTGTTATTCCCTCATTATCCCAATTACAATGAGCAGATAAAAGGTCCAGAGGTCATTTCCAGTCTGCTATTTGCATTTGGAATCTGTTGAGGTCAACTCTCAAGATGAGATCCAAAGAGCTGTCACTATCAGTGAAGCAAGCCATCATTAGGCTGAAAAAACAAACCCATCAGAGAGATAGCAAAAACATCAGGCGCGGCCAAAACAACTGTTTGGAACATTCTTAATAAGAAGGAACGCACTGGTGAGATCAGCAACACCAAAAGACCCGGAAGACCACGGAAAACCACTGTGGTGGATGACCGAAGAATTCTTTCCCTGGTGAAGAAAACACCCTTCACAACAGTTGGCCAGATCAAGAACACTCTCCAGGAGGTAGGTGTATGTGTGTCAAAGTCAGCAATCAAGAGAAGACTTCACCAGAGTGAATACAGAGGGTTCACCACAAGATGGAAACCATTGGTGAGCCTCAAAAACAGGAAGGCCAGATTAGAGTTTGCCAAACGACATCTAGAAAAGCCTTCACAGTTCTGGAACAACATCCTATGGACAGATGAGACCAAGATCAACTTGTACCAGAGTGATGGGAAGAGAAGAGTATGGAGAAGGAAAGGAACTGCTCATGATCCTAAGCATACCACCTCATCAGTGAAGCATGGTGGTGGTAGTGTCATGGCGTGGGCATGTATGGCTGCCAATGGAACTGGTTCTCTTGTATTTATTGATGATGTGACTGCTGACAAAAGCAGCAGGATGAATTCTGAAGTGTTTCGGGCAATATTATCTGCTCATATTCAGCCAAATGCTTCAGAACTTATTGGACGGCGCTTCACAGTGCAGATGGACAATGACCCAAAGCATACTGCAAAAGCAACCAAAGAGTTTTTTAGGGGAAAGAAGTGGAATGTTATGCAATGGCCAAGTCAATCATCTGACCTGAATCCGATTGAGCTGCATTTCACTTGCTGAAGACAAAACTGGAAAATGCCCCAAGAACAAGCAGGAACTGAAGACAGTTGCAGTAGAGGCCTGGCAGAGCATCACCAGGAATGAAACCCAGCGTCTGGTGATGTCTATGCGTTCCAGACTTCAGGCTCTAATTGACTGCAAAGGATTTGCAACTAAGTAGTAAAAAGTGAAAGTTTGATTTATGATTATTCTGTCCCATTACTTTTGGTCCCTTAACAAGTGGGAGGCACATATGCAAACTGTTGTAATTCCTGCACCGTTCACCAGATTTGGATGTAAATACCCTCAAATTAAAGCTGACAGTCTGCAGTTAAAGCGCATGTTGTTCGTTTCATTTCAAATCCATTGTGGGGTGTATAGAGCCAAAAATGTTAGAATTGTGTCGATGTCCCAATATTTATGGACCTGGCTGTATATGAATGAAGGGCTGCCATGTAGTGCATCTACTGCTGTGCATTGTATAGTGGTTGTGCTTGGTACTGCAGCTCAGTCCTATTCACTCGAATGGCCCTGAATTCACAAAGGCCTTGTGTCCAATGGATGTCACGCCACAGTATTAGGGAGATGCCATGGCTGTAAGGTAAACTACGGAGGTTACCGTCCGGAACCACAGCCAGAATCTCTAACACTGCTACCAATTTGTCTTCACCAATCAATCGGGTTAGTAGAATCTAAAGCTACCCCTTGTCGGTCACCAGAGCCTGTTGCAAAGCCAGATGACTTGGCTGCTTAGAACCCAGGTTACTTCTGTATAGAAAAGTAGCAGAATATGGGTGCGAGTTCACAGGTAGCAGGCCAAAAGTGAAACGGAAGAGTAGTCAGCTAGTCAGGGTCAAAACCAGGAGAGTAAGTAAAAGCCAAATCAGTAGACAAGGGGTTAATCAGACAAAGTCGGTACACGGAGGAAATCGAAGCAAGAATAGGGGACGAGCACCAAGCACAGATGGAGAAAAAGAGCCAGGACACATACAAAATCACAGGCAGTGGCTGATTTAAATCCTCTGCCTAGCCCCCTAATTGGAGGACATGCCAGTGGCCCGATTGACTTGGTGTCCCACAGGCCGACCAGTTAGGCCGTGCGCCTCTCCAGATCTCCCCTGGGGTGGCGGCTGCTGAGCAGAGAGACAGACCCCTCCGGATCGTATAAGTACATGATGGTGGCTCTCACTAACTCTTCTAAAATAAACTAGATCCTCCATATTCACATAGATAAAAGGATGGACCCAAAGGGAAGAAAGCCCACATGTCATGTGTGCAGGAAAGATGCCTGCAGGTTTATGATTCACCGGAGGATAAATGGGTCATAGTCCTTATTGGATTGTCACTTAATTTTTTTATTGTATATTTATGATTATTGCACCGCCTAAATTGGAGCAATATGAGATGCAAGAAGCGGATTTCCTAGTCTGCGATCATTTCACCACTGTCGCCCTCATGTAGTTAATAGTATCTTTATACTGCTTGAAGATCATTAAACTTCTTGGTCTCGGTTTATCCTTTGGACTCCAGAGCCACGAGGTCAGTGACACACTGGAGCGTCATTGCTTTGCTGATACAGACTCGGCCACCATGCCAAGTGGAAGATCTGCTATTGCAAGCGCATTTTGTTTCCTGGTCATGTATTCCATGGCCAAGGGCCCTCCACCCGGGGCCAAATGCTTGAGGCAGAATGCAGTCACTGACATCATCCAGCTCCATAGTAAGCACAGAGCGGCTGTCATATAATCAGTCTGTATAGATCAAAGCAGAAAGCTACATACAGCAGCCAGCTATATACAGCTCATATGTAGAGTCCTGCCAGCAGAGGGCACAACACATGAGTACTTACCTCTTCCCTCCCTTTCCCCTATGTTTCGCTCTTTCCTTTCCTCTCTGTTAGTTCTCCTTTTTTCTCTCTCTCGCAATTTCTCCTTTCCTCTCTCCTTGCATTCTATCATTACCTCTGTGTCAAGTTCTCTCCTTTCCTGTCTCTTGCGTTCACTCCACTGTTTTGCACTGTCTCATTCCCTTTCTCTTACACTCTCTCTCTTTTCCTCTTTGTTGCGCTCTCTCCTTTCCTCCATGTTGCGCGCTCTCTCTCCTTTCCTCCATGTTGCGCGCTCTCTCTCCTTTCCTCCATGTTGCGCGCTCTCTCTCCTTTCCTCCATGTTGCGCGCTCTCTCTCCTTTCCTCCATGTTGCGCGCTCTCTCTCCTTTCCTCCATGTTGCGCGCGCTCTCTCTCCTTTCCTCCATGTTGCGCGCTCTCTCCTTTCCTCCATGTTGCGCTCTCTCCTTTCCTCCATGTTGCGCTCTCTCCCCTTTCCTCCATGTTGCGCTCTCTCCTTTCCTCCATGTTGTGCTCTCTCTCCTTTCCTCCATGTTGTGCTCTCTCCCCTTTCCTCCATGTTGCGCTCTCTCTCTCCTTTCCTCCATGTTGTGCTCTCTCCCCTTTCCTCCATGTTGCGCTCTCTCTCTCCTTTCCTCCATGTTGCGCGCTCTCTCTCCTTTCCTCCATGTTGCGCGCTCTCTCTCCTTTCCTCCATGTTGCGCGCTCTCTCTCCTTTCCTCCATGTTGCGCGCTCTCTCTCCTTTCCTCCATGTTGCGCGCTCTCTCTCCTTTCCTCCATGTTGCGCGCGCTCTCTCTCCTTTCCTCCATGTTGCGCGCTCTCTCTCCTTTCTTCTTTGTTGCGCGCTCTCTCCTTTCCTCTTTGTTGCGCTCTCTCTCCTTTCCTCCATGTTGCGCGCTCTCTCTCCTTTCCTCCATGTTGCGCGCTCTCTCCTTTCTTCTTTGTTGCGCGCTCTCTCCTTTCCTCTTTGTTGCGCGCTCTCTCCTTTCCTCTTTGTTGCGCTCTCTCTCCTTTCCTCTTTGTTGCACTTTCTCCTTTTCTCTCACTTTCTATGGACAGATGACGGTGACCCTGTGTATATTTGTGTTATTAAGGAAAGTATTATCGTGCAGTGCATTAGGCGGCGTTCACACCAGTGCTACCAGTTTCCATTGGTCTGGTCCGTTAGAGGAACAGAACAATGAAGATAACGGAAGTGTTGGCTCCAGCACATGATTAAACTGAACGGAGCTGAATAGACGTGGTTGACTACAATGGGGTCCATTCGGATTCCGGCCAGGGCCACACTTTTTCACTCCACATAGTCATGCTTAGGCTACTTTCACACTTGCGTTCGGGGCTCCGCTTGTGAGTTCCGTTTGAAGGCTCTCACAAGTGGCCCCGAACGGATCCGTCCAGCCCTAATGCATTCTGAGTGGATGCGGATCCGCTCAGAATGCTCCAGTCTGGCACCGTTTGTCCTCCGCTCAGCAGGCGGACACCTGAACCCTGCTTGCAGCGTTCGGATGTCCGCCTGGCCGTGCAGAGGCAAACGGATCCGTCCAGACTTACAATGTAAGTCAATGGGGACGGATCCGTTTGAAGTTGACACAGTATGGCTCAATTTTCAAACGGATCCGTCCCCCATTGACTTTCAATGTAAAGTCAAAACGGATCAGTTTGCACTATCATGAACAAAAAAAAATTATAATTTTTTTGTTCATGGTAATGCAAACGGATCCGTTCTGAACGGATCTATGCGTTTGCATTGTAGGTGCGGATCCGTCTGTGCAGATACCAGACGGATCCGCACCTAAACGCAGGTGTGAAAGTAGCCTTAGAGGGCCATCTCGTCTTTTTTATGGAATCTGCGATGCAGGACCAGAATGGAGCCTCGAACACAGATGTGAACGAGCCCTTGTGTGCAGTACAGCAGGATTTATTTTATTGTGGTGTTGATTACGGATGATCTTCATGAAAAGAGCGAGCAGAATATTTAAGACTTCCTAGGTTACCAAGTTCTCCTCTGCTGTTTCATCTGAAATGTGACTCTCTTCATGACTGGTTGTTTGGGATGGGACTCTTCCAAACCACACTCATCCCGTTCCCTGGAGTATGTACACAGCTCCCCGCCAGACCCCGCTCTACTGCTGACCGCTTGGCCCATAGCCGCTATAGAGCGCTCAGCACATTTTATGCTGGTTTATACCTCTGGGTTAACCCTTTGCTAACCTGAAACCCTGGTACCAGGGTAACCAGAACCATTTCCTCTTTTTTTTTTTTTTTTTTTTTTTTTTTTTTTTTTTTACTGGAAGGGTACATTCAATACTTTTTGGGAAAATGTTTGCTGGCATATGGATATTTTAGGTGCCAGTTGGAACCGAAGTGCACATAAGAAGAGTGTCATATAGTGAAATAATATGTAAACCATTGCAACCATCGAGGACCAAAAATAAAAGGTGTTTTCCCAGAATCAGCTTTTTTTTTTTTTTTTATATAGAAACTTATACCTAAGTATTCAGCTTAGAATGGGTTATTCTTAAAATAAATTTTTCACCAGAAAATGACCTATTGTTTAAATCAAGTTGTTGTGTTTAAAGATTTTTTGTTAGACTTTTTGGTGGTGTTTTTTTTTTTTGTTTGTTTTTTATTTTCACTATAGTTAAATAAAAATCCTAAAATGATGTAGTTTCCACACTCACCACTAGGCCTAAAAGATATCAAGTTGTCCAGCTACATGGTCCATAAACACGATGGACAGGAGGGGGACCCCGTTGACTTCTATAGGAGAGAAGTGACCTGTGCAGAGGTCAGGAGGGAGTAGATAAGCTGTGAAGTCACCTATTGGGAACAGTGGATCCTGTGTAATCTGTACAGAGATTTGGGGGGTACTATCTCTCCTTGAAGGAGAGTTCCTTAATAGGTGTGAGGAGTACATGCTGCTCTGGAATTCTGGGAAGAAAGGGACGCAAATGAGCTCTTAACAAGCTCTGCCTCTGATGCCACCAGATGTAGGGCAGCGATCCTATAAGTCAATGTTTGAC
Organism: Bufo gargarizans; assembly: GCF_014858855.1. Taxonomy (NCBI): domain Eukaryota; kingdom Metazoa; phylum Chordata; class Amphibia; order Anura; family Bufonidae; genus Bufo; species Bufo gargarizans. The sequence goes on along the minus strand of NC_058080.1, from coordinate 717,212,729 downwards.
CCTTTGAATAGGCCTTAGACATGTCCTTGATAATAAATAAGCCAGCGCCCTTATCTGCAGACAGCTGTTTCGGGGTGATTGCCGCTCATCAGTGCAGGTCAGAGAGTACTGGCTTAACTGGGTGAGAGGCCTGAGTCAGGATTTGGGGGATACGATCTCTCCTTGGCGAGAGCGCATCTGTACAGTGCTGATATCATTGTAATCCTGACTGTGATAATGAGATGACTGCTGAAAAGTCTCTGGTATAAAACAGGAAATCATGACCTATTGTTAGGCCTAGTGGCCAGTGTGAATATTGCATGATTATATACATTCTTTTTTAATGTAGATAGAGACATGGAAAGTAGTGTTGAGCGAAGTCACTTCGTTCAACATTTTAGAATAATACTCTGCTTCGGTACTAGTTGGAACCAGTATTAGAATGTATCGGAGCCCATACATTCTAATACTGTACAGTATTATACCGAAGTTTTGAATGGATGAAGCTCCCTTCGCTCAAAACTAATGGAAACTTAAAAAAAAAAAAAAAAAAAAAGTTTCACATTAAAAACGCCATTTAAACAATAGGTAGATTTTTATTTAATTTGCTTCAAATGGGTTGTCTGAGGTAATGAAAGATTAAACTAAAGCCCCCATCTGCTGTAAAAAATAAATAAATAAAAACGATGTACTCGCCCACTCATCTCTTGCTGCAGTGCCAGTCGCTGCGCCACCGAGGACATTGATTGGTTGCAGCGGTCATGTACCAGATACCTGCTGCGGCTGCAGCCGTCACATTCCGTATCACTGCTGCAGTTGGTACACACAGTGAAAGAAGGACTGGACCGGCTGCGCAGAGGCCGGTGCTGAAGCAACAGGGTGCGTATGTCATTTTATTTAGCATTATTTTAATTATCTTGGACAATCCCTTTAAGTTTTATTCTCTTGCTGTTCCCCGGTCCATCCGCACATGGTAAGTTGGGCAGCAATACAGAGTCGATGGTCGGCTATGTCAGCCAACAGTTATCTAATGTGCTTAAAGGGGTTGGCATCTTTTTGCACTAACGCATAATGGCCTAAGAAACCGCTACATCACTATAGGACCTACATTGACGTGCATGGAGAAGCCCCCACTCCCAGTGCCCATGGGGACAGATGTAAACGAGCCGAGGCATCTATAGCTTTCCAAAGATGGTGGCGGTATTTTCCACGGCACAGACCTTGAAAATGGTCAGCACAGACATCTGTAGCTGCGCCTGCCCTGGACACTTTCACGGTCTGGCAGAAGATACAGCCACCATCTCAGGGGAAGCTTATGGGCCTCATCCTTTTTGGATCAGTTCCCGTGGGCAGCAGGAGCTTCTCCGTGAACGCTAATCTATACCCTCAAGAGATGTAGCCATTTCTTATGTCCTGCACATGGGTATGTGGCATTATGCAGAATCCAGACAACCCCTTTTAATCTGTGGAATTTCATCTCATCTACTCTGAAAGCTAAATGGAATCTAGTATGTTTTTTTATATTTTTTTATGCAGCTTTTGGTGAAAATAGCCCAAAGTTCCTGAAAATGGTGTGGAATATGAAATCCTGCATCTGATCCTAAATTCATGAGCACAATTGCAGCATCATCCCACCAATTGGCTGCTCCTTGCATGTCCGCCCCGGGGAAGCTGGCCGTTTTGTATTCCATGTGATCCCACCATACATGGTCCCCAGCCGACGGTACAGGAAAAGTTGCCATCTAGTCATAGCCTTAAAGCCCATCTGTCAGCAGATTTGTACCTATGACACCGGCTGACCTGTTACTTGTGCACTTGGCAGCTGAAAACATCTGTGTTGGTCCCATGTTCACATGTGCCCGCATTGCTGAGAAAAATTATGTTTTAATATATGCAAATGAGCCTCTAGGAGCAATGGGGGCGTGGCCGTTACACCTAGAGGCTCTGCTCTCTCTGCAGTAGCCGCACCCTCTGTACTTTGATTCACAGGGCCAGGCATGGTGATGTTTTCACTGCCTGGCCCTCATGTTTTCACTGCCTGGCCCTGTCAATCTAAGTGGAGAAAGCGCTGCAGTTTCAGAGAGAGCAGAGCCTCTAGGTGTATCGGCAACGCCCCCGTTGCTCCTAGAGGCTCATTTGCATATATATATAAAAAAATATATATATTCTAAGCAATGTGGGCACATATGAACATGAGATCCACACAGATGCCTTCAGCTGCCAAGTGCACATGTACCAGGTCACCCAGTGTCATAGGGACAAATCTGCTGACAGACGCCCTTTAAAGGGATTGTATAAAAGGGAAGAAATCTACTTGATCCCCTGACTCCGCATTAGGTTCAGTATTGCACCTCAGCTCGTTTCAAGTTAATGCAATACCTGGCGCAGCCTGTAGACTGGAGTGGCGCTGTGACTTTTAGTTTTTTAGTCTCCTACAACCCTTTTAAGCGCCCATTGTGCTCTGTATGAACAGGGAAGCCATTGCAGATGGATGCTCTTTCCGCCTGCTTTAACTCTCTGCAGGTAGAGCCTGGCATTGAACGCTCGGGGTAATTGCATGGTTGTGCATGCTCTTTCTCAAAGCTATGAATTGAAAATGTCTCCGACTCTCATGAAATGCGGCTTTAATGTTCTGCCTGTGCCAATTACCAGCATCTGAGGGTTTCAGACACAAGAACCTCTTTCATTGTTAAAAATAACATGATCCGATTTCTCAAAGGAAAATTTACCTTGTTTTCCCCTCCCTCCCTCTCTCTCTCGTTCCCCCTTGTCTTTCAGTTCTGCCTGCCGCCACTTGCGGAGATACTTATATGTACTGGACAAAATGTATTTTCCTCCCTCTCACTGCTCCACGCTGCAGCATTGCTTCACGAGCCTCAGTGACAACGGAGAGGAGCTGTTGTCTTTAACTTGCTCTCATATTCTCCGGTCCTATGCCTCCAGGTTATTAATCTCTGCTCGCTGTCTGCATGCTGCATGCTCCTGTGTACCGTCCGTGTCCGCTACCTGTGTCGTGGGTGCATGGCAACTTTTAACGTGTCGGCTTTTATCATCCGGCAGTGGGATGGATGGATACAGAACATTTGCAGTTCCCCATCGGTACAACTATACCACTTGTAGCTAAGATATCCTGCAGAATGATACACGTGATTTATACGGAGAGGCACCAGGCTTTAGGAATTTACTTCAGGGATGCAAGAAAACCGGTATACTCCATATAAACCTGAGCCACTGTGCCCATCCATTACATATGTTGTACTGATCCTGAGTTATATCTTGTATTATATATACTCCAGAGCTGCACTCACTATTCTGCTAATGAAGTCACTATGTACATACATTACTTATCCAGTACTGATCCCAAGTTACATCCTGTATTATCCTCCAGAGCTGCACTCACTATTCTGCTGGTGGAGTCACTCTGTACATACTGGATATAACTCAGAATCAGTACAGTATAAATAAAGTAATGTATGTACACAGTAACTCCACCAGCAGAATAGTGAGCGCAGCTCTAGAGTATATATTATGCAAGATATAACTCAGGATCAGTACAGGATAAGTAATGTAATGTATGTACACAGTGACTGCACCAGCAGAATAGTGAGTACAGCTCTGGAGTATAATACAGGATGTAACTCAGGATCAGTACAGGATAAGTAATGTAATGTATGTACACAGTGACTGCACCAGCAGAATAGTGAGTGCAGCTCTGGAGTATAATACAGGATGTAACTCAGGATCAGTACAGGATAAGTAATGTATGTACACAGTGACTCTACTAGCAGAATAGTGAGTGCAGCTCTGGAGTACATACCAGTTGTAACTTGGGATCAGTACTAGATAAAAGTGACTCAGCTTTAAAGCCTATAGACATTTTGAGAGCATTTTTTTGTTATTGCATTCTTCTTATCTGGGGCTAAAATAATTTTCCCAATTGGTCTTTAGTAAAAACATTTACGCAGTTTTCCCCTCCAGCTTTCAGTTTCGCTGCAGACTGGTTCCTCTTCTCAGTGAATCCTTTAGAGCTGTCAGCGAGGCTCCATCTGTAGCCATGATCTCCAGTCTCTTCACCGCTTATAAGCTCTCATTTAAGCTAATTTCTAATCGGTTTGACTGGTGCCCTTGTTGGGAGACTTCCCATCCCTTTGTTAGGGGGTCTTAGAGGGGTCTATTTGGAGCTTGTGCTGCCAGTGGGGCGTTGTGAACTGCGTACCATATGCTTGGGTTCCGGCTCTTTCTCGAAGACTATGAAGTATTTATGACATTGTGCTGCTAAAAAATGTCGAGTCTCGCGCTTTGAAGTGTGGAGCTGTTAATAGAATACAGTAGGACCACGTTTGTCACATCTGCAGCTCCATGGGGCCGCCGTCCGCTGACAGTATGTGCCTGTCTGCAACTAATGTTCTCATGAAGCTTCTACACCTCCTGCAGCTTAAAGGGACACTCCACCTAAGCATTCTGATCACTGAATCTGTTAGATTGCCGTTCAGTTCCAGACAAGATTCCTTAAAGGGGTTGCCCAGTCAGAAGAATAAAATAATAATGCAGACAAGCGTCTTTATAAGTACTCACTGAAGGAGCGGCAGTCACATGACATGAATATTCTGGCTTTCAATGCTGCGGCAAGACTGATCATGTGACTTCATCTTTGTTGACACCCCCACCTTAGACGTCAAGGCCCAGTTATATCTTTAAGTTCCCTGCATTCCAGTACACTCCATCTAAGGGGGCGTGGCAACAGAGAGGCGAGATCACATGATCGCCAGTCGAAACGTCTTGCCACAGAGGTAGGCCTCCTGCGTTTTTTTTGTTTCAGTAGTGTTTCCGTTCCGCTTCCATTCTGTTTTGCTGTTTGTGATCTTTTTTTTGCAAATCTGAAGCGGAAGCATACAATAATGTTTAAACAGTAAGTACATAAAAAAAATTGGGCTGGGCATAACATTTTCAATAGATGGTTCAACAAAAGCGGAACGGATACGGAAGACATACGGATGCATTCCGTATGAATTACGTTTTTTTTTGTTTTTTTTTTGCAGAACCATTGACTTGAATGGAGCCACGGAACATGATTTGCGGGCAATAATTGGACATGTTCTATCTTTGAACGGAAAAACGGAATGCATACGGAGTACATTCCATTATTATTATTTTTTTTCCGGAACCATTAAAAGGAATGGTTCTGCATATGGACTGCAAAAACGGGAAGAACACGGAAAATAAATATGTGCAGGAGGCCTTGGACGACTATCACACTTGCGTTGTTGTTTTCCGGTATTGAGATCCGGCAGAGAATCTCTGTACTGGGAAAAAAAAAACTAAAGGGATTCTTTACTGTTAGAGCAGTGACACTTTGGAGGTGGTGATGGCCGATTCATTTTACAAGAGGGGCCTGGATGTCTTTGTATCAGATTTCAGGAGATCTGTCTGTGATCCAGGGATTTATTCTGTAGATTTGGAGCCCAGAAGTTTTTTTTTTTCCCCCTAATGTGGAGCAGTTGACAAACCTCTCGTAGGGATTTTTGCCTTCGTCTGGATCAAAACAGTAAGATTTTAGGTTGGTAGATACACCAGAGTAACAGATTTGCTTGAACTGGAAGACCCCTTTATGCTGGAGCAGACCACCTAGACATGAGAAGCGAGTGGCACAGAGTTCACCTTCTGTCGTCTTGTTATGTGATCATCAGAGCGAGAGGCTCCTTTACATCTGTGTGTACTAACATTGCAGTGAACTGTGAAGAGCAATGACAGGAGCGCTCAACCTCCGTAAGCCTCGCAGAAAGCTGGAAGATCTTCTGTGGGACCAAAGCTGCTGTGAAACCATCTATAGCCTGTTCGTTGGGTGCAGGAACATGGCCGCCTTGCGGTTGGTGTGGATGGCTGCAGCTGCATTAGGGCTCACGCACACAAATGTATTTTCTTTCCGCTAACGTTCGGAAGTTACTCCGTGTGCATTCCGGTTTCCGTATTTCCGTTCCGCAAAAAAGTAGTACATGTCCTATTGTCTGCAAATCACGGTCCGAGGCCCCATTCAAGTCAATGGGTCCGCAAAAAATACGGAACGCACACGGAACACATCCGTATGTCATCCGTATTTTGCGGATCCATACTGTAGAAATGCTATGCCCAGCCCATATTGCTCATGTGTTTGTAATAAGTTACTGTTTCCGGTTTCCGATCTGCAAAAAATGGATCAAATATGGAAACCATACGGATATGTTTTGTGCAATAACGGAACGGAAGAGGACTTAAATCAGAGAAAAAAAAACTCAGTGAAAAACAGACTGCAAAACAACGTTCGTGTGCATGAGCCCTTATGGAATTGCACTTCATGCAGTTGCCTCCTATCTCTAACCCATGGATTCAGAGGTCTGTCACAGCGTTACTGCTCCCTGTATGAAATGCCAACTTCTTCTATCGCAGGTCATAATAATCCGCGGCTCTGCTTATAATCATATTGGAGCCGTTTCTGGAAAGAAAAGGTTGTAATCTTCATCCAGCCTGGCCGAGGACCTGCAAACGCCAGTCATACACTGGGGTCAGGCTGTTACTTGTAGTCCATCTGCAGAGGTGGATATTGGCATTAGGCCCCATCCCAGATCACACGTCCAGCTCCAGGCAGCCGGTTATTGTTAGCGAAGGGTTAATGCGCGTAACGCCAGTCCTACATCGCAGAGAAGGGAAAATGGCATGAAGAAAAGAGTGGAGGGAGTCCAAGCGAACAGAGGGGAAATGCTGCTTAGCGGGGGACGCGGCAGTAACAGACCACACAGTGAACGTAAGTGAAACCATCTTCATCGTCTGAAAGGGAGAGAGCGAGAGGAGGATGCAATTACAGGCAGAGCATCGCGTTTAATTTGTGTGAAAGGTTTTATTATGTGAAGCCCTTGAAGATATTCTCCCCAAAGGACCGGCCCGTAGGTGGGATTCAAAAGTCACAGGAAACTAGAAGAATAAGGGGCTTTTTTTTTTAGTTTTCCAAGAAAGCTAAAGAAGGCAACTTAAGGAGCAGAGAACCACGGGGAAATCCCGCGAGAGCCGGCATCACAAGCACCATCCTAAGTTGTTGGTGTGACTAACTCTGAGCACGGAGCGGTGCCGAGCCAGGGTGCGCCCAGCCAACTGAGAGCGAGCCAGGGCCCCCAAGAACATAGCTGCATTCACTAGAAGTCGTCCACTCCAAGCACAGACACACGGTCTTGGTATAGTTTTCAGTTTACCCTGTCTCCTGTCAAAAAAATAAAAAAAAATTTATACACTAATAATCGCACGTGCATAACAAGACGGCGCCTTTAAGAGGGTTTCCGATAAAGTGTTTGGTGCCGGAACAACTCAGTTCGAAAAAGTGTTTGTGTCGTCACATTTTCCAAAGACCTGAAGTGAGGACTTTAGTTTTATTGGAACAATTGTAAGGACTTTTTGATGACTTTATATTCGGTTTTGTTTTTCTGTTTTTTGAGAGGTGGGATAAACGGAAACCATATGATCGCTTTTTGTTAGCAAGAAAGTTTTTTGTTCTTTTTTATGTATTTTTAATTTTTTTTTTACTTTTTTTGTAATTAATGTATTTTCTTTAAATCCCACTAGGAATCTTGTTCATGAGATCAGCAAGTTTTTCTTTTCAAAAACGTGTTGTCCTAAAATGAAATAAAAAGTCTTTAAAGGGGTTGCAGCGCGCAGATACCAGCTTCATCCACTACACAATGGACAGAGCTGTAGTTCCCGTGCATCAGCTACTGCAGAACAGCTGATTGGTGCGGGGTGATCGATGGTCTATCCTGACGTGTTAGGTCATCACTACAAAAGAACTGGACAATAAAGTATTTTCTGTCATTTTGTTAGAAAAATTAGTTTCTGTGTTCAGATATCTCCAGCTGTGCTGTAGGGTTTATGTAGAATGGTAGTGAGCGCGCTCAACCTCCTCTCTATGCAACCTGGAGATACAGACCCTCCTTGTTCTTATGATCAGTGGGAGTCCCAGCGGTTGGACCCCCACCGAACTAACAGTTTTCCTCTGTTTAGTGGAAAGGGGATAGCCTGTAACCGGCATACCCTTTTGATGACAACTCTGTAGTTGTGCAGTGGTATTAGTGCGGGAGTTTTATGACTAGGCAGTTTTGCTCTTCAGGGGTCTGGGAAAGTGTAAACTTTAAAGGGAACCTGTCATCAACTTTGTGCTGCCTATACTAACAGCAGAATAAAGTAGAGACAGGTGAGTTGATTTCAGCGCTTTGTCATTAAGTTAAAAGTAAGTGGTTGCCGAGAACCAACCTCACAATCATTGCAGACTGGGCCTGGAAAAGAGTCACGGCCACCTGAGAAGAGTCCTGGTTATTCATGAAGTCCTGCTCTACTGCCCACCTGCTGATGACTGACCGTCAGTTTTCTCCCTTTCTCTATAGGAAAGAACTGCCAATCATCAGCAGATGGGGGAGAGAGCAGGAGATTATAATAACCAGGACTCTTCTCAGGTAGATGTGACTCTTTTCAAGGCCTGGGCTGCAATGACTATGATGCTGGTTCTCAGCGACCTCTGACTTTTAGCTGATGAGTGACACACCGCTGACATCAGCATTTCTGTCACTATTTTATGCTGCCCTCAGTGAGGTCAGCATAAAGTTGATGACAGGTTCCCTTTAAAGAAAATGTAGCGCTTGCCTGCATCTTCCTGCTCTTTCACGGCAGGTACAGTAGCTGGAGTTCCTGCCTGTTCCATGCTAAGCCGGTTTGGCCTCCCAGCTCCTTGCCTGCAGCTCTCTGTTCCCCATATGTGCGCTCTAATTGGCTCTGAAAGTTCGCGTATCCTAATCTGCCCCTAGCCAATGCTAACCTTCTCTGGGTTATTTAAGGCACCTTTCTCTATTGGAGGCTGCCTGAGCAAAAAGGTTCCCTAGCTTGGTACTCCTTGCAGTGTTTTTTTTCATCTGACCTTCTATACCTGAACTCTGCCTGTTAAGCGCATTATACCTATAACGCCCGTCCTGACCTTTCCCTGTTTATTGTACTGACTCTCTGCTGCCTGTCCCAACCTTTGGCCTGTTTACCGGATTGAATGTACTTTCCCCACCCCGACCTTAGCTTGTCCACGGACTATTATTCTGCCTGGCCACTTAGATACCACACAGCAGTGTCTCTTAATCCCTATGGGTCAGCTGTCACGTAACAGAAACTACTCCAAGAGGTAACGACCTGGTGGTTCCCATGCAGCAGGGACCAAATCCTTGTGTATGGTGGAGAGAAAGGGGGCCTCTTAAATAAGGCCCTTAGGAATAACCCCAAGTCAAAGTCATCCTAATGACACAGAGGATCCACATCTGCTGCGTTACCACAAAAATCCCCCTTTTATCATCTTGTCATTTATAGGCTCCGTCTGCCTTCTGATCAGACCTCTTGCAGCAAGATCGCAGGGCCTCGGTCGTTTGCCATAACATACTTGAAGCGTTCCCATGCCTGTTATGCTTAACTGCCTGAAAAACACCAGTCACGGCTTCTCAGGTAGAGTGTGAGAATCCCATAGACAACAATAGTATTCTATTGATGTCTATTGGACAAGCAATCAGAAGATTGCATGTTCAAGTCCCCTAAGAGGACTAAAGATTGCAGCCAAAAAAAAGGAAACCAAAATGTAAAAAACACACAAAAATATATTCAAGTCACTCCTTTCCCAAGGAACGAAGTATAAACATAATGGGTATCACCTAATCTGACAATGTCTGAAATATAAAAATCTTTTTCCTGTAAAAATGTCCTCCCAGAAATGTTATTAAAAAGTGTATGCACCCCAAAATTGTTTAATTGAAAACTAGTTTACTCTGAAAATGAAACAATACTTCATACAGCTCTGTAGTAGACAGAAATATAAAATGGTTATGAATGTCAGAATATGACGATATAAAGGGAAAATTTTTTTTTTTTTTAAGTTCCCTACCAGTATGTCTTTGGAGTGTGGGAAGATACCTAAGCACCCAGAGGAAACCCACACAAACACTGGGAGAACATACAAACTCCATGCATATGGTTGGATTCGAACCTAGGACCCCAGAGCTGCAAGGCACCAGTGCTAACCACTGAGCCACCGTACTGCTGTTGTACTCAAATACACTATAAGCTCCCCCTAGTGGTGGCTACAGGCAGCCTTCATGTTCTCTTTTAAATCCATGTTAGTGCAGCAGGGATTTGGAGCTATGTATCAGAAAAACAAAGCACTGACTGCTATACTAATAAGACATCTAAGAAATGAGTGTATTTGTGACGAATACCACGCCTCGTGCCCGTTTGACGCCACCTACGTCGAGCTCACGAGCCGCGGTATGGTCACGGGTTACCAAAGTGTGACGTTACGCCCTCCAGAGGAGCAGGTTAGGTCATCTTGGTTCAGTTTACACACACACCTCCTGTCCCCGCGGGCACAGAGAGGCAACGAGTTGAGAGAGCCTTTTCACTGCCGCCATGAAACAGCGCTGTCTCAGCCCAGGAAATCTGCCACCGGCTTCTCATTTGAGATAAGCCCGGTCCGCTAACAGGATTATATAGGGTGAGAAACCAACCCGCTGTAGCTCATAACTAGCCCGAAACACGGATGTGAAGATTCATGATCGAGATACAAGATAGCACATGATTAAATTATAGATGTAATCGCCTTAAGGGCACACTAGATATAACACAATATACACAGAGAATATATACAGTGGTCTGAGGTTACAGATACAGGTGATATAGGTACAACAGGGTTAAGCAGAGCAAAAGTCAGTTACCGGGTAGATGAAAGTTCCTTTGGGTTATAATGGTGGAATAGTCCTTGGCTGCAGTCACGCGGGGGCAGTAATGTCAGCTGGTTCCCGGTCTCTCCAAACACATTGGCACGATGTGACCCCCTTCAGAAAAGACTTCACCCGCTGGCTTGCATGGGCTTATGACCTGTAGCTGGCCGCTCCCCTCCCTGCCTCTGGAAAGGGTCCACCCTCCTTCTCTGGTGCTGGCAGCAAACGACCCTTAAAACCCCTTAGGGCTCATAGCCCCAGACCAGAATGTCGCAGGAAGATGGTTCTGGGCCCAATTGATTTGCCTGGGTTTCCGGCTACAACTAGAGTCAAAGCATAGTACCGTTATATCTCCCCTCCCAGGCATCCTAGCATCAATCCAGAACCATTTGGATGTTTGGCTTTGCCCCAGGATCGTAAAAATATAACCGAATTATGCCTGGGATGGACGGACGATTCATAATTCCCTATGAAATGTAGGTGCCAACATGTCTGGGAGGTATCATTGATCCTGGGCAAGGGCTGAGACCTCCAGCTGGGGTTTTTCCTGCAGGATTAGCTTGCCTCCAACCTGGGTCCTCCTTGAAGCCTGGAGCCCTGGGGCTTCCTCCCTTGCTAGCTGACATCAGATGGCTGGGGGGTGACAACATATTTTGCATGTACACCGACTGTGTACATGCCAAAAGGTGAATCAAATGACAATCAGGGCTGCCAATAAATGATAATCCATATTCCTCACAGTATTTAAAACAATGTGAGGGTGGATGTTTAAGATAAACATATAGGTTGCCGTCCAGTAGGGCTGAAACGATTCATCGATCTAATCGAGGCAAAAAATCCTTGATGCAATTTCCCTGCATCGAGGATTTGCTTAAATCACATGACCACGAAGCGTAAGTGAAGTGAAGCCTCTCACTCACCGCTCCGTGGCCTCCCGACTCGGCACCGCGCTGCACTGGCCAGGGCCTTGCGTGCACACATCGTCAGCGCGCTGGCTGACGCTGTGTGTGACGTCAGGTCTCTCCCAGTGTATGCTGGGAAGAAGATGCGGTATGTCTCCTGCGAGCTTCATGTCAGCGCACTGCCAGGAAAGGTAAGTAATAAGTTAGCTGGGACGGCGGGGAGTTTGAAGGGGGCACCTGTGATTTAAAGGGGTTGATGGCGCTGGGGGACATGGATGGCAATGGCATAGAAGGGCTGATGGCGCTGGGTGGGGGATAAGGCATGGATGGGCTCATCTGATGGCAGTGGGGGACATGGTGGATGGCCTGGAGGTACTGAGGGAGGGGGACATGGCATGGAGGTACTGGGGGAGGGGGACACAATGGATGCCATGGAGGGGCAGATGGCACCGGGGGGGTGGGGGACATGGCATGGAGGGGCTGATCTGGCAATGGATGACATGGCAGAAGAACAGCCAGCTGGGTATAGCCAGATACAACCAGCTATATGCTATCATTGACTATAATGTGGTACAAGGCCATCTGGCCATGTTCCGGCATACATGTTGGGTATAGTTTGCTGCAGCCCTATCGTCCAGCTTTCCCAGAAGATATAAATAAGGGACTTCTAAAGAGAGTAACGTCAGGAATTAAATTTTGGTAAAATATTTAAAATTTATATTTTAGGAAAGGGGGCAGCTTACCCAGGTCTTGCTTTATTATAGGAAAGGGGGCAGCTTACCCAGGTCTTGCTTTATTATAGGAAAGGGGGCAGCTTACCCAGGTCTTGCTTTATTATAGGAAAGGGGGCAGCTTACCCAGGTCTTACTTTATTATAGGAAAGGGGGCAGCTTACCCAGGTCTTGCTTTATTATAGGAAAGGGGGCAGCTTACCCAGGTCTTGCTTTATTATAGGAAAGGGGGCAGCTTACCCAGGTCTTACTTTATTATAGGAAAGGGGGCAGCTTACCCAGGTCTTGCTTTATTATAGGAAAGGGGGCAGCTTACCCAGGTCTTGCTTTATTATAGGAAAGGGGGCAGCTTACAGAGGTCTTGCTTTATTATAGGAAAGGGGGCAGCTTACCCAGGTCTTACTTTATTATAGGAAAGGGGGCAGCTTACCCAGGTCTTGCTTTATTATAGGAAAGGGGGCAGCTTACCCAGGTCTTGCTTTATTATAGGAAAGGGGGCAGCTTACAGAGGTCTTGCTTTATTATAGGAAAGGGGGCAGCTTACCCAGGTCTTGCTTTATTATAGGAAAGGGGGCAGCTTGCCCAGGTCTTACCTCCTGCAGTAAGGACTCCCATCTGTGCCTTCGACATTATGTAATGCATTAAGGACGGACTTGTTGTAACTAGAAGCTGATTTACAGGGGGCGTGATGTGAAGCAAAGTGTGTTGAGACCTGTTTGAACATCGCTCCGATCATTAGCTTGTCACAGAAACTGATATGATTGAAGGATTCCCCTCCATAAGTGTGATTATTAATTGATGAGTGAGTGGAGTGGGGGGGGGAGACGGGCTCACGTCGATCTGCGGAGCGCAGGGGTACGACGCCGCTATGAGCTGACATCTGGTAGGATAGCCACCTGCAGCCCTTATGAGCCATACCTGGCAGCTAGCTTTTGTCACTTGGACAGGTTAATCAGACTGTCTCCTATACAGCCATAGACTGAACCGTACTCCGATATGAATATGTTTACTATACCGCCACCCCATCTCCTGCAGCACTGCCTGTTTCCAGACACCTCCTTTACAGTATACACTCCTCGTGCAGGGTAGGGGGCAGCACCTATTGATTGGTGCTCCAGTGGTACGCACTGGAGCACAGCTGCCACTTTAAAAGATCTGATCAAAAGGAGTGCCAGGAGTTGAACCTCCACCGATCAGATATTGATTACCTATCCTGAGGATCAATATCTGATTGGTGGGGATCAACCATATTAAACCAGGCATAATACCTGGTAGGGCTGACCCTGCTGACTAAAATTCCAATTAATTGCGCTATTTTGCAGAATACTGTTAATGTAACTGAGGGCTTCACTGCGCCAAGGGATGGGCCTTAGCCCCCTCAGGGCACCCTAGCTTCTTCGCTTTCAAGCTGTGGCACTCTTCCATTTTAACTACCATGTCCTAATTTTTCCTTGGCTCGGGTTTGAATCATTGGTTTTCAAGCATCAATTTCATATCCCGGCTCGCTTATCTGTTTCAAAGCTTGTCCAATCTGCAGGGTGACTGTCGTTTTTTATAGCGATCTTCTAACATTCCTTTTTCTCCTATAATTAAAGGGGTTTTCTGGTTACACAAAAAAATAAAGATTAACACCAGCATTGACCCTTACTTCATTATATAAATCAGATGATGACGTTTTGAGTGCATTTGGTCTCTTCCAGCATAATTGCGATTTGTGACCCGCACCCTGTGTTTACATCCAGGTTAGGAATGAGCAAAGCGAGCTTCGGATCCTAGATCTGAAGTCCCTTCGCTCAAAACTTCGGTTTAATGCTGTAGGGAGATCAGTCTAGGCCTCCAACTAGGTGAAGTCAGTTCATTATTTGTCTTTTTAACTGAAGTTATTCACTGAAGTTTTGCGAGACTTTGGGAATAACTCACTTTGCCTCGTCGGAGGCCGTACATTTTAATGACGAATGGAGACAGATCTCTGTACAGCATTAAACCGAACTTTTGAGCGAAGCGACTTTGGACCTAGGATCCAAACCACTCAGTAACAATCACTAATCTTGGCATAAAACTTACGTGGAGTGTATATAGCTGTGATGGCTAACCTCCGGCACTCCAGCTGTGGTAAAACTACAATTCCCACACTTACTTGGATTTTCTCAGAACTCCATAGAAATTAATGGACCATGCTGGGAGTCATAGTTTCACCACAGCCGGGGTGCTGGAGGTTAGCCATCACTGGACTCTATAGCATCAGGCCTCTGCCTCTTCTTCCCCTCCCAGCTGGAACATAACAGATCCAAGAAGGGCCAGCAGCCTACTTAGTATTTACTTTAGTGGGTACTAATAGGGGAGGGGCCCTTATCCATCACAAGGGGGTCATTTACAAATATTTCTGCGCAAGACCCCTTTTTGTGACTTTTTAAAAATACTGCGACTTTTTAAAATTATTGGCACACAGGCATTTGTACACTGTAAATTTACTTGTGTAAAAAGAGGAGTAAAAACTACTCCAGTCAGGGGCTAAAGTAGTTTTTACTCCAGGCACACAGACTGCCAAAGGTGCGCCTAATTTATGACTAGGCACACAAGATGGAAACAAAGACCAACATAAAAAGCCGGTCTTTGTAAATAACTCCCATAGAATTTACCGGTCTTCATCAAGATTTGAACCCCAGACCTTCTCTATGGCAGGAAGAAGAGTAACCATTACCCTACAGACCTAGCCTGTTGGAAAGGCTAAACATTTCTGTGCTTAAAAATCAAATTTCTTCACAGGCATAACATTAAATAAATATTACAGAAATGAAGAGAAATAATGGCTCTATTTACCAATCACCAAAAATAATGTATTGTAATAGCTTATTATGATGATACTTGTTTTGTGATATTTCATACTAAGTATGTTACAAAAACTTTAATGGTTTTCGCTTCCTTATTTTTTTTTAGTAGCGGTAACTTTGCAGAAAATATAAACTTTTACTTTAAAAGAAAAAATCTGAAAAGCTGACATCACATCACATCAAGGCAGGGTACAGGAGAATGAGCAGAACACCGCCCTCAGAGGTCATTGGTGCAGGGCAGAGCTTTACCAGCCTTGCCACGCCCCAGATGTAGACGTGATGTCATCAGGATAGGGAATCAACACAGTGAAAAATGTCACATGACTGCGATGGAGTGCAGGAAAACAAGGCATTACAAATAAAAAAAATCACTATTAGTAATTGATAACGTGTTGAATCCTGTCAGATGATACTAAAAATTTGCAAAACCGGAATACCTCTTTAAAGGGAGCCTGTCACCTAATTTTCACCTATATAAGTAACAGCATTGCCCCACAGAAGATTGCAGACTCATTTCAAACATACCTGTGTATACTTTGTGCCTTTATTCCATGTCCAGAAAAAGTGCTTTTATTTTGCTCGGAAACAACTCCCAAGTATCCAGTTGGGGTGGAGATTGCTATTCCAAGTGCCCAAAGCAAACCGGGGTTAGGAATAGGAATAGTGGAGGGCTGCTTTAGATGTTCATATCTTGAGATTAGTAGCAGCTCCAAATATGGACCTGGTTTTATTTGAAAGCTGGCATTCCAGAATCCCAGTATTATAGCCACTATATCCGGAGATATACAGTGACCAAAAATATAAACACAACACTTTCGGTTTTGCTCCCATTTTGCATGAGCTGAACTCAAAGATCTAAAACATTTTCTACATACACAAAAGACCCATTACTCTCCAATATTGTTCACAAATCTGTCTGAATCTGTGTTAGTGAGCACTTCTCCTTTGCCGAGATAATCCATTCCTGTGAGATGGGATGAGTGTTGCGTTTATATTTTGAGTCAGTGTAGCTGTTTGAAATTGAGTTGGGAATGAAAGCAGTGAAACATGCTTTTACTTTCACTTTCAGCTGCATTCACTACCATCCCAATTTCTGACAGTTATATCTTCCAATGTAATTGATATAATGTGATTCTGGTATTCTTTGAAAGCATGGAATGTCAGCTTTCAAACAAGACCAGGCCTATTTCTAGTTGCTACCAGTCCCAATATATGTGCAGCTAAAGCATCCCTCCCTACTTCCTAAGGGATTATGCACACAAACATATTTTTTTACATGTCCGTTCCGTTTTGTTTGCGGCCCGTATGCGGAACCATTCACTTCATCGAGTCCGCAAAATAAATTGAAATGACACACTGTGCATTATGTTACCATGTGTCCCCATGACCATTTGGCAAAAAAGATACAACATGTCCTGTTCTTGTCCGTTTTGCGGACAAGGATAGGCATTGTTACGATGGATACGCAAAAAAAGGATGCAATACGGATGTCACACGGACATCATTCATCTTTTTTTTGCATATCGGTATTTTGCGGACCGCAAAATACATACGGTCGTGTGAATGCACCCTAAGGCCCCTTTCACACAAGCGAGTTTTCCACGTGGGTGCCATGCGTGACGTGAACGCATTGCACCCGCACTAAATCCAGACCCATTCATTTCTATGGGGCTGTGCACACGAGCAGTGATTTTTCACACATCACTTGTACTTTGCGTGAAAATCGCAGCATGTTCTATATGCTGCGTTTTTCACGAAACGCAGGCCCCATAGAAGTGAATAGGGCTGCGTAAAAATCGCAAGCATCCGCATGCAAGTGCGGATGCGGTGCAATTTTCACGCACGGTTGCTAGGAGACTATCGATCGGGATGGGAACCCGATCATTATTATTTTCCCTTATAACATTGTTATAAGGGAAAATAATAGCATTCTTAAAGGGAATCTGTCACTAGCAATTTACCCCAATTTTTTTTTCATGAATCCATGTTTTATAAAGTACCTTTTTTCCATCTTTATTGTTCTTTTGATTGTGAGTCTTGTCATTTCTTCAAAAAATCGATTCTTCTGATATGCAAATGACGCTGTAAGGAGCCCAGAGGGGCGTTATTCTTTCTCCACGGTGCCCAGGAACGCCCCTCTGAAGTGCCGTGCCCGCCTAAGTTTGAAAACTAATAACGCCTCCAAGTTCATCTAAATCGCTTCCCAGAGGCGCGGCTAAGTTCTCAACACCCCCCCTCCTCAGTGCCGCGCTCTGCTGCAAACACCCCGATCCTCCTCTCGCCGGTGATATCCCAAATCCCGCGCAGTGCCGTCAGTCGTCTTATCATAGCGCAGGCAATCGCCGGCACTGCGCCTGCGCGGGATTTGGGATGCCGGCGAGAGGAGGATCGGGGTGTTTGCAGCAGAGCGCGTCGCTGAGGAGGGGGTGGTGTTGAGAACTTAGCCGCGCCTCTGGGAGGCGATTTAGATGAACTTCGAGGCGTTATTAGTTTTCAAACTTAGGCGGGTACGGCACTTCAGAGGGGCGTTCCTGGGCACCGTGGAGAAAGAATAACGCCCCTCTGGGCTCCTTACAGCGTCATTTGCATATCAGAAGAATCGATTTTTTTAAGAAATGACAAGACTCACAATAAAAAGAACAATAAAGATGGAAAAAATATACTTTATAAAACATGGATTTGTGAAAAAAAAAATTGGGTAAATTGCTAGTGACAGATTCCCTTTAATACAGAATGCATAGTAAAATACGGCTGGAGGGGTAAAAAAATTAATAGTAATATAACTCACCTTAATCCACTTGATCGCGCAGCCCGGCTTCTCTTCTGTTTTCATTTTTGCTGTGCACAGGAAAAGGACCTTTGATGACGTCACTGCGCTCATCACATGGTCCGTCACATGATCCATCACCATGGTAAAAGATCATGTGACGAGCGCAGTGACGTCATCAAAGGTCCTATTCCTGTGCACAGCAAGATGAAGACAGAAGAGAAGCTAGGCTGCGCGAACAAGTGGATTAAGTTGAGTTAAATTATTTTTTATTTTTTTTAACCCCTCCAGCCCTATTGTACTATGCATTCTGTATTAAGAATGCTATTTTTTTCCCTTATAACCATATTATAAGGGAAAATAATACAATCTACACCACTCCTAACCCAAACCCGAACTTCTGTGAAGAAGTTCGGGTTTGGGTACCAAACATACCGATTCTTCTCACGCGCGTGCAAAACGCATTACAATGTTTTGCACCCGCGCGGAAAAAATGCAAACATGGA